>NC_137963.1:20371451-20944130 GCF_963924665.1 Micromys minutus | reverse complement strand
GGGGAGGAGGGCAGGGGAGAGGAGGGCAGGGGAGAGGAGAGCAGGGGAGAGGAGAGCAGGGGAGAGAGAGCAGAGGAGAGGAGAGCAGGGGGGAGGAGAGCAGGGGGAAGGAGAGTAGGGGAGAGGAGAGTAGGGGAGAGGAGAGCAGGGAGAGGAGAGCAGGGGAGAGGAGAGCAGGGGGGAGGAGAGCAGGGGGAGAGGAGAGCAGGGGAGAGGAGAGCAGGGGGGAGGAGGGCAGGGGGGAGGAGGGCAGGGGGAGGAGGGCAGGGGGGAGGAGGGCAGGGGAGAGGAGGGCAGGGGAGAGGAGGGCAGGGAGGAGGATAGCAGTGGAGAGGAGAGCAGGGGAGAGGAGAGCAGGGGAGAGGAGAGCAGGGGGGAGGAGAGCAGGGGAGAGGGGTTGGGGGAGGAGAGCAGGGGAGAGGAGAGCAGGGAGAGGAGATCAGGGGGAGGAGAGCGGGGGGCGAGGAGATTAGGGGGGAGGAGAGCAGGGGGGAGGAGAGCAGGGGAGAGGAGAGCAGGGGGGAGGAGGGCAGGGGGGAGGAGGGCAGGGGGAGGAGGGCAGGGGGAGGAGGGCAGGGGGAGGAGGGCAGGGGAGAGGAGGGCAGGGAGAGGAGGGCAGGGGAGAGGGGATGGGGGAGGAGAGCAGGGGGAGGAGGGCAGGGAGAGGGGATGGGGAGGAGAGAGGGGGAGGAGAGCAGGAGAAGGGATGGGGGGAGGGAGAGCAGGGGAGAGGAGAGCAGGGAGGAGGGGATCAGGGGAGAGGAGAGCAGGGGGAGGGGATCAGGGAGAGGAGAGCAGGGGGAGGAGAATGGTGACAGGGAATATTTTTTTTGTCTACATGGAACAGAATCACCCCCAAGTGCTGTTTAACAAACTGAGTTCTTATCCAGAATTCAAGCACTAAGTCAGACAGATCTCTAGGAGAGGGCCCAGTGAAGTTTTTGAGCATGTCTCTGGTTATTCTTAGACATAGGCTAATACTTTAGAGTTACTGGGAGAAAGTAGAGAACCCAGCTTGAAGTCAACAGTCTGGCTTCTATGCCTTTTCTTTCCTTTGTAAGCGTCATAAAGGAGCCTGGGAATCACAATTTCTTTGGCAGTATGGTTGTGAGACTGAAACAAAATTATGTAGGTGATCTCACCTCCTAATAAACCCCTTTACCGTGTAGTCATACTTATTACTTTCCATTTTCTTTCCAGAGAGTGCTTAGCTGAATGGACAGTCTTTTCTAAATTTCTCTGGCTCTGTTCTTAATATCTGTATCTGCTGATCTTTGTTAGGACTTTGGAGTTACCATCAACACAGTTAGTTTATACTGAATGAAACTTTACCTTGAAGGTACAGGGATAAAGAATACAACAAGTTCAAGGTGAACTTAGTCTATGAAGACAGATGTAAACAAGCAATTTCAATGCAATTTGAAAATAATAATGATAATGGCCATAATAAAATATTTAAATTGATAATTATCACAATTAGCATTTTTTCGGCCTTATGATGTGCCTTGAGTGTTTATATTTTGTCATTTATACCTTATTATCATGCCATGAGACGGTCATTATTATTTGCATTTGACAGATAATGAAATTGTGGTCAGGAGAGGGAGAATAGCTTGCTCAGGGGCAGGCAGTCATGTGTGGTGTAGTTCAGATTCAAATCCAACTCTGTCGGATTCCACAGTGCTCTTTCTACGAGTCTCAAGTACTGTCAGCACGCCAGCGGATCTGTGTCTGCACCGGTCAGGCCCACCTAAGCCAGAGGTCAGGAGGTAGACAGGGTCACAGTACAGTAGCCAAGCTCTTGACAAGATCTACAGGGAGAAGCTGATCTTATACCAGGTCACGTGTGTGTGTGTGTGTGTGTGTGTGTGTGTGTGTTCATGTGTGTATGTACACACACACAGAGACACCTATTAGTAGAGCAATATTCATCATTAGTGTAAAAGCTATTTATTTCTTTCACCTTCTCATTTCTCTCCTACTCTACATCTCTTCTTTACTTGCTCTCTCTCCATTATTTAAAATATTTATTTTTGTGAGTGCAGACATGTCACAGCCCGTGTGTGGAGGTCAGAGGACAACTTATAGAAACCAGTCCTCTTCCTTCACCTTGTGGGCTCTGGGGACCATTCTCAGGTCAGCAGGCTTTGAGTAAGCATCTTTACCCACTGAGTCATCTTGTCAGCTCTCTTCTTTCTCTCTCTCTCTCTTTCTTTTTTCCTTCCTTCCTTCCTTCTCTTTTTCTCCCTCCCCCTTTCTTTCTTTCTTCTATAATTTAGTTTTTTGAGTCAGTGTCTCATTATGTAGCCGTCACTGGTAAGATTTGCTGTGCAGATCAGTCTGGTGTCTCTTCTACTCTCCCTCCTCTCTCTTTCCTCCCTTCTAAACAAGGTCTCATGCATCCTGGTTGACCTCGATCTCCTTGCAGCTGAGGATAACCTTGAACTCTTGCCTCCTTCTGAGCACTAGAATTGCAGTCATGGGTTTCCATGTGTGTTTTATGTGGTATTAGGATTGGACCCAAGGTTGTGTGCATGCGGAGAAAGCTGTATCATCTGACTAATACTCGCATCCCAGGATGTTTGTCATTTTGTCTAAAACAAAGCAGATTGTGTTGATACAGTCCACTTTGTCTTTTAATAATGGGGTCCTGAGATGAGGAACACTGAGACTGAGCTGAGACTTTTTTTTTTTTCGTAGCTGTGATTTATGTGCTTGAATGTGAAATCGATGAAAGAAAACGTTCATTGGCAACCATCATTGAGAAAAGTACCTCTCAACTGGCGACTGGACTGCTGGTCCCTCTTAAAGGACTGTCATTCTCTGGCCATTGTGGTCCACACCTGTAGTCCCAGTGCTTTGGAGACTGAGCTAAGGCCAGCTTGGGTTGTGCAATAACACACAGTCCTCTTACCACATCCTTCCCCCGAAGACTGCCGTTCCCTTTAACAGCAACAGTAGTCTTTCCTCTCAGAAGACACATGTCATTACCTCAAGAGTAAGAATGCTGTCATTAGAACAAGTCCAGGCCCTCTCACTGAAGAGCTTCCTTGCCCCCTTCCCTGATGTTATGGGATAATTCAACCAGAAGGCCCTTGCCAGTTCATTACACTACGGTCTTGGATTATGAGCCAATACATTACTAACCTTTGCATATTGACCAGTTTCAATTGTTCTGTTATGGCAGTACAGAAGAGACTTAGGCAGGTTCTGCAGGTATCATTACATACCTGGGGTAGCAAACTGGTGCTTTAGGCTTTCTAGGGCACATGGTCTAGGTGAAGAGGAGAGAGCTTTTTGCAGATCAGGAGATGGTGCAGTACTGGCAGGTGAAAGTTACAAGGGAGACAATGAGATATCACATCCCAAAAGACCTCTTGAAAAATGGATTCACATTTTATTAACAGTTTTTTTTACATGCATTAACTTATTTTGCATAATGGGGTGACTGAAAGTGTCATGGCACAAGTTGTCTAATACATTGGTTTTTCTGTTAGCTCCACTTGGGCCCCAGGGATTGAACTCAGGTCATCAGGTCTGACACGAAGCATTCTTATCCACTGAGCCATCTTGCTGACCCTTCTTGTACTTTTGAGACGTAGACTTGCTATGCAGCCTAAGTTAACCTTGAACTCATGAACTTCCTGCCTCAGCCTCCAAAATCTGCTGTGTGCTGCCACACCCGGAGTTAACATTCTATCTTAAGCCTCTCAGGGAAATGCCATCTTCTCAGAAGGAGAAGACAGCACGGAATAAGGAAACAATTTTCTGTGTTCACTCTGCCTCAAGCCATCTTGAAAGAGAAGCTCATTGAGGCATTCACTGCCCAATTTACCTAAGTCCATCATAATTATTAAATAAACATGGCATACAGCAGGGAGATTCCTTTGGTCTGGTCGTGATAGTCTATACTACCTACTTTTGCTGATGTTGTTTTAGTTACATAAGAAAACTGTACTTTTCCTAAGCAGCTGGGGCTTCCTCTAATCTGACAAGACCAGTGATGCACACGTACCTTGATAAATGCTTCCGACTCTGCTTTCGACTTTGAGAAATGTATCACTTCACTGGCGTCCAGCTTCCTCTTTGTACAGTGCAGAGAACCTGCTTCCCTCTCCTTCGTGCAGAATTTCTTTGGCTGTTTTTCTTGTGCTGTAACATTGGTTTTCTAAATTTTCTTTTAAAAAGTGTCTGCAAGTTCTCATAGGTGGAATACGGGTAAATACCCATAAGAGAGCATATTAATTAGGTAGAAGTAGAAAGAGATGAAACTGAATGAATCCCCACCTCTATCGATAAGTCAGTAAGCATTTGAGTGATTTTACATGAAGGACAGGAAAGGATGAGTCATTTTGGGAGAAGACTGTCCTCTGGGAACAGAAGTGTCTACACTGAGCTGATTAAGTATGAGATCAAATGCAGTGTAGGGCTGGGATAGTACTTACTCAGCATGCATGAAGCCTGGGGTTCAATCCCCAGTACCACAGGGGTAAGGGGCTGGGATAGTACTTACTCAGCATGCATGAAGCCTGGGGTTCAATCCCCAGTACCACAGGGGTAAGGGGCTGGGATAGTACTTACTCAGCATGCATGAAGCCTGGGGTTCAATCCCCAGTACCACAGGGGTAAGGAAAGAACAATTCTGGGAAGATTTAGAAGTCATCAACCCAGTTGTCAAAACCATCAGAGCACAGTTCATTAAAAGAAGCCATTTATCCCTCAGACAACAGCAAAAGGAAAAGACATATGGCCAAGACAAGGTCCAAATTATCCCTCAGCTGATGGCATACATATGTACGTAACTCATCTTCTCTTTCAGTGCAGAGTGAACGGTGTGAGACCGTCCTTCCTCCTAATATTAAATCATATGACCGGTCGTGAAATGTCAGATTCAACTCAACACTATAATTGCCTCCCATAATATATATTTTCTCTGGATATATACGCTTTTCCCACTCAAATGTACAGATCAAGTATTTGTGGTTTTGAAGTTAGAACTCCATATACTTAGAGAAGGGATATTCTGCCATGAAACTTAGAAACATCACCAATGGGAAACTTCTGATTGCTTCAGGGCTGATCTTTCCGCTCTCTGGCATATGGCAGAATGATGCCCATGCACATTGGGAACTACTACGGTTTCCATTCTTATATTTTAATGAGATGCTTTAAAACTTAAAAGTAGAGATAAATTAGTGTGTGCCAAATAAAATGTCACTAAATATCACAAAGAACCACAAAGTTCCTTAGTAGGGTCTCTAAACATTTTATGTGAAAAAAAAAAAAGATTTTTAAATAATTTCTTCCACTATCCTCCAACCCTTTGTTCTAGTTAATTGATCAGCCATAAAGAAAGGGTACAAGTGTGTTCTAGAAAAAACAACCACGCAAACAAGTACGTAAAAACAATAGAGAACCATAAAGTCCCAGTCACTAAGGAACAAAAACAGTGGAACTAGTGAAAATAGGTCAAAACTTCATAGAAAATTAAGTTATCTACCCAAGTGGCTGCTGAGGTCCTGTGGTCCTTAGTGCATTTGCATCGAATAATTTTTTTTTTTTTTAATCTCATTGGCTGAGGGGTCATTTAGGGTGGCCTTTTCCTGGATTCCATTTCTCCACAGACATCTTGGAGCTTCCTGCCCTTGAGTTAGACTCTGCCATGTTAAAACCACCCACCTCTTTACCTGGCATCCTCCCCTCTCTCCCTGCCCTCCACACACTTTGTTTGCTACAGCAGAATATGGAGAATATCTAGCTAAACTGAATCTGTTTCAGGTTTTTAATTTTAAAAATTTATTTTATATGTATGTTGTTTTGTTTACATGTATGTCTGTCTGCCACACAAATGGCTGGATATTGCTTTAAATTGCTTTATGTGCATGTATGTGTATTATGTCTACATGTGTGTCTGTCCATCACATATATGCTTCTGTATTAGGGCATGTGCTAGTTAGATTTTTGTCAACTGGATACAAACTGAGATACCTGAGAGGAGGGAACCTTAATTCAGGAATTGTCTCCATCAGATTGGCTTGTGGAAATGTCTTTGGGGGAGGTGTCTTGGCTGATAGTTTATGAATGACAACCTACTGTGAATGGTGCCAACTTTAGGAAAGTTGTCCTTAGTTCTACAGGAGAGCAAAATAGCAAGCCCTGGGGTGTGAGCCAGTAGACAACAATTCCCCAAGGTTTTTGCTTTGATTCTTGCCTCCAGAGTTCTCACTTCATTCTATAATGAATGGAGGCTTATAAGCCAAAGCAAACGCTTTCCTCCCTAAACTTGGTTTTGTTAGTGTTTTATCACAGTAACAGAGAAACAAACTAAGATAGGGCTGGTGAAATGTTTTAGTTTTCCTTCTAGTTAAGTTAGGGTTTATGTGGTGATTTGAATGAGAATAGCCCCCATATATTCGAATGTTCAAATACTTGGTCCACAGTTGGTGGAACTGTTTGGGAAGGATTAGAAGGTATCTTGCTGGAGGAGGTGTGTCACTGGGGGTAGACTTTGAGGTTTTAAAAAGCCCATTTCTTGATCTGTCTCTCTGCTTTTCTCTTTGTTTTATGGTTGTGGTTCAGATACTGTTCCAGTGTTTGCTGCCATGCTTTCCACTATGGTGGCCATTAACTCTAACCCTCTGCAATGGCAACCCTTTAATTACGGAGTTTTGTCACAGCAATAGAAAATTAACTAAGGTAGCTTACGAATGAGTCCTTGTCAATAAAACCTAGGCAGACGTGATGTCCACTATTGTGTGCCATGCTCCAATATGATAACATTAATCACTCAGGAATCCCAGTAAATGAAGATGACTCTGTGGGTTTGAGTGGGGTCAGGGACCCTACATTTTGATGGAGTCTCAAATGATGTATGTTTCATGGATAATGCTTCAAGTCATAAGAATGGACACTAGTCTGGCCCTAAAATATCCTGTACAGGCTTCTATGATTTATCAGACCCTTTCCATACAACTATAAGCAAATTGCTCAAGACAACAGAGCCCCTACATAAATGCAAGACAATTGAATCAACTTTCCTTGGGGAGCTGCTGGGAGACTATAAAACTAGCAGGAGGTAAATTCCCTATTGTATTAATTCCAGTAGACAGGGGTATGCTTGTTACTAAGTTGTGGCTTGCTTTAACTCTCCCATTTTCTGAGTCCTTTCTTCTCTTAGGACTTCACACCAACTCTTTTCCAGCTACTTGAGTAGTCATAGATTCAGATGAGATTCTTTTTCTCGGTAACTAAGAGAGGAGATAAGAAAGATCATATCATTTAGGGGTGTGAAAATCTAGCAGACACACCAGGAACAGCTTCCAGATGTGACTACTAACATTGATTTTTCATGATGGGTTGGTTTAGAACACCTAATAACCAGAAAAAGCAGGCTACCAAAGGGAATTTAAAAGATGATGACAGGAAAGTGCACAAGGAAATGGGAGAATGGTGCTGGTGATCAAGTGCAGGGTGAAGGATTATAATAATGGCATATATAATACAAATAAAATTAAGATTGTATCATGGACAACTTCAAGCAGTGGTCTAAGGAGCTTGGATTTTATCCTGGGAAAGTACCACCCTCCAACGTTTTACAAGGGTGCTAAGCATCTGATCTTAGTTTTCCTTATTTGTGAAACAAGCCCACGGAGCCTTCTCATCTCCAAGTGTCTGGAACTCTTGATGGGTTTAAACAGAAGTGGGCTCTCACTGGGTAGAATGCAGAGTGCTCTGGGTTAGAAGGCTCTGGGCCTCTCCTATCGAAGGGCCTGTTACAACACTCCAGGCAGAAGATGTAAAGTTTGGGGATGCTGAGCACAAAGGTGAAATACTGGGAATTCCCTGACAGAACAGTGAGGAAGATGAAGTTGTATTTCTCCACCCACCACACCCCCTTTTCAGAAAGGAGGAAGCTCTTTAGGCTGGGTCTTGACATGTCAGCAGTGTGTCTTGGTTACAGGTAGCCAAGGCACATCAGCCATGGAGACAGTCTTTAGATCTCTGGCTTCTAACACCAAGATCAGTGTGTTTTCCAACTAAGGACAATGCTGTTGCCAGGGTCATAAGTGCCCTCTAAATTTGGCATAATTTACACCTTGCAACTTGGCCACCTTTGAAAACTTTAATTTGAATAGTTTTGAGTCACCTCTGTTGGGAAATTTACTGGAACTCTGTTTCACCATAACCTGCCAATAGCAACTTTGAGATACACTAATCCTACAGTGGACACACCATCCTGTTGTCATTTCTCTGGAGCTATACCCAGTGTGGGTGACAGAGTCTAGGAAGAGTACCCTCAATCCTTCAAGGGCTCCCTTTATTCCACAGCTGACCTAGACTGAAAGGGCTCAGCTTCTTGCTCTCTTTTCCAGAACTAATGATGGGGGTCTATCAGAAAGAAGACAGGTCACAGGTCCCAGACTCTTGCTTAGAAACAACTATGGAAAAATACTCTACTGGTTTTTCAAGATTAGCCTCACAGGGGGTTCTTTTTCCATCTATCACCAGGCAGAAGTTTCATTATATCTTATTTCTGTTATTTGCTAGCTGTATGAGTTGGAATCCCCAAGTCACAATTTCTACAGTTCTAAGTGAGGACTGGGATGTTTTGACATCATTGTCTGAAACTCTATAAGGTTGGCATGACAAAGTTCTGTGTGGAGAGCATTGTCTTGAGTTTCAGCTGCTACCTCAATACTGGTATCAAAACAACAATACTGTTGTTCCAACAGTCAGATCTGAGAGTATCATGGCTTAGGAATAAGACTTTACTTCTTATCAACCAAGCTTTCTCTGTGGGTGACCCTGGACCAGGAAGCCTTTCATGCAATGAGTTAAGACTTCAGCTCCTCTTCCTAGGGTTCTCTTTCTTACTTAGGAGGGTGGTAAAGTTCCTGCCTTGTCCAAAGAGTAAGATATGTTTCTTCCGTTCACTGGTGTGGAGTAGTCAAATAATCCCTCTAAGAAGCAAGGGTACTGGAAAATGAGGGCCGTGATATGATAGTTTTGATCTATGAAAGAGAAGTTATTTCTGGGGAAAGAGTACTCACTATCTCTGTCATAGAGGAGGGACTATTGAGGTAGATTTATGCTGTAAGTAAATGAATCCAGGTTGATGTGGTGACAGTATGTCAACATATTTGTGTCTATTGAGTTTGTCTAGATCTTTGTTGGGCAGGACCTGCCCTGCTTGGCAGCTGGATCTGAACAAGAAAACATGTGGGGCTGGTGACTCAGTCTTGTTTGGGTCTCATAGAGGATGTCCTCAAACCCTCTGCTCAATAAACACTTCCCTCCTGCAAGGAGGTGAGAGGTCATCTGTCTGCCCACTTTGACACCTTCACCCAGTGACCTTTGTGGCTTCAGACACCTTCTTAGTAACTTGGACTGAGATCCGTACAAACTGTCCTTGGAGTTGACTGTGTCTTACTCATCACAACTCTGAATGTGAGAAAGCAAAAACAGATCAATAGAAATGGGACAGTGCCATCCAAACCTGGGTCCTGTGAAACACTGTGGCCCACAGCCAAAGGATGTGCCTAGTATGTGGGATGGAGTAAGAGTCTTGACTGAATACTCAGAGCTTCAGACAGTGGACCATGATATGCAAAGGCACAGCCAGACCACATCCTGTGAATGATGGAGAGGCGGGATGAGGGGAAAGTATGTCTTTACATCAGGAACAACTGGTCCTGTGCATTTAACTTGGGCTTGTAATTCTAGATAAAAGTTGGTTATCCTTTCTAAATTTCGGTTTCCCAAAGCTGAAAAATTGGCATAGTATTACAGAATCAAAATGCTTTAGGAATTCATGAGTCAATTTATCCCAGCACCCAGTGCAAATGCTGCTATGTGCAAACACAAGTAATATTTTCCCCTGTTCCTTCTGTGTGGTGTAAGGGAAGCTGTTACTCTTTCAGTTGATGAACATGATTAATACCAGTAACAATCCTGTTTCAAGTTCCTCTTATGAGCCACACAGTTCTTGCAGCAACTATAATACTGACAGCAGGATTTCTAGTTTAGAAACAGTCACGAGGAACATACCAGGGACTCCAAGGGATGGACATTTTGCTACTGGTCTCTTACTAGAGAGAAGGAGAGAGATGGGAAGGGGGCGGGGTTTTATTTATCAACAATTCACAAAGAGCTCCCTCCCTAGTCTCAGTTACATCGCAAAAGGTGATCAGAAACTGCCTATGGCCAAGATTTGCTGCTTGAAATGTGTTTGTTGAGTCCAAATCATTAACATCTCTGAGAATTTGCTAGAAATGCTCATTGTCAGCCCCATCCCCTTTCTGGATCAGAATCCGTATTTTCACAGGATGCCTAGGATAGCTATCAGAAAGATCAGAAGACTGAAAAATCACTCCTCTAAAAAGAATAAGTGGGAATTTCCCTTTTCAGAGACCTCTGCCCTCCATGTTCCCATAGTCTCACCACCACCACCACCACCACCGCCACCACCATCATCACTACCACCACCACCGCCACCACCGCCACCACCTCCACCACTATCATCATCACCACCACCACCACCATCACCACCACCTCCACCACCATCACCACCACCTCTACCACCACTACCACCACCACCACCACTACCACTACCATCATCACCACCTCCACCACCACCACCACCACCACCACCACTACCATCACCACCACCACCACCACCACCACCACCACCTCCACCTCCACCACCATCACCACCACCACCACCACCACCTCCACCTCCACCACCATCATCATCACCACCACCACCACCACCATCACCACCACCTCCACCACCATCACCACCACCTCCACCACCACCACCACCACCACTACCATCACCACCACCACCACCACCACCACTACCATCACCACCACCACCACCACCACCACCATCACCACCACCACCACCACCACCACCACCACCTCCACCTCCACCACCATCACCACCACCACCACCACCACCTCCACCTCCACCACCATCATCATCACCACCACTACCACCACCATCACCACCACCTCCACCACCATCACCACCACCTCCACCACCACCACCACCACCACTACCATCACCACCACCACCACCACCACCACTACCATCACCACCACCACCACCACCACCACCATCACCACCACCACCACTACCACCATCACCACCACCACCACCATCACCACCACCACCACTACCATTACCACCACCATCATCGTCATCTAATTTTAGTTCTTTCACTCACACCCCCTTTTCTCATCCCTTCCCTTTCCTGCTAGGACCCTCTTCTCAACAAGTCCCCCCCCCTTTTTTTTGTTGACCCACTACATTTATTTTCTAACTCAAGAATGGGTGGGAGTTTAGATTCTAGGACAAGTGAAGCTTGCTGTGGCTGAACCATGAAGAAATGGCTACTGCTCCCAATAATTTTTAACTGCCAGTGGTCCTTTACTGAGTCTTCAGAGACCCTCTCCTATTAGTTTGTCTTGTTCAAGTGTTGAACACAGTGTTTTCATTTAATAGTAGGCTTGTCCTGCTCCTGAGTGCTGTGACTTTTGAGATGATCTGGGGAAGATGTTTGGAGTGTGTCCTGAGCCTTGGCAGAATGGGAGATGTAACAAATGAGTTCCAACTTTACCAAATGCCTGGTTTCTCATTCCTGAAATGGGCCTGGGGCCCTAGTTTCTGTTAGAGTTAGAGATTCAGTTCCTGGACACTAACATCTACCAATGTTTTTCAGGGTTTCTAGCTCTTGCATCATGGTGATACCACAGTTAACCTGTGGTTTCCTTTAGTACCACTGTCATGCACGTTTGGTCTGTGATTTAGAAGGTGTGGCCATTTGATATGTGTGTGTGTGTGTGTGTGTGTGTGTATGTATGTGTGTGTGTGTGTGTGTATGTGTGTGCTGGCTCTGGCATGGTAGATGCTCTGCTCTACTGGCTTCTAAACGGGTTAGAGGACAACAGCCATGAGTCTCTGAGTTTACTGTCCGAAATCCTTTGTGGTGGGAGGAACCACAGTGTTCTCTCCAAGCTCTTTCTTAGAAGTCACTTGATTTGCTTTAAAGACGCTTGTAGAACACCTGTTTTGCGTAACAAGCTGTGCTGGGAGACAAGGCTGACACATGTAAGCCAGATGGAAACTGCCTTTCATCACCTTGCTTCTTCGAGGCTTCTCCCTATTTCTACCCTTCCTAATATTGAGGAGGCTTCCAACACCATTTTTACTCAGTACCAAAGGGAGACTGAGGAAGGGGATTTTACATCTCCGAGGAACGCACTGACCACATTCTTCTGCAGTGTTTCCCATTTTTCAAGATTAATTCTGGGACATGTCTAGGCTGCCAGTCATGAATTCTCGGCTTTTCCTTTCCCTGGCATTGTTGATACCACTTTCCTTGACTTAGGCACCCCATAGGCACCCCGACACCCACATATCAAGCACTATCTCTTAGAAAGTAGAACAGTTCACTTCCGCCTTTGCTTTTTATACCTAGTTTTCTGTATGCACATGGCACCATGATTCTTGGAAAACTCTAGGGATCTCTAGGTCCACTGTGACACCACAGTATACCAGTTAGCTGGCTCTAATTCGAACCCAACAGCCCTGGTCTTAGTCTTCAGATGTGAACTAGGAACACATGCTGGGTGAGAATGAAAGCTCTTTAAAACTGCTGGTTTTGAGAGTTTCCACCTGTGATCAATTCCTGCGCTTGGTTGAAGCAGGAATGTGGAGAACTGGAGAGGAAGCCTGACCAACATGGAAACATCGCAGAACCTATACCAGATAAACTAAATCAGAATTTCTTAACTCTCTGCATGTGAGATTCGGCAGGACCAGTATCCCTCCTTTCCTCTCCTGTCCTTCCCTGCTCACTCCTTCCCGATTTTCTCTCCTCTTCCCTTCTCCCCGACCCCATTCCTTCCCTATGGTCTTGCTATACAGTGCTCTCAATTCTTCCACCTTAGCTTCTCCAATGCTGGGATTTTGGGTGTATCCTATCACGGCACCACACAGTTTCTTTGAAAAATGGCCTTGAAATCATTGGACCACGTAACCAGTCTTGTAATCAGTCTCATCAAAGTACCCTCCATATTCTGTTTTTCACTAACCATCTTAGGAGACACATACGCAGCCACCATTTGAGTTCTAGGACTTCAGTGGAGAAAGATCAGTCATTTCTTGCTGGGACTGGAAGAGGAGAGCGAGGAGAAGCTACGTAGAGGAGGTAGGTGGAGTTCAGAGCAGATGTGAGAGAATGTTGGGAGCTTCCAGCAGCTGGGGAGAGTGCCTGGTGTAAACCATCCATTTGACCTCAAGTTACTGAAAACAGAAGCAGTGGTGGGGCCACAGGAGGAGCTGATTTGAATGTGAAATACACTTTTTATTAGCCTGTCAGCCTTTGTCTTGCATGTCCTTATGAACAGCAGAGTCCCCCTTCTCCCTAGAAGATGAATAACTACTCAAATATAGTCACGAAGGCTTTCAAACTCCATGGATATTCTACATCATGAAATAGCATAGAAATCCTGACATTTAAACATCAAAATTTCCTCTCCCAAAATAGCATCTAACATTTGAAAGTGGCACAAATATCAGTTGGCAGCCTCATGTTTCAGTGGGAAGTTCAAATATGAAAGCTTCCATTTCTTCCATAGCAAGCTCGCCAGCTCTCTCCTGAAGGTGTTAGAATGGAACCATTCTATGCTAAACAAGAGGGAGGTTAACAGTGATAGCCATCAGTCAATACTGAGCGTAGTAGCTGACTGCCTCTCTCTCTTGAATGCTATTTGCTTAACCAACACCAGTGAGAGTCCTTATTAAGGGCTGTTAGCACATGACAATGGTGTTTGTTGAGTTTGCTAAAGTGAGATGGTACTTATATTTGCTCCCCTGCTCTTGAGGGTGCTGCTGCAAAAGCCGATGACACAGTTTTGAAGTGGGAACATTTGATGAAGGCACTTGGCAGCTCTGTAAACAAGCCGGTAGTTGAGAACAGAATCCCCAGTGGTAGGAGGTCCATTAGTGTTTGCTGGCTTGTAAAGGATTTGCTTGGTTATAACCACAAAACATACATAAATATGCACGGAACCCTCTCTCACACACTCTCATTGTGTCGAAATACACACTCAAGCTCAGGGTTCTTGCCTTAGTCCCAGCTTTGAGTTTATAAGATAGGTGTTTTCTTTCCTAGTAAGGTGAGTATTCAGAAGAAAGGAAATTTCAGAACTGTGGGACACAAATGAGCTAGGTTGCTTATCCCAAACTCGTGTCATCCCAAAGACATACATTTATTTATTTATTTACTTATTTATTTATTTATTTATTTATTTATTTATTGTGGTGTGTGTGTGTGTGTGTGTGTGTGTGTGTGTGTGTGTGTATGCACATGCATGTGTGCATGCCTGCACATGTATTGGTCGTAAGATAACTTATGGGAGTTGGCTCTTTTCTTTCACCATATGAGTCCAGGAAATAAAACTCAGAGCCCTGGGCTTGGTGACATGCAGCTTTACCCACAGAACTATCTCTGCAGCTCTGACATGTCCTTTATGGACAAATGATAGATTCTTGGGAAGCTGGGTCTTTTTAGGACTCTTGATCATGCTGTCTCCAAAGTCTAGAGACTTAGCCATTGTACTGAGGACAGTCCCCCACATTCATGTGCAGTTCAAAAGCATCCAATATGTTTTCTTCCACTATAAGCTGTATGCCTCCCTCTGCAGTGGCATTAACCTCACTGTGCATTGACATTAAAAAGTCATTTGTGGGCTCCTGTGAGACTGTAAGATGTAATCAAAAGGTTCCTAAGTGTTTTTGAAAGTTCTAGAATAAAACTTAGACAAAAGAGTTAAGCTGATGGTAATTAAAAAGAGACACAGTTTATTGTTCAAACCAGGATCTTTGCATAGTGACAGGGTGTGTGATGGTTAATTATGTTTGGACCATAAGTATGAACTGGGGCTAACCTGGGTATGACCTTTGGTCTTCCCAGCAATTCGCAAAAGGTTACTATTTATTTTGCCCCTACCAGAAGCTGGGAAGTTAGTCTTCTATTTAAACCTTACAATAACTCCACAGAGAGAATTTCATGGTTCTTTTGTATAGAAGAAGAAATGAGGGCCCAGGCAGTGATTCATTCAAAGTGCCTCTTCATGTAAGTCTGTAAGAACAGATCTGAGTAGAGGTCTTCTTCCAAAGTGATTTCATACAGCACTAAAAGTAAGTTCTTCATCCTATAAATCGATGTTGTATTAATTGCCATTGCCAACTGGGTTCAAAGGGATGTGGGTACTTACTGGGGATCATTCGTACCTTCTAAGGCAAGGAGGCCATGAGGCAAACTTCACAAAGAACTTCAGGGAGAAGTTCAATGGGAAAGTGCCTGCTGTAGAAGTGTGAGGACCTGGGTTTGGATCTCTAGTATCCATATAAAAGCTAGGCTTGGCTGCTGGTGCCTTTAACCCCAGCCTAGGGGTTGGAGAGGTGAAAAAGCCAGGAGAATCCTTGGGCTTGCTGGCTAGTCAGTCTAGCTGAATCAATAAGCTTCTGGATTAGTGAGGGACCCTGTCTCAAGAAAGAAGATGGGAAACCATTGAGGAAGAGACCTGATGTTGTGCTCTGGCTTTTACATGAATGTGCAAACATGCCCCCAAATAAGTCTGTAATATAACACACACACACACACACACACACACACACACACACACTCTTCATCCATGCACACACACTTCAGCCAGGCATGTGGCACAGACCTGCTACACTAATACTTAGAAGGTGCTGGCAGGGAGATTGTGAGCTCTCAGCCAGTTCAACTATCATAGTAAGACTTTGTCTGTGACCTACCCCTTGCAAGAATAAAGAACTTTACCTTTATGTGTTGGCCTATGCAATGAGTTTTTGTCTAATATCGTCAGGAGATGATGTCTTCTTAGAAGAAAAGGAGAAAGGGGAAAAAGCAGGAGTAGTAAGAGGAGGAAAGAAAGAATAGAAGGAGGGAGAGGAAGAGGAAGAGGAGGCAAGGAAGAGTAAAGGGAGGGAGAGGGAGGAAAGGAAGGAAGCAAGGAAGAAGGAAAGAAGAACCTTTGTTCCGTATTGTTCTGGAAATGAAATCCAGAGAAAGAAAACCCCCATCCAGGGTTACACAGTTCATAACAAACAGAACAATAACCCACAAATTTCATCCACTCCACATCCTTTCTGTGACACTTTGTTGTGTGACAGCCACATTAAAAGGACAGGTTGCTGGTTGACACTATTTTCATATTTTACCTTTTTTTTGACACACCTATGAATTTCTGGTTCTTGGGAAGTTTTGCTTTGAAACCAAGGTAAAGCAGGTTTGCACATATGGAGCAAGAATTGGTGTCACACTTTCTTACTGTGGAAGAAGGTTCCAAAGTCAAGTGTGGTATGCTGGACACTGCCTTTTCTTCTCAGTAAAAACCAAATATAGAGTTGTTGAAATCTTTTCTTCTGCCACCATGGTCCTGTGTATTTGAGAAAAATCATATAGCAGGTTCAGATTGGAAAGTAGAGAAAGCCACAGTAACTTTGCCATTAACCTGAATCAGAGATTGGGCTGGACTACCAAGTATAGAAGAAAGGAATTGTAAAAGACACACAATCGAAAATGGTTAGAAAACCCTACTCTCCACCTTCTGCACAGACTCCTTAATGGCTGGTTAACCCAAGAAAGTGACCCTGTTAGGGGTGCACTGAGTTGGGGCCTAGGTCTGTTTGAGGGGTGGAGAGATAAAGATCCCACAGACAAAATGCAAGAGTTAAGGTCAAACAGCTAACATGCTGTGGCACTGGACTTTATATGGAGGAAACTTACTTCTGCGTGTCCTTGGTACCAACCCACACTGAAATGTCTAAGCATCAGCCGGGAGTAGCATGGTAAACTCAACCAAAATTCATTCACTTGATCATCCATGCTATTGTAGGGTTTATATCCAATAAAGTTTCCTTCATAGCGTCGACCTGATTTTCAAGGTCCCTCCCTCATTTGTGTTGCAATTTGCCTTTTTAACGACGACTCAGTTAAATCTCTGCTGTGTACAAAGTGCAGAAATCTTCATGGCAGTAGGTGGAATAATTAAAGGGTGGATTGGTTTCTGTCTGTGGAAAGAATGAGGTCAAACCTTGGATCTGATAAGGCAACTTTTCAGTTTTCCTTTGGCAACGCTGCTCCTTTCATTTTCTGTCTGCTGTGCACAGGTATCCCTTTCTTCTCCACGAGGAGGTGGGCGCTGTGTCTCCGAAGGTGCTGCTTTGGTGTCTGTGTTGAAGCAAAGGTGAAGGAAGATTGTAAAGGATGCAGAATAATGTTGGTGACGTTCGTGGCATCGATGATACTGGTCCTGAGAGGCCTTTCTATCGGATCTCATTGGCCAGCAGATGCTGCTCTCTCAACAACCCACGGTGTCCAGGGAGATATACTGTCACTCCAGAGGGAGATTTATTTTCTTTGAAAAGAAGGAAATGGCTGGTAAAGGTGGCCACCAGAAGGTCCGTCTTTACACACCTGTACCAAAAATAGATGTTCACCATCTCTCTACCCTTGTAGCTTTCTTTCTCACCTGCCTTTCTTGTTTCAAAATATTTTCATCTCCTTGTGGCATTATTTTTTTTCCATGATTTTAAACGCCCAGTCTCTGGGACCCTTCTTTCTCAGCTACTTTTCAGACATCTCTGTCTTCCTGCCTGCTTACTATTACCAGAGACTGGGCACATGTCTCATCTCCACCATTGCCAAGTCAAGCAGTCTGTTCTCCAAAACAGAAACTAGGGTTTCTTCATAGATGCTTTCCCACCAGCCTTATTAGTGTGATGCTTTGCTTAGGAGAGGCACTGTCAGAAAGACACCATCACTACCATGCAGTGACTTATTTTTGTCTTCTATGGTGACAATTTTAACCAGGTTGATATGGATAGTGCCAATCAGTCGCTCATGCACACTCAACAGACTCCTGTTATTAGTCAGGCTGGTTTCAAACTTACTATGTAGTAAAGGCAGTGACCCTCTTTGGCATCCCTGGTGCTGGAATGCCTAACCTGCAATATTATGTCCAGCCACTCACAGTTCACTTTCCCCCTCTTAATGGTGTCCTGGTATTAATAAGAAATGACCTGTGTGTTCCACCTATGAATGGTTCGGCTCACGCTGGAACCTCCACACCCGCTTATAAGGAGATAGGCAGGGCACAAGCTTGTCACACCCAGGGAACGCTGCCTATCCAAGTTAGATTTGTTTTATTGCAACTAACAGTTAGCTCATTCTCTAGCGTGGCTGTTTCTTTCTGTTTCTATCAGATCTCATGTTCTTTCCAGAATGTGTTTGGGAATAAACATGTTCTAAGGCTCTGACTGCTGCCCTTTCTCAAACCTGCCGCGGTGCCAGCATCTGCGTTCACAAGCACGGCAGGCATTCTCATGGTCACTTACTCCATTTTCTCTTCCATCCATGGCTTTTCATCATGTTGAAAGTTGCACGGGAAAACCAGTCTTCTTGAATTTAACCTTTTTCTTCTGTCCCAATCGCCACCCCTTCTCTGTACATGTTTTGTTGTCTCTGACATTGTGTCTTTGATGGTGTGGCCTGAGGGAGTGCTCAGGTCCAAATCCCTACACTCAACATCAATTTGTAAAGAGAAAGAACTGTAGAAAGTCACTGTTAACCTTTCAACAAAGTCTAACTTGTAGTCTTTTGATATATTTTGTAGAGAAAAAGAGATAGATAAATGGTTTGATAGATAGTTTTATATATATATATATATATATATATATATAGATAGATAGATAGATAGATAGATAGATAGATAGATAGATAGATAGACAGACAGACAGGTAGGTAGGTGGATGGATGGATGGATGGATGGATGGATGGATGGATGGATGGATAGATAGATAGATAGATAGATAGATAGATAGATGGATGGATAGTTTGATTGACAGATCGATCAATCAATTGATAGATACAGTTTTATTCTTGGTAAGACAGAGTGGGAATGATGAACAAAGAAAATGTCTTGTGCTCTCAGCTTATAGTCCATGCTCCCTAAAAGGCTATTCCTATTGAAAATATTGTCTGAGTAGCTTGATGACCTCACTCATGATCACAACTTTGCAGGTGCTCTCTCCTCTGGAAATCCATTGAGAAGTGGAATGCTTACTGAAGTCTCACTATCAACACACAACAGAAAGGGCAACAGGTTCATAGAATGTGTTGGCTACCATGGAATGGTGGAGTGGGAGTCAAGGTTACAGCCTCCCCAAGTCTCCAAGTATTGTGTTGCTCAGGAAAAGACAGAATTTCCAGGTACGGTTTGTATTGAATGTGCAGTGTGGTTCAATTTTACATCAGTGTAAAGTCAAAAGATGTGCAAGTCATAACTCCATAACTTACAAGAGAGGGGAGGAGGGAGGGGAAGAAAAGGAAAAGGAGGAGGAGGGGAGAAATGAAGAGACTTAATTTCTGAGAAAGTTCTAGGAAAATTGTGTAAGACCGTTTTGAAGATGAAGAATATCAAGTCTGAGGACCCAGATGTGGGTCTTGACTTAACTCCCAACAGAATTAGTGTGTGTGTGGTAACACAATATAAAATAATTTTTTATTGTTAATGGAAAAATCTGATAGTTTAAGAGAGATATTAGGCCATGTAGCAAAACTTCTGTCTACACCACGACACTAAGAGCCTGTATGCAGATCCAAGTCATAGATGTATGTGTGCAGGTGCCTGAAAGGAGATCTCTGACGTGGACATAAGTACACAGGGTCCTGCCTGAAGTTAGGCAACTGTGGCAGCCTAAAGAGTCAACCCGAAAGTTTATGGAGGTCTAAAAGCTGGTGACAAAGAGCAAGAGGCTCTGCCTCTCCCTCATGGTTGGACCAGGCAGCATCAACCAGGAGGAAGGATGCTTTTCCTGCTCAACTGTAATTAAAGAAATTACTGAAACAGCAGTCCTCTGAGGGCCTGGTGGGAACTTGCTATAAGAAGACCCAGGACGGAGAATCCTGCCTATTGGTCTAGAGTATTGGTGGTGGTGGTTTGGGGTGGTTGGTTAGTTTTGTCAGTACTGGGGATTAAAGCACTTAGCACCAAAGGGGCTTCTTTTTCCCTTTTAAATTAAATTAAATGTGTCATGTGAAGCATGGGCTGGCCTCAAGCTGAGGCTGATGACCTTGAATTCTTGATCCTCCTGCCTTTACCTGCGATGTGCTAGGGTTATAGGCAATTGTACTAAGACAGACATCCTATACAGTGAAATTCTCCCCTTTAGAGTGGACCACTCCTTGGTTTTCAGTAGATATACATCACCACTAGCTAAGCAGTTTGGTTTAAAGTAGATAAGTCATTCTTTAGGAAGACAATTCAGCCAGGTCAGGGGAAGGCACTCCTGGTTGATTTGGGGTGTGGGGATTATATATGAAGAGCCCTATATAAATGAAGGGAGTGAGGTTATGTCAGGGAAGAAAAGTCCAGATAAAAGAGGCAGTTCAGAACCTGGAGGTAGAAGCAAAGGTCTATGTTTAAGAAAACAAACAAACAAACAAAAAGGAAAAGTGGATGTGTCTAGGAAGGGAGATATTTCCAGCCAGGGGTATCAGGAATCGTGTAAAGAAGTACCTGGCACACTGCCTAACACACAGTAGGTACTCAGTACACAAGACCTGTGATGGCTGCAGCTTCCATTGCTGTTCACACCTGGTTTCCTAGGTATCAGATGTTAGTCCTTTTTCTTCCTTCTCAAGACATGTCCAATGCATTGTACTTCAAACAGAAAGCAATTAAACACCCAGTAAGTGAATAGAATGGTTTTCAGTCTTTAATATTAATGACCTTTTGCTGGCAACAAGAATAGACAGGGATAAATGCCCAGATGGATTGAAAAACCACAAAGACAAATTAACACTGTTTAATAGTTAAGTGTTCTGTGAAAGGGAGGTCATTTTCTACATGGCTTTCAAAGTCTCTATTTCTATGAGAGGTGTGGGTAGCATGAAGACCCCCCCTCCTTTCCTAAAGAAAAAGGCCTCTTATAGAAGACAGCTCTGTGACTGGTTTCCTTATAATTGGGCGAGGGGGTGACTAGGTCAAAGTGACAGCCAACGTGTGCTGCTGTTACAACACATTACACAAATAACTCTACATAATTGCTACCATCCATCAGTGTGGGGAGGTCAGTGCTGAGAGATGCTGCCAATTTCTTGGAACGAAAACCAAAGCTCCGAGTGGCCTGCATAGTCACACTCACTCACTAATCAATGCCAGTTTTTGTTTTTTTGTTTTTTTCTTTTAGAAAGGAAGATTAAATCGGTCCAGCTACCAGCTCAACCTTGAGAAGGGTTCCTGTGTCTCTCCTTCCTAAGGGTTTGTAAGCTTTTGCCAGTGCTTATTTAGTTTAAAAAATTGGGGGAGGGTCCGTTGCTTCAAGTTACATGAATCTATCTCTCTCTTTCTCCTTCCCCTCTCCTCTCCTTTCTCACCTCCATTCCTCCGGTCCACTTTTCTTTCTTCCTTTACTCACTCCTCCTGCTCCTCCAGCCTTCTCTCTTTTCTTCTTCTCTTTCCTTTCCCTTCTCCCCCATCTCCCTCCCTTCCATTTCCTTTCCTCACATCCTTCTTTCTCCCTTTCCTTCCTCTCCCCGTCTTCTCTTCTAATCTTTCCTCCTCATTCCCTTTCCTCTCCTCTCCTCTCTCTTCTCCTCTTTCTATCCCTTCCCCTCCTCTCCTTTCTCTCCCTTTTATCTCCTTCCTTTTCCTTTCCTTCCCTTCTACAAACCTCTCCTCTCTTCCTCTGGATTTCTGCCTTTCTCTCCTCTCCCCTTTGCCTCCTGTCTCCCCCTTCCCTTGGTTTTAATTTTTGCCTTGCCTTCCTCTGCGGTAACCTGAAGCCTTTACTGAGTGGGCTAAGTGTGTTTAGCATTCTGATGGGTTTAGGTTAATCTGACCATTAGGAGGAACAGGACAGAACATCTTGGCACATCTAGGAATTCCAGCCTTGTAGATTCTCTGCCTTTATGGGTCGTGTTAACCTGATATTTTCTCAATGATCTCTCTTACTCTGGGTTGGCAGAAGAGAAACCCCAACTTTATAAACCAATCAACCAAACAGACAGAAACAAGCATGCCAGACACTCTGCACGCAAAAGCCTGAGATCTTTGAATGGCTCCAGGTTGCTTTTGAACTTGGTCATTGTGAGACCCTGAGCTGTGAGCACCACAAACAGCAGGGCCATGCCAGCCTCGTCTCCCTAAGCTCAGACTGTGTCTGGAACTAAGCAGCAGGAAATCTCAATGAATGGATATTAACTATAAAGACAT
The DNA here is from genome assembly GCF_963924665.1 of Micromys minutus. NCBI lineage: Eukaryota > Metazoa > Chordata > Mammalia > Rodentia > Muridae > Micromys > Micromys minutus. The sequence continues at coordinate 20,921,813 of NC_137963.1, read as the reverse complement.
ATTAGTGTTGGCAGAAAATGAAATCAAACAGGAAGCCCTATATAACTCACTGGAGCAAAACTGTATAATCAACAGTTTGCTGCATAGAGCTGGGGTATAAGAGCCTTGCTGAGTTCCCATGAAATGCTCCTAGGGTCTCCTCAGGGTGGGAATCGTTGGGAATTAATGCATTAAGTAGACCCAACTTACAGATACAGCCAAGAACTCTTGACACAGTTTGTTTTTCCATAATGTACTATACAACTTCCATTAAACAACAAACCCCCAAATGCTCATAGGATGGCTCCCTTTAACAGGAGCTCCTACCCAAGGTGATGTGGGCCAGTGTGAGCTTCCCTCTTGTTCCATGCTCTGTCTGAGTCCACCAGCAAAGTTTGTCTAAATGAATTCTCCATGTTGCTCAGAATGTTATAGCCTATTATATTAGTCAGAAGTCCTTTTGTGGATAATTAGCAGGAAATGAAAGGATTGAAGGGTGATTTGGGGTTTTTAAAAATCCTTAGAAGTTGTTTAAGAGGGAAAAATAAGGAAGTCTTGCTAAACAACCCAAGCCAAGGGGCATTGTGCTTTTTCATGGAAAATTGCTACTTAGAAAAACCCTATAAAATGTGTCATGCCTTTGTGCCAACAGACACTGTGTTTAAATGTTCTTGAGCAAAACAAGAGCTTGCCAGTGGTGCTTTTACCTTCCATGCATGCCAGGGAGTTAAAGGGACAGTCAGGTAGATTGCTGTGAACACCAGCAGATATTTAATCATAATTTAATAACTAAACATCAATATTTAATATTAGAATAGCTGTCATTCTTGAGGCTACATTTGTTCAACCATGGCTTCATCCGGCTTCTTATCAACACTCTTTATAGATGCCTAGGATGTGGGAAGTGACTTCTTCAAGTTCGCTTGGTAGCCTGGGCCTGCTATACAAACATTCTCCAGGTTGAGGCAGGGATGTAGAGTTTGAGTACCTTGTGGTTTGCATAAGGATGCCTTGGCTCAAAACAAAACACTAAATGGGACCTTGGGTCTTCCCTGGCTGCTTTGCTTTCCCCTTGAGTGAGCCTAGGAGGAGGATTTCTTCCTGGTTTTCCTTTCTGTCTCAGTGGCTACCCCTTTGATTTGTTTGGGCAAAAGTCTATTTTTTTGCCTAACACAGACTTAAGCAGAAAGAGCAAACTAGCAGCAGTGGGGGGAGGGCTTAGGGTACCAGCTGAGAGTTGTCCCTTGCAAGAATGCAGGTCATTAGAGGAGCAGCAGGTCTAAAGGCTGGAGGGTGTCAGGGGCAGTGAACCTTGGAGACCTGAATCATCTGCAGGAAGGGATTTCTTTTGCACCCCAGCTGGGTGTGGAGATGTGGAGGCTGAGGCATCTAGAGGCCTAACTCTGACCTAAGTACATTCTCTACCTGAGCCTCAGGTGCAGGCAACCCTCTTGAGTCTTCCTTCTCTGATGAGAAGGCAGATGGGAGACAGTCTCTGAAGTCCCTTCTTCCTCTGTGGGCTCCTTCAGAAGCTCTGACTTAGTAGCCACAAAAGAACCAACTGTGAAACAGTTCCTGGTGCCAGTTAGGCCCTGATTGGCTGAATATGAGATATATAAATAAAGTGAAGAAATAGGGCTAATCAGGAAAGAGCTGTTAACCTTCCCTCAAATGTGCAGAGAGGGGATGGACTTTCCCTCTTTGAGTCTGCAATAAGTTATTAGAAGTCAACAATCAGGGCCACCAGTCTGTCTCTACAGAGGTAGGAAACCTGTGGAGGAGCTTCTGTCATTCCAGGCAGCCAACTGTTTCTCCCTTTATTTCTTTCAACCAGGGTTCTTGTCTTAGTCAGGGTTTCTATTCCTGCACAGAACATCATGACCAAGAAGCAAGTTGGGGAGGACAGGGTTTATTCAGCTTACACTTCTACAGTGCTGTTCATCACTAAAGGAAGTCAGGACTGGAACTCAAGCAGGTCAGGAAGCAGGAGCTGATGCAGAGGCCATGGAGGGATGTTACTTACTGGCTTGCTTCCCCTGGCTTGCTTAGCCTGCTTTCTTATAGAACCCAGGTCTACCAGCCCAGGGATGGCACCTCCCACAGTGGGCTGCCCCCCTCCCCCCATTACTAGTTGAGAAAATGCCTTACAGCTGGATCTCCTGGAGGCATTTCCTCAACTGAGGCTCCTTTCTCTGTGATAACTCCAGCTTGTGTCAAGTTGACACAAAACCAGCCAGTACAGCTCTACACCTGAAGTGGATTAGTTCCTTTGTTCTCAAGTACCAGAAGGCTTTCAGTGTGTGTGTGTGTGTGTGTGTGTGTGTTGGGGGTGAGCCTCTATCCCCAACACAATCTACATCTGAAGAAGTTAAACTCTGCAGCCTGATATTTGGAATTTTAAGTGACCAGTCCAAAGAAGATCTCTACGTTTATCATTCCATGTACTGTGACTGCCAAACATCAATTGTACCCCCCTGGTCATGACCTTCACTGTCTTTGTGGAAGTAACCCACTTCCTGGATTGTGCTTTATCAGTTCCAAATGTAGAAATGTAACAAGTCAACTTTAAAATGTTTTATTTTAAAACTGTGTGTGTACATGTATGTGTGTTTGTGTGTACATGTGTGGGTGATTATGGTTGGCTCACAATTACATGTGTATGTGGACTTGAGTCCAGGTGCCTATGAAGGTCAGAATAGGGTGTCTGATCCAGTGGAACTAAAGTTACAGACGGTTGTGATCCTAACACGGGTACTAGGAACTACTTTGGAAGAACATAAAGTACCCTTCTCTTCAGCTCCCAGTAAATCAACTTTTAAGGATTATCATAAATGTTGTCAGTTCATAGAAAATGCCCATCCTCAGCTCTGTGAGGAATGGAATCTCTTTACCAATGGTAGCTGATGCTAGGGTACGTTTGTTTGAACATTTAGTGACCCATTTTATTTTTATCTACTGTGAGTTCACTGAAACTCAAGACCAGGCCCTGTATCATCTGCACCTAGCATAAAAGAAACACTCTGGAGTTTCCTTTAAACTGATTCTGGTATCATGTAAGTTCTACTCTAATGGCTTGCTTGACTTCCAGTGTCCTGACCTTCAATGGTGAGTTCTCAAAAAAACATTGCAATGTCCATAGCAAACCAATCAAAATTGATTTTTTCCCCTAGAGCTGCAAGAAGTGAAGGTGTGCTGCTGGATTCAGGATTTCTTACCTTCGTAGATATTGAATTTTCATAGACCTGGGGCCCCGGGATAGCGGTGGAAGGAAATGTGGGCTAACTTCGGGAAGGCTGCAAACATGGGGATAGTGTGGAGACTTTCTTCAGTGTCCTTGGTCTTTTTACATGGGCGAAAGGCAAGACCTGGGATTAGAAACTCCAGTCTTGGGTCTTGGTTGCCTTTGGGCAATGGCTTTGGGGAAATCTCTTATTTTTTTCTCTGCTTCGAGTTAATGTGACTCTCAGATTTGTTGTGACAGTGGTCCTAAGAATTTAAATTGCAATGTTCCCTTGTGGAAAGATAGAAAACATTTAAGATAGTGAAAAAATTGGTCATAGGAAGATCAGGTGGTATTTTCCCTATGGACTGAAGCAATGTTTGTTTGCTCCATCTTCCTTCATGATAGCACCAAATTGGAAGCTACCTGAATGCATATTAGCAGGAAAAGAAACAACTGCATCTATATAACATGGAGTACTTCTCAATAATAAAAAGAAATAAACTATCAGGGTCTGAATCCACGATTGATCGAAATCATCAATGAAAACCTCAAACCAAAAACATAAAAATAAACAAAACTTTATATTGGAACAAGAATCCAGAGGTGAAAATAAACGCTGCATGTTTCTTATTTCTTCTTTCCCCCTTTTTTGATTGACAGCAGTAGTATATTTACTGTGCTGAAATCTGATAGCAGGGAATGAAGGAGTGTGGGGAGCTGGTTCAGAATGTTTGAAAAGATGTACATCTCTCGTCATTACACACTGGAAAAAAACCAAAGTGTTGATCCTCTCAGACGGAGCTCTTGCCTGTGATGCTAATTTATCCAAAATTGAAGGTCTGACAGTTTGGGGCTTCGGTGAGCAGAATTGGAATAACATCTATGTGTGAGAATGAAGGTGGGAATTACCTGGGAGATGACAGTGGATGTCCTCGGGCTGTTGTTAGCACCCTACTTCTTGGTTTGGATGTATATGTAATGAGCACATCATTTGTCAAAACTGATCTAATTTTACATGAAAGACTGTACAGGTCAGTTATCAATGAAATCAGAAACAGTAACAAATAAATATATAGCCTCATTTTAGATCCAATCTGAAAATGAGTTTGGAGTGGTGGAGTCACCTATCAGCCTCAAGCGCCTAGTGACCTAGTGATCTCATTAGGAGAGTCTACTAGACAGAGCTCCTCTCAGGAAGAGGGAATGGGGAAGCAAGGGCTACAAGTGGGACTGTGGCAGAGGATGCCTGAACCCTGCAGGTAGGATGACACAGCAAAGGGGGGCTGCAGGAAGCAGGCAGGAGTATGGGACATGGGGTGGATGAGTCTTGTGGGATGAAGGCAGTATGGGTCACAAGGGATGGCAATCTCCTCACTGTACTGCAGGAAGAGGGACACACAAAGCCAAATTCCAGGGTGTGAAAGACAAGTAGGCATGAAGGAGAAAAGTTAAAAATTTTGGGATAAGACAGGTTGACCGAGAAAGCTTGAAAAATATCGACTCCATGTGATATGAGGGCAAGTTAGACTCCCAGTCTTGCCTGTACAGGTGTGTTTTAATTTACTCTTGGGTTTTGGGTGTGTTTTTGTTGTGGTGTTGAGACAGGGTCTCAGTCTGTAGCTCTCAGGATGGCATTGAACCTGGTTTCTCAAGTGCTGGGATTATAGATACGAACCACCGAGCCTAGATAATTCTGTTTTAATGACAGGATTTTTAGAACTCTTGACCTGTCACTCTGGCTCTTCTTCAACTTGTTCCGAGCTGCTGACAGAGCATAAAGCTGGTGCTGGGCACAGTCCATAGAGAGCTCTTTCTTTCTTTCATTTAGTGGCCATGCAGACGTGAGATGCTTCTTCCCAGCATGTGCAGTGAGTATCACGTATCACCTGGCCTCGGTAAACTTGTACACAGCCATCTCTCAGCTCAAAAGAAAAGAACTCTTAAGAGACAGTAGCATCCTAAGATCAGACTATGCAGGCTCGAATCTGCTCAGTATTTCTGAGTACTCCTCTGCATCTCTACAAAGGGACTATTTTCCCTATACCTCAGCATTAACATGATTGTCCTATGCATCATATCATATATGTACAGAATTATCTAGGTACAGAGGCTCATATCTGTAATCTCAGCACTCAGAAAACTGAGTTCAAAACTGGGCTACAAAATGAGACCCTATCTCAAAAATGCCACCACCACCACCACCACCACCACCACCATTACTACTACTACTACTACTACTACTATTGACCATTCCAACAATCACCACCATCAACAATCAACAACAACAAAATAATCAAAACTCAACTTTCTCTAAGCAAACAAAAAAGAGTAAATAAATCACCCAAATAATTCAAATGGCTTGCCATAAGTAATTACTCTTTCTACCTCCAGGGCTGTGGCTTGAATCTAGGGCACTAGGAATGCTAGACTAAGCACTCTGACAGAGACGAAAAGCAGGGGTTTTGATGGAAAGAGCAATAAAAACTCAACAAACAAACAAGCACTGCCCAGCCCCCACTCTCCAAGAATTCTAGTGGCTGGCTACTAGAAGATTATATTCACAGGCAGAATAAATTAAGTTCTTACTCAATTTCAATTTTAAGATAATATTCTGCTTACAAAGATAATACAGGGAGTTCTTGGCCCAAGTACTTTTACAATATGTTCCTAGTACTAAACACATACAAATGCTCCTCTAGGCTGTGGGGAGCTGGGAAGAGAGAAAGAGAACCAAGAGTGGTGAGTCATCTGTTCCCTTCCACTTGTTCATCATGGGGCAGATGTGTTTGGGTCCTCACATTTGTCCAATAACTCTAGATAGCTTACCGCTCAATAATGATGAAGGCTACTACTGATTGGCAGATTCCTAGGTCTATCTGGGACTGTTGTATGCTGACTGTACCACACCAGGAAGTAGGGATGTAGCAATGAGCTGAGCATCTACAAAAATCATATTGTAAAAAGGAGAGGGGAAAAAAGATATAAGATAGAACTATGTGAGCTTTGAAGAACAGATGCACCTGTCCATTTGGATAGGGCAGTCTTAGGGAGATTATAAGATGTGCAATTGGAAGGCCGTGCCACTTCTAGCAAGGGCTTTGGAAAAATATGTGCAGGTCTTAAAGGGGTCGGGACACTGGACCTGACCTGGTGATGTGGTGCCATTGACTAGGGTTGCCAAGGGATCAAATCAAATGACCTTTTCATACCTGCAGTGGAGAAAGGAGGGGAGAGGCTGGGAGAATTTAAAGCAAGAGAAGTGAAAAGGAAGAAGACATATTAAGATCTGTGTTTGTTTAGCAATGCCTGAAGGATTTCTGGAAGCCTAGTTCAGTCCTTACACATTTTGTCACTCCAGTCATCAACGGGTGCTGACTTTCCATTTCTTCCTGTCGTAGCCAAGGGACTTGTTCCTTAAAATGCCCTGAAGAATGTTGCAATGCTCCCAAATCAGAAACTATTTTTAGTGACTTTTACCCCTTCCTCCTGTGAGAGACTTCTTGTATCTGATAAAGGCAATACAGAAACGGTGTGACCTTGTGTCCCCGGAGAGGGCAGCTGTCTGTGACACAGGCAATGGGTGGGCTGTTTTTCCTATGAGTAGGGTACCCACCCCCATTCCTATCTGCTCCTGTTTAGTTCCTCAGAAAGCCTGAGGTGTTGTGAGCTTTCAGATGACGAAAGCTCTGCTTAATCACTTGTGCATTCTCGCTCACTCGGACACGTGCTCAAATCTCTTGTTCTTAAATAATTTTCAATTTTCTATGCATATACATTAAAATATGATAATCTCCATGGCCTATTTCCCTCTTCAACCCCCTTCTATCCTTCCAACATATCTTCATCTCAATTTTCTTCTTTTCTTTCTTTGTTTCTCCCTTCCTTTCTTTCTCCCTTCCCTTCTCCTTTCTTCCTCCTTACCCCTTCCTCCTTCCTTCCTTCCTTTGTTCATTTGGTTCATTCCTTCTTTCTTTCCTTTCTCTTTCAAACCCCTTCCTCTCTTCCTCTCCTCCTCCAATTACCCACTAAGTATGATTAATGCTACTCACATATACATGATTGTAAGGCGGCCAACTGGAGTATGGGAAATGAACCAGTGGCTACTCCCTCAAAAACCATTCTCCCTCCCACAGAGGCTGTCCACTGACAATAGCTCCTGAGAAATGGATGGGGCTTGGATAGTAATTCCTTTATCTATGCTAGAATTTTGGCTGGCTTGATCTTGTACAGGTCTTGCCCCAGTAACCATTGCTGCTGTGAGTTCAGGAGTTAGATAGCCATGCCATATTCAGAGGCAGCATTTCATAACACTCCCTCCCATTCTCTGACCTTTACATTCCTTCTGTTTCCTCTTTCATAATGTTCTCTGGGCTTTATTGTGTGTAGATTGATAAAGATTCCCCATGTGTGACGGAGAAATCAATCTTATGTCAACATTTGATCATTAACACCTTTTTGCACTGTTTGTTTTCCATTCATTATAGAAATAACTTTTTCTAACAAGGGTTGAAAGCAGCTAGGGATATGCCTTTAAATATAAATATGTAGAAGACAATATAAAAAAATGACCACTTAGCAAATTAACAGATTTACCCCACCCATAAAGTTTTTGTTACAGTACTAGGCATGACATTTTCTTTTATGGAACAGTTCTCAAGTCCAGTCAGAATTTACCAATTATAGTTGTGCCACTATTGTTCTAGTGGGCACATTTCTTCTGGAAAGTAGGTACTGTGTCATGTGAGGCCCCCAGCAGATACATAGTACATTCTAGTACCAATACATCCAAAACTTCATAAACCCAGTTATCTCTCTGCACAGAGTCTGTATGTGTAAACTTTATCTGGATAGATTTGGTAAGAACTATTAAAAAGATTGCATCCCCCATGAACATATAGACAGCTTTTTCTTGGTAATTATTTCCCAGACAGCATAATTACTTCAAACACAATATTTACTTTGCACCGAATATTAAAAGTAAAGAAGTCATAAGCTTGAAAAAGAACAAAGATGGTTTGGAGGGAGGACAGGGAATGGAAAGATGATGTAATTATATTGTTATCTCAAAAATTTAAAAAATGGGAAAAGAGTAATCTAGAGATCATTTTTAAAAATATAGGAGGAGGTGAGTAGGTTGTATGCAAATACGGTGCCATTTTATATGAAGGATTGAGGATCTGTGGGAAGCTAGATGCTTTCAGCCTCCAGACACTAAGAGACTACTGCATCTGACTGAAGCAAAATGAAAGATCTGTGTTTCCCTGGGATTGTGAGTGTTCCTTATATTTGCTGATGAATGTTCTTCATATTTGTTCAAGTCATAGAACATGTTTAATCATGTTGCTCAAACCATGTTCTCATCATGGAAGGCAGAAATCTTGTTCACTGAAATTTCTCAGTCCCTACCCTATGCTTATAATATCTAGGTATAAGCTCACTGTTTTTAACCTTATTTTTCCCCCAAATTCCATGTGATAATGAATTTTTATGTAAATTTTACTGGATTTAGAATCACCCAAGAGGTATACGTTGGATGTGTCTGTTAAAGCATTGGCAGAAATGTTTAACATAAGGCAGGAAAAACCCATCCTGCATGTTAGGAACACCATGCCTTTGACTGGAGTTTCAGTTTGAATAAAAAAGGAAAAAGTGACTTGAATACTAGCATTCAACACACTCTGCTTCCTAGATGTAATGTGAGCAGTACCATCAAACCAAGAACCAAATAAACCCCATCTTTTTAACGTTGCTTTTGAACTGTTTTATCACAATGTCTCTAACATACTTGTTCTCCCTTGAATGACATACCTTCCTTGCAGACTTTCAAGTTACAAAGCTAAGAATGATGATTGTCAACTCTCTGTTTTTCACTCCTTGCAAAATCTGATGACAATTTCAAAAGACCGTGGCTTTTATATTCCTCAGAAATACCAAAGCCCTGATATTCATTCTTTGATCTCCAACAGATCTCTCAGCTCTGATCCATTCTTCAGAGTTGTCCTTGTCTGACCGTGTCCTGCTTCCATTAAACTCTTCTCCCATTAATTTCGATTTCTACAATAGTCTGGAAATGAGGACACACATATCTCTTAGCAGGGCATACTCCACAACATTCCATCCTGGGAGTCCTCAAAACACCTGTTTATTATAAGCTTGTTCCCTAAAAGCTGTTTCCCCACTTCTTGTCTTTTCTTCACCTCCCCCCTCCCCTTCTTTTCATTCTTCCTTCCTCCATGTGGTCCAGGCTGGCCTCAAGATGGTGACAACCTCTCCCAAGTACTGAGATTGCACCACCCTCAGCTTGTCGCTTCTTATTGTATGCTGTATGAATGGAATGAATGAACCTTCTGGAAGCTCTGGGGAGGGAAGAGTTCAGTGAGATTTTATACAAAGTCCTGTCTGCTAGGTGCAGTCCTTCTGCCTCAAGTGTCCCAGGAAAAACACAGCCTGAGGATACTCACCATCAACTTTATTGAAAGCTGTGGATGCTGATGCAGTGTGAACTATGAGAGCTTTCTAGGCCAGAAACTCTGAATCTGTTTCAGATAATAAGCTAATGGTTTTCCTTGGCCTCTATAGAGTGGAAAATAGCTTTATCATTAGGAAGTCCCTTGGAGGCAATGCCTAGCACCCCCACTAAATCTATGCCTATAAAGTGATTTTGTCTATTTCCAAGTTTTAGATTTCTGTGATTAAAAAAATATAGGCCTTCAAATCTGTTGTGTCCCTTTTACAAAATACCATGTGTCTAATTTACTTTTTATTGATGTGATAAAAATCTCTGACCAAGACTGCTTATAATAGAAAGTATTTAATTTGGGCTTATGGTTTGGTTTCAAAGGGACCCATGATAAAGAGCATGGAAAAGTAAATAGGAGCTCACAACATGATCCACAGACACAAGGGAGGTTGGGGAGGGGAGAGAAAGAGAGAGAGATGATATAATGGACATTTGAAACCTTAAAGCAGGTCTTCTCTCAAACAAGGCCACACCTCCCAATCCTTCCCAAACAGTTCTGCCAACTGTAGACCAAGCATTCAAATATATGAGCCCATGGGGACCATTCTTACTCACCACACCATGCATCAGTATGCTTCTTTCCCACAGCTTTCATTACAACCTGTAAATTAAATATAAAATGAAAAAGCAAAGAACAAAGACCAGTGGCATAATTTGTCTCTAATTTGTTGCCTACCTGGATCATCTTAAACTTGTTGAAACTTGGAAGGCCCACAGACACCAGAGAAGATGAGTTTTTCATAAACCATTTAACCAGGCAACTTAACCAGAAAATACATAACTTTGTCAGTAAATATTTCATTAATAAGACAAAGATTATTGCTTATTGTCCTGTAAGATATGAATACAATTTTATATCAAGTCTAGAACCTTAGTCTAAATTCAAAAAATTTAACTGCACACAAGCATGTTATTTTCTTGTTTTTATTCTAATTGGTTTTAGCATCTAATTAATCAAAGAAAGATAAAATCCTAGCTACTTGCCTATTTTCTCTTTTTGTTTGTTGGTTTTGGTTATTGTATTTGAAAAAAAAGTTATTCACAACGTTTTAGGAATGATATTTTAATATCAGTGTTTTGGAGATACACGTGCCACTCTCCCAAAAGTGGAAGTGAGTTGCTATTTTCTGTTTTTTTCTAGTTCATCATTATCTTAAGATCCTCCCTTCTATGGAAGCAATTTCTCTACTTTATCATATCACCCCTGATGTCCCAAGAGATCACCATGTCCTTTATTCATATAGCATTTTGTAAACAAACTGTAACAAAATTGAATGGCCTGAAGGTATTTAATATGGACCTGACCAAGTCCCTATCCCAAGACTGCATCTTCCTTTATCTTTCTACCACTTCGGATTCCTAATGGCCCAGGCAGGCATTCCCTGTACATATTAGAATGGTAGAATAGCTGGATGGACAGATAAACTGGAAAAAAGAAAAAGTCAAGACTCTAATCAATTTGCATATATGGTAATTGATGCAGAACAGAGTTACAGCTATTACATTTATGTAGGTCACAGCTTTCATTTCAAATTCACTCCCTCTCCCATTGCTTTTGCCTGGAGTCAAAGGAGATTTCTGATCCCATTACTGTATATGTGTATTGTTTTCCTTCTCACAAGGATGACTTTTTGATGACTGACGATTGTTTAAATAACTTGAACTAAGCTGTTCTGCACTAGGGATTTGGGACTTTTGAGCTATGTACTTTGGAATAGGATATGGTATTATTTCAAATACAACACAAGCCAAATATCATTACTAACATGTCTCCCGAGGAACCAGATGTTGCCAATGCTTAGTTTTACTTAATTCAAATAATCTTCAACAAAAATTATACTCATGTAGCTTACTTTGGAGAGAATTTTAGAATTTGTTATTATAGGATTAACTCATTATATTAATTATTACTCAGAGTCTCTGGGAATCTCCTTGTGTTCACAGTTGAGAGATGGAACTCTTCATTTTGTTTCTATTTATTTATGTTCTTAATTCAGAGGAAACGTCTGGGAGTCATCACTGGGTGAGGAGCACTGCCTGATACATATCTAGCACTGATACAAGACCTGAAACCAGGTAGGCATTTAAAGAAGGTTCGCTGTAAAAGTAGAAGGCAAGCAAGGAACATGAGTTCTAGGCAAAACCTCAGTCTTGGTCAATGATTATTTTAAATTAAGGGTTAATATTATTATGCTCAGACAGAGAGAACTTGAACACACATTAAGATTTTATTTAACTTATTAATTCATGAACCAGGCAGCTGTTATAAGTAGGTCAAAGGGGTCTCCAGAAAACTGGCATATCGGTAGATGAGAAATATTGAAATGAACATGCAATTAAAAACTTTTCCACAATAGAAGAGAAATCAATGGAACCCCTGTGCATAGGGCAGAATTTGCACTTCTTATACAAGACATTATGTGCATGCTATCAGCGATCTATGCGGTCTACCCTCGTGAAAAGGCTTGCCCATAGACTATGAATCAGCTAACCTGGGAAATGGATGCTAGACAGTGTAGATTTACTCACTACAGTACAAAATTTCCCCTCCAGTTCAATCCTGTGATATGCTCACCAAGGGAGGGGCAGTCTGCTTAGTGATAGCAGTACCTGCAAAAGCCTGGAGTCATGAAGCCTCCTGTTGCTTTCTGTAAGGGGAAGATGCTAGAAAGAGGGAGTGAGCAGGTGGGTAGGACCCGGATCGTTATAAGTTCTGTAAGTCAAGGTAAGAAATTTGGATCTAAGGCAAACTTTCTGAGTCACATCAACCCTTACAAAAGTATAGGCTGGGCGTGCAGAGCCTCATCCTTATAATCTCATCACTGGGAATGGTGAAGCAGGAGAATTGTGGTGAACCAATGACTGATGATCAATCAGCCTGGGTTATAGAAACACACCACACACACACACACACACACACACACACACACACACACTTCCACAAAATATCCCTGTAAGTACTTGAGCAAAAATTGTGTGTTTACTTAAAATTATTCACACGTGACCTTATTGTGGTCCCAGAATAACTCTGGAGGTAGCCCTGCAGTTGGGAAGGTAGACAGGGAAGTGGAGAAGCATCCTAGGCTGTGCAGTTGTCAGTGCTGAGGAATTAGTAGACACTGCTCCATGCTGCGGCGCCTATGGGAGAGCCTGGTATCCTGGATGGACGTTTTGCTACAGGATACAGTGTTTGTCACTTCACAGAGAGCATCCCCTTCCTGCCATCTTGGCTGGAAACATTTGAGGTTTTTATGTTTATGTGTGTGTGTGTGTGTGTGTGTGTGCGCGCGCGCGCATGCGCGCGCGCATATGACCAAGGAGCATAGAAGGGAGTATGGAATCTTTTGGGTGCTGGGAACTTAACTAGAGTTCTTTGGAAGACTGTACATATTTTAAACTGCTGAGCCATCTCTCCAGCCACAAATCTTTCTGTAATTTACCACTAAGTGAAGTATATATGAATATTATGTAAAACTTTAAAACACGTTTTACCTTGAGGCTAGGGAGATTGCTTGGTTGTTCAAGTACTCACTCTGTAGGACCAAAGACCTGAATTTACTTCCCAGAACACATGTGAAGGAACTTGGTACAGTCATGAATTGAGTGTTTATAATCCCAGTGCTGGGAAGGCAGAGACAACCATCATAGCCAAAGTGCTGATCCCTGGGCCTGTGAGGAGCCCTGCCTTGTACAACAAGGGTGGACTGACACAAGAGGCTGGCCTCTGGACTTTATATCCATCATGCTGGCACATGAATATACATACACATGCATGTTTTACCATTTCTAATTTTGCAATTAGAGGGTGAATAAATAGCATAGAGCCCTAGAACCCATGTTAATGAAGAAAGTCAAAATGATTTACAAGTTGAGCCTTTCACCTGTCTATGACCTTAACACTTTACACTGCAATTTCTCACTATTAGTAAGCTTCAGCATGTAAAGGTTCATAGACAGCCTCACTTTCCCCTGGACTTCCTTTGTGAAAGGCTCTCAGGCCTTCTTTTGAGTATGTGGATGGTCGAGTGAGTGAGTCTTTGGCACACCCTTGACTGAGTCATGGCAGAGTCTCAGTACTGCTCATAAAAATGTTATCTTATAGCAGACCATATGCTTGCTGGAACTGGATTAGAACGAATTCTAATAAACTATTTTATTGAAATTCATGCTGTCAGCATTTATAACGTGGTTATATACTGAATCATAATTGTGGTGATGATGGCTCCGTTCACTGGGTTTTATCAGAGTTTAAGATTGGCTCAATTATTTGTCTTCTATGGGCGAGATCAGTCTCCCAGTGCCATTTTGAATTTAACAAACTCACTTTTTAAAAACTGATTCTCATGTGGCTGGGGCTAGCCTTAAACTCATTTTGTAGCCTGGGATAGCCTTGACCTCCAGATCCTCATACCTCTACTTCCTGAGTACTAGAATTGCTTTTATGCCATCATGCCTAAGTTCTCTTTGGATTTAGAGGTTCAGAGACACTCAGCTTGTTCCAAGTCTCACCAGCTTGGGCTCATAGAATATATAGCCTTCCCGCCATAGCAAGAGCAGCTTCTCTCTCTAAAAGGAGACATTGTTCTTTCTGTTCTCTAAATACACAGTTCTGGCCCTTTGAGGGCCACAGAGAAGTCAGTTCCTGATTCAGGAGAAACAGGAGCAGGACAGGCCTCATGTGATGCTTGAATTTTTTTTCAATAGATTGCTCCCCTCTTCTCTCTCTCTCTCTCTCTCTCTCTCTCTCTCTCTCTCTCTCTCTCTCTCTCTCTCTCTCTCTCTCTCGGAATGCAGCATTCTGGTGAACTCAGAATGTTGAAAATTTGGACTAGTCACTCTATAGCAAGTGAACAACACCAACAAGAGCAAAATAAAGCAAGTCCGTGTCGCAAGCCATTTTAGTGTGTGGTTGTGAAACAGTGTTGGCTTTGTCAGTTGGGACTGATGTTTTCCATGAATCTGTTCTGGTGTCACCTTTGTCCCTTGAAGCAGATGCGGCAAGCTCCCTGTGATAAGAAATGGATGAGAGCGTTCACAGCACAGTAACATTAAAGGCTCCCACTGTCCATCAAACAACAATGCCCATGAAACTCTGCTTCCAAGTTAAGCATCATGAATCTGGCTGGGAAATTCCAGATGAGCCATGGCTTTAGCCTTAAGCTGCTAATAAAATCCCTTTAATGGGAATATCATGTATGACTGATGAACCTGAACCAGTCTCATGCTCTGAAGGAGGCACATGCTCGGAATGCCTGGGCCAAATTCAGACACTGTATCTGTCTTCGTCTCAGAGATGGGAAGGGCGAAGGCCTGGGTATGAGAGAATCTGCTGTTTGCCTGTGACCGATTGTTCGCCAAGAACAGCATTACTGAAACTTCCTATTCTTCATGCTTTTTCTTGATCCTTGTCACCGTCCCTTCAGCAAGTGGCGTCTAATACCCCTTCCACTTGCATCTGGGCAAGGCTCCAAGCGTGCTTGGATGGAATAGAGGACAGAATGCCACCGTGGAGGAGTGAAGTGACTGCTAAAGTCAGGTCACAGAGGTTCTGGCTGGGCACCCATGGGGATGTTCTACCTCCAGCTGGGACTTGAGAAGCCGGAGGCTACCATGCTGTGGGGAAGCCCACATGGAAAGGACACATCCAAATTCTCTGGCTGACAACTCAGATGAAGGATGGGGTCCCAGCTGACTGGCATATGGAAGAGAAAGTGGCTTCAGATGACTTCGGTCTGGCTACTGGATCTCAGCTGTTGAGTTTTCCTAGATGAAGCTTTAGAACTGATGAACACATAGAGTCAAACCTGCGTTCTTTCTAAATCTCCAACTTGGAATCTGTGAGAATAGTGTGAGCCAGCTTCCCACCACTGGGACCAAGTACCTGAGACAACTTAAAAAGAAGGATTATTTCATTCCCCGATTTTTTGGTTGATCATTTCCTTTGGGTCTGTAGTGAGACAGATCATCAGCTGGGAAGCATGTAATGGAGGAACACTCCTTACCTTGTGGCAGTCAGAAAGCAAAGCGAGAGATAAGTGGAACTGAGGTTCCAGTACCCCCTTTTAAGTGCATGTTCTCAATAACCTGACTTCCATATCCCCACAGCTCTATAAAGCCACAGGCTAATGACCATGCCTTTCTAACAGTGTCTCTTTGAGAGACACTGAAGATCAAATCTATGCCAATGCTGACATATTTGAAGTCATTGCATGTTGGAGTTATTTGTTATGTGACAATAGCAGCCAGAACATAGCCCTTTAACCTTCTTCTGCATGGCTTGTTTCATTAGGATTTCTGCAAACCAATACTTTGTTCTTCAGAGGTCTTAGAGGAAGAAGAAGACATGCCTCCATCACAGTTAATAAGATTTGTTTCTTTAGCAATCTAGAGAACTCCCAGTGATCAAAGATCAAACAGCTGGAAAAGTTTCTAGAGCTGTCATGCTTGCCAACATCTGGCTGTGATAACACGCGAGGGAGTCACCCCCAGTACCCCAGATGGGAGGGCCATACAGGATGATGGAGCCCTCATCAGCCTGTGCTGTCTCACAGTCCCTCTGCTGAGTTGGCATGGATCACGGCAGCTGGTAACGATGAAATAAAGTTAATAAAGGAGAAATGTTAAGTCCACCTGGAGGGATGGAAATCCTCTTAATGAGAGCCAAAAACTCTTGATCTGCTCCAAAAGATGGTCCCCACATTTTTTTCTGATATGTGCTGTTGTCTGGTGCTTATCAAGTGCTCTGTATTTTATGCCTAATATAGTCTTTGGTCTTAACAAACAGGATGAGAAACAGTCAGTGTCACTTTAGAGCAGTGTTGTAGACACTGAGTTTTAAAAGACTAACTGGAACTGGCATGTCCAACCTGTAACTGGGTCACGTGTGGCCATGGATGTCTAGTACACATCATAGGCTGACTTAAACATTATGAGATGCTTTGCTTTGCAATCTTTCTTTTGTAACTCTACTGTGGAGTTATTGAACATGAGATCTGTAGATGACAATGTCCTAGTCCAGTTTCCAAAGGTTTACAAAAAATTTATAGGCTGGATGCTCACAGCCAACCATGAACTGAGAACGGGGTCCCCAATGGAAGAGTTAGAGAAAAGATTGAAGAAGCTGAAGGGGTTTGCAACCTCATAAGAACAACAATACTAATCAACCAGAGCTCCCAGGGACTAAACCACTATCCAGAGTACACATGGACGGACCCAAGGCTCCAGCTGCAGATGTAGCAGAGGATGGCCTTGTTGGGCATCAATGGGAGGAGAAGCTCTTGGTCCTGCCAAGGCTCGAGACCCCATTGTTGGGGTGCGGAGGCAGGAGGGGTGGGTTGGTGGGGGCACCCTCATAGAAGCAGGGGGAGGTGGGATGTGATAGGGGGTTTATAGAGGGGAAACTTGGACAGGAGATAACATTTGAAATGTAAATAAAATATATCCAATAAAATCCTACTAACCCCCAAAAAATCACAAAAATCAAAAATAAAGTTCACCACAGTAACTAAACATAGATTTATCTCCTTCACTTTCAATCGCTAAATATTGTTCTACTTTGTGTGCGTGCTCGCATGTTTGTGTACATGCAGACACAATCGCAATACTCGTGATTCCCTCCAGACAGACACTGGATGTGATTCTGTCGTTGTTGTTCTATCCCTTATAAAAGTTAAAGAATTATTATTCAAATCAGTAATGAAGATCAAATTTAATCCTGTGCCTTCCAATCCTGAATTCAATTTTCTTGTAATTGTGCTCTAAAATGAACCCCTATTTGAAGGGAGTGCATTGATTTCTATTTCTAAATAATCAGAACTCTCATGAAAGGAATGTGCTGATTCCCACTTTTGAGGCTGTTCTGAAGTCCCATTATTCTTGTGCTTTGTTTGTGTGATTTGATTAATTTTCTTCTCTGAGTGTGGGGTTTGTGTGACTCTTTCCAGAAGTGAGGTGCTAATAGTTTTCAAAATCTTTCCACAAAATGACAAAAAAAAAAAATCGATTTGAAGTATTTACCCATGCCAATGGTGTAAATGCTCCCAGTGTGGCTGACTTCAGCATCATTCACCACAAGGCCGACCAGAGATAGCATCTCAAATTTTTGTGAGCCAACACTAGCCAATTCCAGCAATGGATGAAACCAATGCAATCACAGGCACTTTATGACTCTTTTTTTTCCCAAAGCTTTTTCAACCTCTATCATTACAATTTTCATTATCAGAGATAGTGTGGAGAGAAGAACACATTGTTTATGAGATAAGAAGTACTTTATCTGCAGACTTATCTGGAAAAGATCACTGTTACGGAGCAATGAGATGTCTGCTTCAAAGAATGTATTGGTAGCGCTACGGCACAGATTGAATGTTGACACCATAGTGTGGTGTTCACACCGTGCTCACATGGTTACAGCGGTAGAGGACAGACCTGCAGGGCTGGGTGGGAGCAGAGGACATGCTCACAAACCTCCTGGCTTCACAAGCTGGCCCGATGCTCATAAATAGCTTCTGGTTCCCACCTTGCTGTGGCTGTGGAAAGAGGAAGGTCCTCCGCTTCTGCCTGGATGCTCTCTCAACTCTCTTAACCGAGTGGGATGTACCACCCTCCTTCCTGCCCGGATGGTTTTACCAGTGCCTCCCTTCTCTCCATCTATTCTCTCTTTGTCCCCAGCTGCCTTCTAGTTTGTCCTTTTCTTACAGGAGAGTGGAGGGGAAAAATAGACATAGACACCTGATCTAGCTGGAGACCAAAATCTCAGAGGTGTGCATGCCTTCAAGAGGTGGGTGAGACCTCTAGCAGTAGAAAGCAGAGCTGGTCGAGTTCTTCATGTCTCAGGAGAAGCTGGCATGAAGGAGACAGAAAACATTAGGATGAATCTGAAAGTCAGTGATCGGATATGCACCCTCCAGTATGTCCAAAGTGAATCAAAGTGGATTTTCAATTCCTTCAGTACACAGATGTCTTAACTTTGTGACTATGAATCAATTTACTTCCCAGCAACCCTCTGCTGTGCTAACTTCTGCTCACCATGTACACACCACACACACACACACACACACACACACACATACACACACACATACACACACACACATACACACGCATACACACACATACACACACATACACACGCATACACACACATACACACGCATACACACACACATACACACACATACACACACATACATACATACACACATACACACACACACACACACACACACACACACACAAACACACACACACACCACACGCACTGCACTACACTAGAACAGTTCATTCTGGCCTCAGCGTTACCCTGGCTTGATGGTCTCAAGTCACCCCCCCTCAACCCACATTTCCTCATCTATGAAACCAGGGGCTGGGTCACCACTGAGCTATTCTGGAGTTCTGAGGAAGTGTTGCCCTGAGCATCTACCCACAGTGGTGCCCAGCAACCAGTGCAGACTCTCCATTTTGTTCTAAGTAGACTGAAGAGCTGCAGGTCACAACAATTCATTTTCTGACACTTAGGATGTAGCCTTGCCTTCGGTGGCTCCAATTGCATGCTGACATTTTCAATGGAACCAGCCTAATGGAGAAAAATGACTCTATTCCCCAAACAAGGCAGATTTTGGCAAGGGCCAGGGTGGGTCGCCAGGAGGTTTGATTTACATGTCACATCTGTCTAATTCTGAGGAATTCAAGCATCTTCTCTGCTGTGCGTCTCATTCTCTACCCATCCTGTTAATAAAGATTAATAGAAGGACTGGATTCTAGTGAGGAAAACAAACCAAAATAGCAACTTACAGTTCACTGGCCTTAGAAACACGGCACGGCCCAGTTTGAACATCTCATAAAATGCCATCCAGTTAAATCTGTGGTTATTAAGCAATTAATACTCAGTTTTGGTTCTGCTTACTCTCTGGAAATGCTGTTTTCCAAAAGCACGAATGTTACAGGAAATTTCTTCACCCACTTATCCTTGGTAGTTTAAATACTGTTTCATAATGGAAAATGGGATCTCCTTTTCCTCTGCTGGAGGGACAGAGCTGGCCTTTTATTTTATTTTTTAAATTTCTTAAAAACCGGGTGTGTGATATTCCTTTCTCCCCAGCGTGACAGAGATGTCCGTGGAGTCATGAATCAGAAAAGTCTTTCCAAACTCCAAGTACAATTGTCCAGAGGCAGCATGTACTAGAGCAGCCCTGGAGAGGGCTATAGTCTAGGATCTCAAGTGTGTTTAAATACTTCACTTAATTCCCAACCCTGAGAGAATAATGTGGCAGAGAAAATTATAGGACGAGGCCAAATTCTAGAATAGAAGTATCGCTTTCATAGTTTAAGAAGTCCAAATGGACATTCATGCATCGGATCATGGTTTTCCCCTGTTGTTTTTTTCTCTCCCTTTTTAAATTATTCTTGCGATTGCCCTTTACCCTCTGATAAAGAAGTAGTATTTCTGCCAGTGCAGTTCCTCAACCAGAGTTCGAGGAATTTGCAAACAGTCACCTCATGTGGCTCAGCCTCAAAGGTTCCTCATGAACTTGGCCATCCCATGTCTGACCAGATGCCTACAAAGTGCAGGCCCTGCTGCAGGGAGTAGAGTTCAGTGCTACGGTGCTTGCCTTGCCTCTGTGAGTTCTTATGTTTTCTCCCCAGCAACAGAAAGCAACACGGAAGGAACATGGGTAAAAGTGTTTCATGGGTAACTGAGTCCCATGCTGCACTAGAAAACATAAATGCCAAGGTCACTTTGTGTGTACCTAACCTGTGAGGTGTTTGCATCTTTGAAGATGACATCCAAGGGCCTGAGGGCCCCTCCTATGTGAGGAAGTGTGTTGGTCTTGAGATATTTCAGACTGGTCATAAATAAGATGGTTTTCAATTGAGGACACTAGAATTATTCCTTTCTCCCTCCCTCCCTCCCTCCCTCCCTCCCTCCCTCCCTCCCTCCCTCCCTTTCTCTCTCTCTCTCTCTCTCTCTCTCTCTCTCTCTCTCTCTCTCTCTCTCTCTCTCTCTTCTAAGTGTGATGAAGTCCTGAGCAGACTGTAAGGAAAAATAAATCCATGTACTTTTGTGACTTCATGCTCTCCCACTGAAGGCAGAGCTGTGTGGGTCATGCCCCTGTTGCTTCTGTTTGGAATGTAATATAGTCCTTCATGGTTTTTATATGAAAAGAAAATCAGCCTAGGCAAAGGAACTCTATGTAGATTATTTTTCTCTGCCAAAATATTAATACCTTATTGCTCTAAACATCACATAGCCAAGGGAGATCAAAAATGTCCATTTTGGGAGTGTACCAATAAATGTTTTCATTTGAATAATATTTGAAATGTTCTTTGATGAGCCAAGTATTTTTTGATCAATTTCTTTTTGGGACAGGAGAAAAGGAAATTGAATTAAGGATATCCCCACTGGTATACATCCAAACTCTTGAACTTTGGTATAACTGGGTGATGTCCCATTTGCCTGGCATGCATGAGGTCCTGGGTCTGGTCTCCAGCATTGAGGAGGCGGGAGCAGAAGAGAAATTCAAGTCATAAATCTCACACCTGAATTGATTTTACAATTTTTGTCCAGCATCGCTCACAGTTTTCTGATGAAGTAAGCAGGACAGTCCAGTTTTCTGCTAAGTTCGTTCAAACGCAAACACAGACAAACTTGTTCTCTACAGCCACACAGTACTGAAAGCACGCATGTAGGTATTGTTGTCTGTCCTGTCATCTGACCATTTATAATTGTCCTCGTCCCACATGGAGTAAGGAGACAGAGGCTAAGTGTTTGATAGAAAGCTGGTAGCAGTAAAGTCTCTGAACCCAAACCCTGTACTGCCGGGTCTAGCATGTGAGAGGTGCTTCCACAACATTAGAGTGGACCTCAGATGATTCCATGATTGTAACTTTTGCAAGGCGCTACCAGGAAATGGCAGGGCTGGGGGACCCTCCCCTTTATCTCTAGTTCCACCATTGTAGGTCCAGCGTAAATTGGATTTCACAGACAGTTTCATTTGAGTAAACGCTTCCAAATATTTTATTTTTCAATTTATGTTTTTTTTTCAGTGCTAGAGAACAAAGTCAGATCTTCACACGCACTAGGCAACATTTTTACCACCTAAGCACCCTGCACATTTCATACCTGTTGAAAATCAGCAGGCTGCTTGTGCTGACATCTATAATTCTCCATCTTTTGCAATGATGAAGACTGAACCCAGGGCCTTGTGAAGGCTAACCCTTCTACTAAAACTACATCTCTAGCACTAGATACCCCAACTTTTTAAACTGACATTTCCAAGTAAATAAGTTTAAGATCTTGGTTACATTATTTTTTGTTTAAAGTTGATTCGATTCTGATGAACTTTCTGTCGATTTCTGTCAAGTCTCTGTCAAGTCTTGTGGTCATTGAGGCCCCACTGGCCTGTTGGGAAAAGTCTCCCGGGGTGATAGGAGTGGGTTTGGGTCCTGGTTATACCATCAAATCCCCGTGCAACCTTGAAGAAGTTACTTCCTCTCAGGCTCAGTTTCAATATCTGTAACAGGAGGACGTTGGACTAGATCAGCTTACAGACTCTGCAAGTTTGAGGAAGACCTGAAGACTGCCCCAGTCTTGTGCAGTGAGGTGCTCATGGTAGCTGGAGGGAAGCCTGGAAACTAGCTCAGTAAGAACACAAAGCACAGAGCATCAAGGTAATGTGAACTTCATATGTACTTCATATTAGGAACATGATATGATAGCTTTGCATGTGCTGTGTGGACTTGTGAGGCGCTACAGCAGGCGACAGCACTTAGCTCTAGCATTGGAAAAAGAAGGTAAATTAGTAAATAAGATAAAATATCTTAAATCCTACGCTCAGATGAAATTTTGTATGAAATCCTTGTGAGGTAAATTCTATCCCACATAAAAGTGGGAGAAAACCATCTCTACAAAGTTGTCCTTTGACCTCCCGATCCATTCTATGCTATAGATGCAAACAAAGAACACATTAATTATATTTTTTAAAGTCATTAAAGTAAGTTGAATCTGAAATTCAAAATTTTCCATGTGCCTTGTATGCCATTTATTCATGTTAAGAATTGTAATTCTAAAATGAAAATTAACTACAAATATTTCAGCATATACACACAGATTCATCTTTGATGATCTAACTAAAGCTTTGGACTTAAATGAACCTTTCTTCTTTTTGCTTCAAATACATCTTTTTTGGCTGGAACACACACTGGCATCAGAAAGAATTATGTTGGCTAATTGTCTCTGGATTATCTTCATAGGTTCTTAATACGCATGCATGCACACACACCTATCTGTGGAATATGCACACATGTACACATGCATACATATGCTGGTGCTCACACAAACACATACATAGCATATGCACACACATGTATGAGTGTGTGCATACACACATTCATGTACCCTTACACACACGCTCCTATTCAAACGTGCACTTACTGCTTTCCAGCCAGTGATTGCATGTGGCTGGTGGTTTCTGTGATTGTGAAATAGTCTTGAAATACCAGTGAAAAGAGTGTTCCTCCTGCACTTGTGGCCAACCCCCCCCCCCCCAGGAACTTCAGGTTTCTTTCTACCCCCATGGGGTTGGAAAGTACTCTTGTGGTAGCTTTGTGGAAGGGAAGCACAGGATGGTAAGAGAGACAACATACACACACAGTCCCCCTGTTGCTTCTGATGGTCTTTGGCTTTAGTAGAAATTCTATGAATTCTGGATAGAACTGGTCATAAATCAGCATGGGTATTACCAAGACAGTACAGGGAGATGTGAGGAGACAGCAGTCCCAAATCCAGGCAGGGAGCCCCTTAAAACAAAAGATAGCTGAACAGCCTGTTTCTGGCACAAACTAAGCTCCACGAAGGAAGAGGAGAGTTTTTCAAAGTCAGAAGTGAATCTGAAGGAAAGGCTGATTCTGGAAGCTGTCAAAAGGAACAATGAACAGTGATCTGAAGCCAGAGTAATTGTCAGCATTTCCTTACGAATGGGTCTTCCCAAAGAGAAAGGTGAGAGCCTATGGAAAGACTTTTATCAGGCTCAGCATCCAACTAGAAGACTTTACTGTATAAATTCATTGGGCTGGCTATCAGAGGACCAAATAGCAAGAAGTTACATGGAAGAGAGTAGTTCTGGAGGTTGTGAGATTTGCTTTTTCTTCCTAGGTCTACTGGGAACTCATGGATAAACCTTGGGTCTCAAGAGCTATCTATATTGTGGGTTGGTTAAACATCTTGGCAAAATAATCCAAGACTGGCTATTTGTTATTTCTGCTTCTCTGTTATTTCTGAATTAGTTTCCTCTACTTCCCCTCCCCTTTTAGTCATTATCACTTAATAGTCTTTTATTGGAATACAGACTTTAAGAAAAGCAGCAGAATGTATGGTTTATCCCATCTCTCATCACCCAGAGAGCTTCAAATGAGACAACGAGGTGTGCCCAACACCAAATCCAGCCGAATTCCAAGTGATGATGATACACATAAATCTACCTGGATTTTTACTTAGGAGGAAAAGGTCCTGCTTCAGGGTTTTCACAGTACAAGATGACAGAGAGACTAGGAAACTAGCCATGTGAGTGAGTGGTAGCAGAGTGCATGGCAGAACTCTGCAGGACCCAAGGAAGAAGTGGTTCATTTGCCTCTGCTGTTTCTCTGTGGAAGTGATATGTGGGGGTGAGGGGGACTTAGACTATTGAGGCAGCAAATAGAGGAAGTAAATGCTATCAAAATAGAGGAGCAAGGAGGAAATAAAAGTTCTCCTAACAGAAACCCAGAAAGGCTGGGCAAAGCCAAAGGTTGGATTACATTCCCTGCCAGATTTTGGAATTGGGTTTGTTCTCCAAAGAACAAAAGGACAAGGGAAAGAGACTTCCCTTTGGGAAGTGTGGCGTTTGCTATTTGCCAAAAAGCAGACATTTAAGCATTTCTACATCCAGCAGGAAGAATCCATGAGAGGATGGGGAGGATGCTTCCAGAAGTTGTGTGTTCCTCTTTAGGCCACCTGGTTTGGCCACTACCGCAGATAAGGCTGGGCCCATGGTTGCCTTGTATCCTCAGATCCCTATACATGGTGTGAGGCCACCCATGTAAAGTGTGCATCTGCACATCAAGATTGCATAAGTCCATGGAGAAAGGAAGCACTGATCTGACAGTAAGCAGCTAGGTTATAATCCCAGAGTGTGCTGTCTGCCATGAGTTAAAAACATTATACACACAAAATTTCCCTTATTTCAATTCTATATTGACTTCCCAATTAGATCTTCCAGAATTTAGCCACAAATCCAAATGCCCTTCTTCCATCTAAGAATTTACAGAATAATCCACTTATGTGTCTGTTTATTCATTGCTGTTGTACAACATCCTGCTACACATGTCTGTTTCAGTAGATAGGCAGTGGTTGACCAGATAGTTGGATGGATTTAGAAGATGAATAAAAATAATACAGAAAATCATTCAACCCAAATATGATGGAGCACTCTTTGAGTTATGTTATGGGAAGGGGGTGTCTCAGAAATTCTGGAGCTCTTCCCTTCTCTAGATGTGGAAGGCAGTAAAGTACCCCAGAAGATGAGGATGGAAAAAGCCAGGGTTGTGCTTAGTCCTGAGGTCTGTTTAGGAGATAGGAAGCCTTGCTCAGGGTTGATTAAATATGAGGCTAGAAAGGATGATGGAAGACGAGGCTTGAAATCATGCCATAGTGATGAGGTTTCCTCTTCCTATATATGGAAACCACACAGATAATGCAAAGACTTTGTTTACATTGGAGCTCAAGAGTTTCCTTTGTGAATGCTTTTAAAATTGTTCACAACGATCTAGAGTGCACTATAATATTCTCTTGTCATCCTTAAAGGAGTCTGTGTTTTTACTGAACACTTTCAGGCTTCCCCAAGTCTGAGAAAACCATTCTTTTTTTTTTCTTCTATAGATACTAATCCATATTGTGGTGCTATCATATTTCTGTTTCTTTTCTGAAGTGTACAAAGTTGAGGATGTTAGAAATTGATCACAGTAGCTATTAAAACTTTATTGAAGACCATGCTCATTTTATTTAAATAGTGACAAGGATTGACAAAAGGCTAATAGAACTCAGTTACTCTTTACTCTTAACTCAGAGAGATCTTTAAAAAACCCTGCTGGAGATAATTTCTCACGTTTGCTTGCTTGCTTGCGCGCACACACGTGTGTGTGTGTGTGTGTGTGTGTGTGTGTGTGTGTGTGTACTGTGTACATGTGTAGACATAATTGGGTCATGACAGAAGTCAATGTCAGGTCTCTTTCTTGATCACTATCTTAATTTTTGAGACATGGTCATTCAATGCATCTTGAGCACACAAATTCAGCTAGGCTGGCTTAACAGAGAACCTCAGAGATCCTTTGGTCTCTACCTTCTCATCATGGGCTTTACAAGTTTGGGCTACCACACTCAGCTTTTTATGCAGATCCTGGGAGCACAATTCAGTTCATTATGCTTGTATGGTAAGAGTTTATTTGACCAGTCCATCTCCTCGGTCCCCCTATTTTCTTAAATAAGTCATCCTGTATTGTCTCCTAGGCAGTTACAGAAATAAATACCTGTAGTTGGGAACAAATTGATGACATTTAAACAGTTACCATGGCATTTAATCTCTTCTGCACTCTTGCCTAAATCACTAATGGGATCAAGAGATTTGTACAAATAAGAACAATGCACATTTGAGATTAGAATATGGATTAGATATTACTGAACTGTGCTCCCTCAAACACGGCTGGAGTTACAGAGGGTGCATGGTCCTGTTGCCACCTTCATTTTAGCATTTGAGCTTATGAAAGAATGAAACAAAACAACAAAATATCATTTATCATTTAAACCACATATTTGGTAGCATCCTTTTTAGCAGCCCCAAGAAACTAATAGAAAATATATAGTCTCAAAGAGATTGAGAACCTTTCTATCTAGCCTTGCTGTCCCAGGGGCTATACTCTGACTGTAGTTAAAGGTTGGATCAGATTCTGAGGCAGCAAAGTCCAAGAAGTTCTTCTGAAGCACTTGTAAGTACATTGCTGAGTCCCATGGGTTCTTAGTAATGCCTTAATTAAACCAGGTTTGAAATTAGAAGAGAAACTTCACAACAGCGAGAGGAATTCAAAATACGAAGAACATTCAGCACATTCAGCATCATAAAACTCTCATTTTGATGGTCCTTTCTATGTGTTCTTCCATTTTCACATAGATGTGTTCCTGAAACCTCAGTCCAAGGACGCCTCCGTGAGCTGCTCCCTTTCTCGACATGGTACTGTTAATATTATCTTACAATCTCTCCCTAATGCTTCATCTGGGCATGGCTCCTCTGTCATATTTGGATGCTTTCAATTTTATGAATTTATTTACTTTGTCCATTTATTTATTTGTGTGCATATGTGCATAGATGTGCACGTGCCTAAGTGCACATGCCAAGATCAAAAGACAAGTTGTAGAATCCAGGGACTGAACTCAGGTCAGCAAACTTGGCAGCAGTCACTTTACTTGCTGAGCCATCTTGCTGGCCTTTGGATATGTCTTTCTCCCTTTATTACTTATTCAGGTAACATTGCAAAGGATGTTTATCTGCATATAATTTTTATACTATTCTGTTAATGTATTTGGAGATTATGTTCTGGGGCAGCTTTACCAGCTCCAATGATACAAATAATAGTAAAGATTTTGCATATAAATAAAATATGTATTATGTAAAAATTTTGTGACTTGATGCTATGGGATATATACATACATACATACATATATATATATATATATATATATATATATATATAAACATGAAAACATTACTGATTTAATGAGGGAAATCCACAAAAGTATTACCTCACATTGTTACCTCCATGTGTGTGCATGTGTGTGTGCGCGTGCGCGCGCACCCGTGCGTGCGCACCCGTGCGCGCGCACCCGTGCGTGCATTTGTGTCTGTGTTTGTGTTAAGAGCATCTGCTCACTTAGCAGGAACCCCATGCCCACCTGTGGTCTTCCTGGTGTACTTCAGCTTTCTAGCTTTATTCACCCCACAGTGAATAATACAGTTTCCTACAAGAGCATAACTAAGTTTATTGCCACTAGACAGTGTGTGTGTATCCTATTTCCTGAGTTTGGAATGTGTTTATTTCCTTGGTAGGATTGGCCTCGTGCTAATTAACTTTCCCCCTTTACTCCGTAGGTTCTCTTGTGCTGGGTATTACGCATTATGCAGCATAGATATTAAATAATACCATCTGTGTCATATTTTGGGAAATATCTCTTGTTTACCTTAGTGAATTTAATTTCTTTTCTTTGTGGAAGAGAGTTACATTTCCTGAAGAGAAATTGTTAGTTAATTTGAACTGTTGTTTCTTTGAAGGTTACATTATTTATTTGATACTTACCTCTCCGCAAGTATTATCCAGTACTTTATTTTAATTATATTAGTTTATTTCGTTTTCTTCCTACTGTTTAAGGGCCCTGCAAATGAACTTATCTCTAAATTCTGACCCAACTGCATAAAATAACCAGTTAAAGCAGCAAGAAGTTCCAGCGCATTTTGATTCTTCCTTTAAAGGAATTTATTCTTTTAATTTTTAAGAAAATATTAATGGTTTATTTGCTTTTATTCTACATGTATGAGTGCTTGCCAGCCTGTATGTCTGTGTGCCACAGGCTTGCCCAGTGCCTTCAGACACAGATGGAGGCATCTGACCCTCTGGAGCAGGAGTTACGTACAGTTGGGAGCCAACAGGTAGGGAGTGCTGGCAGTCAAACCTGGGTCACCTGTCCGAGCAGCAAGTGCTCTTAAAAGCTCAGCCTCTCTCAATCCCTGTGATGCCTTCTTGATATATACTAAATGGCCTCATGTACTCCTTTCTCTATAGGAGTTAGTCTTCTGTACTCTTGGGCTAGTGCAAATTTTTACTCGCACCGTTCTGGTTATCATTCCCATTATCACCGTCACGTGGTTTAATTCCCAGTGCATCTGGTTCTTCCATCACAGCTTATTTACTCTTGGGTGATTTCATGAACTCTGTGAGCACTGGAGTGTTCCTTCTGGTTCTAAATAGAGACTACATACCTGCTACATGGAATGGAAATGTACATTCTTTATAGGGTGGGTCAGTGGAGACTACAGGGGACTGATTTAAGGTGGTAGCTGGGTAGAAAGGGGTGGTTTTATACTTGGATTGCCATTGGATATTAATCCCATTCTGCCTCCTGCTTGCTTGTCCAGATTATTGAGCCACACTGACCTGGTCTTCCTTTTAACTACACAAGCACAGTAATGCCATCCTCAGAGGTGCCTTCATTGAGCGGAATGTGAAACCCACAGCACGTGCCTGCCTCAGTTGCAAGAACTTGGTTGCGATATTGTTGTTGCTTACTTTCATTCACAGCTTACAGCTTCTTCTTACCTTAAACTTATTCCAAAGCCTTAATGGACTATGTACATTGTATTTGCTTCATTATGGTTCGACATCTGCCTAGGTGCTTCTTGATGGTGAATCAAGATGCTATAGAATCTTTTTGTTCCAGCTTATTCTTATTTTTGTTCTGAAAATCTTGCTTTTCCTCTGGTTCTTATAGATTTTTATGCGGGCATAGCTTGGTATTTTTTTCCCTTTCCAGCTTTTTCTTCTTTTCTTAAAGCCCATGTCTGTTCCAAAAGTGATGCTGGAGGGACACATCAT
Source organism: Micromys minutus (assembly GCF_963924665.1). Taxonomy (NCBI): domain Eukaryota; kingdom Metazoa; phylum Chordata; class Mammalia; order Rodentia; family Muridae; genus Micromys; species Micromys minutus. Next base: position 20,892,423 of record NC_137963.1, on the reverse strand, counting down.
CCCATGATGCTGGAGGGACACATCATCCCGTGTCAGGCTCTTTTCTTTCTTTGCCCCTTTGAAGACTTCATCCTTGGGTCTCTTGACTTCTCACCAACAGGTAAACTGAAGGGCTACATGTTCTTTGCTTTCTGATACCCATCTAGGTCCCAGCCAGAATCCAAGCAGCTGTGGATATTTTAGACTTGTCCTTCCCTTTGGTCTCCTGGTCACCATAGCACATGTTTGTTTTCCAAGCCATCGGGACACCTGTGAGCAAGAGAACATAAGGAACAACTGCTGGCTGAAACATCTGTCATCTGAGTCCTCATCTTGACTAGTACTGGCCAGTTGTCACTCACTAATACACTTGTACCTCGCTCTCTTCCAAAGAGGCTCTAAAGTTTCTTTATACCTATAGGAAAGAAAAGTATAAATTATGAAGATAGTAGGGGGTGGGGCAGACAGATTCAAGAATGACAGGAACACAAATGTAAACCGTTTGAGCAGTGCTTTCTGGTCACATTTGACCTTGAGTTTCCTAGTGGTTGGGGGAAACAGACAAATGCTTTAGGTGAGTGACATTATCTCTAAATCTGAGTTTTACTGTGGCTAAAATGAAACTAAAAACACTGACATAGGATCATCCTGAGGATGAAGTGAAGGTGGAATGTGTAACTCTTAAGTGGGAGCTGTGTTTAGGTGTATGAGTGTGTGTGTGTGTGTGTGTGTGTGTGTGTGTGCATGAATTTAAGAGGATTGCCTCATATGTCATTCCCCCGGAGCTATCTACCTTGGCTTTTGAGATAGTATCCTGGTGTCCTGGAACTCACCGAATAATCTAGGCTGGCTGGAAAATGAATCCCAGGGATCTTTCCTTATGCTGGAATAATAAACACATGCCTGACTTCTTTATGTGACTTCAGATTCTCATACTTACTAGGGACTTTACCTTGATCTCTCTAGACTTGTGTACTGTTTTACTGTTATCGTTGTTTCTCATACCGTGTCTGCTTTGAAGGCTGCTACATTAACCGACTACGCCTCAGAGCTCATATCCCTTTCTCAGTGTGGTACAGGATAAGCCACGCGAATGCATAGTTAGCTATAATCCCGATGGACATGTGGAGAAGGAGAACTTAATCTACGGGTCTCAATAGGATGATAGGTAAGGACAAGGACACTCCTTTGTGTCAGTTCTTATTCTAACCCACTTGGCAGGAAGAAGTGGCCTCAACAGAACGTAAGTGGGGAGTGGGAAAGAAGCACACTGAGCCCCTGGATGTCTCTTCAGGATGGAGGGCAGGGGATGAATTAGAGTTGATGTTCTCAGTCATTTTTTTTCCCTTAAAGGACTTACTCAGAGGAGGGTACAAATGTAAGATTAAAGTAAAGGGGAGAGCGCTTCTTTATTTATAGATTAGGGAAGTGAAAGTCAGTCTATGCTCTGGTTCACCGTTGCCACACTCAGCCACCCAAGAATCCTCTATGCCTCTCCTCCCCTCTGCTGGCCCTGGCAAGCCAGGCCCCTGCCATGGTACAACCAACAATGAGAAGTCAACTACTCTATACGAAGGACTACGGTGAGAAGAAAATCTTGGTAAAGAGGGATGTGGGGTTTTAAAGGGTCTTGTTTCCTAAGGGCTTCCATGTTTTGACACAGCATCTTCTTCAACCCACCTCTGGGCTATTTAAAACTTGGAGAGGAGTTGCCTTCCAAGTGGGCACATGTGCCCTGGAACCTCTGTGGAGCACTGGTTTATTTTCGGTGGCAGTGTTTGACACTCTGATCACAGGCTAAGTTTATTATGAGGCTTTTTTTCCTGCCTGTTCCTGAGTAACTGACAGCCCACATTCATGGCAGTGAACGTGAGTGAGGAGTGGTCAAGCTGGTTATGATGAGGCCACACCAGTTGAGTGGGGACATTTCACAGGAACCTTTTCCTGTCCACCTTCATTCAGCTAGAGGAAGTGAGTATTATTAGAAACCACCCTTATTTGCATGATCATACAGAAAAATGGACCAACTTACTCAAGGTCATCAAGGTCATGGTCATAAGCTCACAGACCCCATGCTCATCACTATTTCTGAGAGAAACTTCACTTCCTCCAGTCTGCAGTGTGGTCATTCAATGACATCTCTGGTGTCACCAATTGCATTAGCAGAATGCATATCAGGGAGAAGAAAGTCTGATTTGCTTTTTCTGGGTGGGGTCAGTACATCTGGATGACCCTAAACTGTTTGTTTATAAGGTGCTAAGCAGAAAAACCTGTCTCTCTGTGCTTCCTCTCTTTTCTGCCCCATTTCCCTTTCTGAGTTGGTCACTTGGGGTGCTCAATTCCATGCACATCTGTGTGCACTTGAGATCTGAAACCCCACCAGCTGCAGAAGCATGTCACTCATTGTCATTTTTGGAAACCAAAAATGACCGGTCGCACAACAGTGATTAGATAAAGCTTGTAATTAGTGTTTGCTGTAGTCAGCGACATGGTATTTTAGGGACAAACAGGCACTCCATGCTACATATAGCTTGGAATTTGTGGGTTTGGTATAACCCATCATTGCATGGTCAAGGAAGCAAAGGAGAAGGGGGAGACAGAGAGTAGATAAAAGTAGAGAGGTTAAGAAGGCCTTTCCCCCCAGCAGACTTGAAAGCTTAAAGGACCCACAGAACTTTGGAGTGGACTTACCTCAAAGTGGTACCCACTGTATGTCAAGTGCTGCTTGGTTCCTTGATCGAGCAGTATTTTGCAGACAGCTGGAGACACTTGACTCTCAGGGAGAGACTCACCCTCTATCAGGCTCAAGAAAGAATCCTAATGAGAGCCAAAACATGGTGGAAGAATCCCAAGTTCAGTGCCCTAGTGACTCATCTTCCTATGCTGACTTACACTCCTACTCTAATTTACAAGGCCTACCTGCTTCCCTACCCCAGTTCTGAAAATGATGTATCTTAGTTGAATAAAATTTTCTTTTCATTCACAAAATAAAACGAGAGGCCTCACATACCAAGCTGGGAAGGGCACTGGTGGTATTGAAGCAATTGGCCTGAATAATGTCCCTTACATCATTGTCCCATCCTCCACTTAGCTAGCAAAAGGCTAAGATTCTTTGGGAAGGTACTAACCTTGTTCTAAGGAGATCCCACTGGGAATGTCATTGTCATGAGCAAACTGGGACCCATCATCCCACCAAAATGTCTCCATTGTAGCAGGACAGAAATAACTCCCCAGGAAATTGTGATACTTTTTTATTCTACACAGAGAACTAGGGAAAGATGTGAGAATGTAGATTATCCCGAAGCTGTTTGTATTTTAGTGTTAATTCTACTTCCCCAAGAAGGGCTGCCTAGTCACAAGACTCCAACCGAACCTTCCCATTTTAATTAGTAAAATAAAAGAAAGCCAGTGACTGGGCAGGGTGAGAGAGGTGGAAAGAAAGGATGTCTAAGAGGTTAGAGGACGAGAGAAATCAGAGGTCAGAGAGGCAGAGGAAGTGGGATGACGGAGGGGGAAGATCTTGGCAACATGGAGCTTCTCAGGGACCAGCTAGATCCCAGTGATATTTATTGGTGTTAAAAAGCTATGAACATTAAGGATTTTATAGGTCTAGCATCTTATATGAAGGGCAGTTTGTATCTTTGTCTATTTCATGTAATCTTGTTGTGTAAAGAAAGGGTTTGTGGATTTAGAGTTGAACATATAAACATATATGAAAAGCTATCAGGTTGTAGAGTTGTGTTTGTGTGGGATTTTGGGGTACAGAAATACCCCGGGACAGAGGCGGAGAACAGGCCCAGTAAACCGCCAAGGGAAGGGAGTTTCGGGGATGAGTTGGGCTGGTGGAGGCTCAGACCAGGCGCCAGAGGAACTAAAACTGGACTGAGTGAGATCTCAGGGCTGGCAAAGAGACAAACCATTCAATTTTTTAATATTTACGGCAACATGAGAACACCTCAAAGAAGACTTTACATCGTCATGAATTGATAGCACTCATTAACATGATCAAAGGCCAGACTCTTCCGAGAAAAGAGACAATGCAATGAAATGCTCAACATCCAGCAAATGTTTAAAAAGAAAAGAGATTAATCTGTACAAGAAAAAGGAAGTACTTATAGTCTTTGGCCTAGAAGACTATTTGGTGATACCCACACTATGGCTCCTGTTGGTATGGCCTGAGAGCTCTGTAGAGAACATGTTTCTTACTGGCTCCTTCAGATAGGGTTACTGCTGGTTTGCCATCAGTGAGGTTTCCTCCTGGGCTCTGGAACTCATTCTCTTGGCTGTTGACACTGCTGCTGCTTTAGAGATGTCAGTGAGTTTATTTATAATGAGGTGTGTGGTAATGGCTACTTTCAGATGCTTGTGTGACTCACAGCTAGTTGCATGTGCCACCAAAAAGCCTTAGCATCCATGAATGCTACATTCCTACATACACTAGGTATTGCTGTTTATTTTGTTATTGAGAGTTTGTTTTGGTCAACTTAACACAACCGAACTCATCTTGGAAAAGGAAGTCTTAGTTCAAGAATTGCCTCTATCAGATTGGCCTTGAGGAATTTTCTTGATTGAAATAGGAGGGCTCACCCCACTGTGGGCAGTGCGCCCTCTGGGGAGATGGTTGTTGGTTGTATAAAGGAATATACTAAGTAGAGCATAGGAGTAAATGGTGAACATCATTCCTCCCTGGCTTCCACTTCTTGAGTTCTTGCCTTCAGGTCACTGCTTGAGTTCCTGCTTTGACTCTCCTCCATGGTAGACTTAAGTCTGTATGCCAAAAAGTCCTTTCCTCTCCTAGCTGGTTTTTTTTCTTTTAAATCATGGTGTTTATAACAGCAATTTAAAGAAACAAACTAGTATAGATGAAACTTACAAAAGCGCCAATTTATTTCTGATAGCTTCATCTTCATGTCTTCTTTAGAGGATTGTATTGACTAGTTTCGTGTCAACTTGACACAAGCTGGAGTTATCACAGAGAAAGGAGCCTCAATTGAGGAAATGCCTCCATGAGATCCAGATATAAGGCATTTTCTCAACTAGGGATCAAGGGGGGAGGGCTCAGCCCATTGTAGGTGGTGTCATCCCTGGGCTGGTAGACCTGGATTTTATAAGAAAGCAGGCAGAGCAAGCCAGGGGAAGCAAGCCAGTAAGTAACATCCTTTCATGGCCTCTGCATCAGTTCCTGCTTCCTAACTTGCTTGGGTTCCAGTCCTGACTTCCTTTGGTGATGAACAGTGATATGGAAGTGTAAGCTGAACAAATCCTTTTCTCCCCAACTTGCTTCTTAGACATGATGTTTATGCAGAAATAAAAACTCTAAGACAGGGATGAATATGTGTGTGTGTGTGTGTGTGTGTGTGTGTGTTAGATTTTGCCTACTGTGTTAGTTATTTTGCTGTTGCTGTCTTAAAATATGCTAGCCAAATTCAACCATTCAGCTTGACAGAACAAACAGTTCATTTCGACTTTTACATCCAGGTCATGATCAAGGGAACTCCAACAGGAATGGCAGCAGAAACTGCAGAAGAATGATACTATACTGGCTTTCTCTCTGGTCCATATTCAGCTGGTTTTCTCATACAGTCCATATTTACCTGCCTTGGGATGGTTCTACCTATAGTGGGATAGGGCCTCTGACATCAAGCATCAGTCAAGGCATGCCCTCAAAATATGGCCATAGTTTATCTGATCAAGGGAGCTTTTCAGATGAAGTTCCACTTCCCAGGGACATGCAAGTTGGGTCGAGTTGACAACACAATCTAACCAGAACATCCTTCTAGCATTTCTTATTTATGAGAGGCAATAAAACAAGTACAAAAACTGTTTTTGCAAATTGTTGCAAACAGAAAGACCTTCAATAAAAGAACAGAGGTTGTTGAGGGAATTTTGCTTCTAGATGAAGGTAACTTTCTATAGGCAGTGATCACCTAACCCAATGTTCTAGAAGGATTTGGGTGCAGAGAGTGTGGACAAAAGACAGCAAAAAAGTATTTCCAGCTGGGACATCTGGGAAAGTGAGTGAGAAAGGCTGGGTTGGATATGATTTGGGAGGAAACCATTTTGGGCAAATGAATTAGAATAAACTATGGTACAATATGGATAATAATAATAAAAACAAATATAATAGTATAGTATGTATATGTGTGTTTGCACACCCACAAATATATCATGGTATTTTTTGTGTCAGCCAGAATACCATTTTCTGGATTTGTTTCTCTCCTTGTGGTGATTGAACATAATAGGTCTTTCAGGCCTGTCTGTCATGTGCATTTACCTGCTGAGTCATCTGGCTGTCCTCCCCAAGCCCCAGGCTTTGATCTTTTGGAGGCGATATGAAACCACAATGATTTGGAGCCAACTGGAAGATATTGGATTATGAGGGTCTTCCCCATGAATGTGATTGTGGTCTTTTACTCTTTTTGTTTCATATTTGTTCATGGCATGATTGAGTCTTTTTTATTTCATGTACCTGCTATAATTCATTGGACTTCTTTAAGCCCAAAGCAATGGATTCAGTTGGCAATCAACCGAACCCCTCAAAACTGTGAATCAAAAATAAACCTTTTCTTTTTGTATGTTGATTTATATTGAATATATGTTATATGAACAGAAAGCAGACTAATGTTTTGGCTTGGATATTTTAAGAGATTGGCATGTTTTGGAAAAGGTGGCTGATTATTCACCATGGTCAAGAGAAGTGGGAACACTTAGGTAGGACTGCCCCTTTAGAATACTACTGGGTGACTTAAAGCTTGTTGACGGATGACCTCTTTGAAATGGCTCAACTTTTTGACGTCACACATTTTAAGTATTTCTTCTAGATTATTTTCTTTCTCTTGTCTTTCAGTCATATCTTAAGTTTGTTTTAGTTAATGTTACTCTTGCTGTGGTAAACCATTATGAGCAAAGCAACTTGGGGTGGAAAGGGTTTATTTGGCTTATACTTTAACATCACAGTTCATCATCGAAGAAGGTCAGGACAGGAACTCCAGCAGGGCAGGGTCCTGGAGGCAGGAGCTGATGAAGGAGCCATGGAGAAATGCTGCTTAGTGGCTTATTCTTCATGGCTCTCACAGCCTGCTTTCTTATAGAACCCCGGACCACCAGCCTAGGGATGGCACCACCCATAATGTGCTGGCCTCTCCTCCATCAATCACTAATTAAGAAAATGCTCTAGAGGCTTGGATATAACCCAGTTACACAGAGGCATTTTCTCATTTGAGGTTCCTTTTATTCAGATGACTCTAGCTTGTGTCAAGTTGACATAAAACTAGGCAGTATAAGTATCAGTTGGTTAAAGCTTCTTGTCTCCATCTTTAGAGAAGTTACAAGTAAGTTTGAGATCTGTTTTCCTGATATCATATATCTTAATAAAACACAGGCAAGACATGGAGTTGTTTGGGTTATATCAGGGAGAACATCTGGATATTTAAAAACATCTGGTAGGTTTTTAAAAGAAAAATAAAACAATATTTTGTACTTGAGCATCTGGAATTATGGGATACAGGCAACATCTGAATCACTGTGTCTCTCAGAGTTTGGAAGTACAGTTCCATAGAAACTTTGGAGTCTGTCCACTTCTGTCTCTGCCCCAGTTTCATCTTCATGGTTTATTGTATGGCAAGCTGCTCGTTTAAAATCATCAGAGAAATGAATAGTTTATCATTTGGCATTTTATTTCTGGAGAAGAAATGAAATGGGCTACCTCTGGTAACAGTGTTTGGAAGGGAGAATGATCCAGTGCCAAGAGGAAATCGAGTTGCTTCTTCATAATGAAGGTAAGAAACATTATGTTTCTAGTTCAGGAGATGCTTTAAGGCGTCTCTAGGTGCTATCGTGTCCTGTGATCATAGTCAATGGGAAACGACTACAGCCTAATCCAGGCAGGATGACTACAAGCACGGATAGACCCATCGCGAAGGAAGGTATGGGTCTTCTTCCCGGAAAAGAGCCAAGACCTGATAGGGGGTTTGATGAAAATGGGAAAATACAGTATAGGCAGTAGAGGAAGGTACTTATAAATACAAGCTTTAGACCACGTGGCCAGTTGCAAAAATGAGAATTATAGTTAACTTAAGTGCTTCTGATGTATCTACTAAGAATATGTTTGTACAGATATTTGTGTTTTCTTTCAATTTCTTTATCACATGTTGCAACGTAAGTTAAGATAATACCAGTGGTTATCATATTTAAGTTTGAGATACTAAAAGAATGTTCCCCAAGTGACATTGATACCTATTCTAAATTTATAATGCATTCATAGTTGAACAAGAGTTAGTTATATACTGTTAGATGTAATTATGACCTGGTTAAACATGCATTTGTGATTGTATGTGAGATAGTTACATTATGTTTAGGTGTTATTATTATTACCTGGTTATTGTTTTAATTTGAAAATTGTTCATGGCATGAGTAGATATGATTGTGTATGAAGATGATAAGGGGTGGGCTTGTGATGGCTATTTATTGGTTGTCAACTTGACTACATCTAGAATAAACTATAATCCAAATATGGAGGCCACACATGTCAGAGATTTTTTTTTTTTTTTGCTTGGTTTGAAGTTGGGTGACCCTACTTCCAGTCTGGACCTTTGTGACAGGAAGACACACATCTTTGACCTTGGTTTTGAAGTAGGAAGGCATACCTTTAATCTGGGCCACACCTTCTGTTGGAAGTCTCTAGAAGGACATAAAAGAAGGAAGCATTTGCTCTTTGCCTTCTTGCCTTCATGTTGCTAGCACATCCATTCCTTCACTGGCATTGAAGTCCACTTTTTGGGATTCTAGTATCTACAGAAGATCAGTTGAGACATCCAGGCTTATGGGCCTGAACAATTACTAGATTCTTGAACCTTTGGTTCATAGTTAGTCATTGTTGGAGTAGATGGACTGTACCTGTAAATCATTCCAATAAATCCCATATATGTAACACTGACTAATACATATGGTAAGCTCTTTTATAAATTGAGTTCTTATGTGAGACTTGAGGACAAGTATGAACCAAGACAATAAAATAAAAATGAAGTTTAGACAACAACATTAAAAAAAAAAAAAAACCTAAAGCAATCACCCCAGCCCTGCCTTCTTTCCACTTTTTTTTAAAATCACCTTCTTCTTCTAAAGAGATTTTCAGGTTCATCTATACATTCTCACATGACTGCTATTCTCCTAAACAATGAGCATGTCCTCTCTTTTTCCTTCATCTGCCTTAGATTTTCCAATGGACCTAGCATTGAGTGGTCTTTTTTTTTTTTTTTTTTTTTTTTTTTTTTTTTTTTGCCTTGGAATTTCTCTTCCTTGATTTCTTTAGGTGCCATCTCTTCTGATAAGAGGAAATATTTACAGTGTCTACCCCCAGAAATGCTTGTTAACAGAAGAATAACATGGAAGGCAAGGGCACCTGGGCCACCTCCCAGGGCACTGTTTTATGGGTGAAGCTACTGAGAGTAGAAACTACAGAGCAGTCTTACATAGAAATCCTCTTCTAACACTCTACATGGTTTGCAAAACTGTAGACTGCAGAATGTCTTTGGACGGAAGTAGTTTAAAGAAAAACAGAGAAAAAGCCTTTCTAACAACTGCCTGATTCTGCCTAGTTTGGAGGGATGGATGCGTTTAGACAAGATGGGTCAGCTGAGCTGCTGGAACCAGAGTGTTTGGACGTAGCATTCTTTACTTTGATGATTCATTTCTTATCTAAATTAAAAATTCTTAGTAATCCCCTTAAGCAGTTTATTGGCTTCAGAATAAAAAAAAAGAGAACTCACAAAGCGCAGCTGGATACTAAAATCAAGAACCACAGAAAATAGGAAATATCTGCTTTCCCTTTTATCAATATTTTATGAGCATTGAATTGTCATTGGCCATGGAATTGAATTGTAAGAACCTGCCTGAATAAAATTTATATTATGAGAAAATGATTTTCATCCACACCACCTCCCTAAATAAATATCAAGCAAGTGTTAAAAGGATACTATTGGGAGGTGTCACAAATTAGGATTCTGCCAGCTCTCACCTCCCACCTCATAAAGATGAACCATGTGGTGGTGGAAAAATACATTCTGAGAACACGAGGAAGCAAGCACGGCTCCCAGCTCAGACTAGGACAGCTGTGATTGGCAGAAGGGATGGTGGAAGTCATGTTTGGGCAAAATTAGCTTTGGAGAAGCCTCAGTTGTGCTTGGGAATCATGAGAGCAATGCCAAAAATGTTGATGAGTCCCCCAAAGACCAGTTGATTACAGTGAGGAGCCCAAAAGAAGAAGGCTGCTTTGAGCTTCTAGGAGTGGGGCTCTTTTCTAAGTAATATCAAGGGCAGTGATTCTCACAGGGTGTTCCCAGACCACCTATATCGGTGTTACCTGGGAACTTTTAAGAAGTATGTCTTCTTTTTTTTTTTCTTTTAAAATTTAATTTTATGGTTTTTTTCTTTTTATTGGATATTTTATGTATTTACATCTCAAATGTTATTCACTTCCCCCATCCCATCCCATCCCATCCTTCTTTCCCTGCTTCTATGAAGATGCTCCCACTCCCACCTCAATGTCCTACCATTTCCATACACTGGGGAAACAAGTCTTTACAGGACCAAGGTCTTCTCCTCCTATTGATGCCAGACAATGCCATCCTCTGCTACATATATGACTAGAGTCACAAGTCCCTCCATGTGTACTCATTGCTTGGTGGTTTAGTCCCTGAGATCTCTGGGAGGTATGGTTGGTTGATGTTGTTGTTCTTCCTGTGGTGTTGCAAAGCCCTTCAGCTACTTCAGTCTTTCTCTAAGTTGTCCATTGGGGTCCTTGTGCTCAGTCTGATGGTTAATTGTGAACATCCTCATCTGTATCAGTAAGGCTCTGGCAGAGCCTTTCATGAGACATTCATATTAGGTTCCTGTCAGCAAGCACTTCTTGGCATTAGCAATAGTGTGTGGGTTTAGTGGCTGCATATGGGATGGATACCCACATGAGACAATCTCCGGATGATGTTTTCTTTAGTCCCTGCTCCTCTATTTGTCGCTGTATTTCCTCCCATGAGTATTTTGTTCTCCCTTCTAAGAAGGGCTGAAACATCCACATTTTGGTCTTCCTTCTTCTTAAACTTCATATGGTCTGTGAATTGTTTCTTGGAAATCAATCTTCCTCAGAAAATTGGATATTATACTTCCTGAGGACCCAACTATACCACTCCAGGCATACACCCAAAAGGTGCGCCAGCATTTAACAAGGACACATTCTCCATTATGTTCATAGCAGCCTTCTTTATACTAACCAGAAGCTGGGAAAAACTCAGATGTTCTTTAACAGAGAAATGAATACAGAAAATGTGGTACATTTTACACAGTGGAATACTACTCAGCTATTAGAAACAACAACTTTATAAAATTCTCAGGCAAATGGATGAGAAAATATCCTGAAAATATCCTGAGTGAGGTAACCCAGTCTAAAAAGAACACACATGGTGTGCACTCACTGATAAATAGATATTAGAAGTATGTAGTTCTGTGCTCGGCCATCCTTGACCTCTGGACTCAGAAAGGTGATGCAGTTGTCTGTGCTTAACAGTCAGATGCAGTAAGGCTGAGGCACAACTGACTGAAAAGAAGCTGATACCAATAGGACATGTTTAGGTCACAAGTTGACAAGGGTTAGACTGGTGACGGCTAATTTTCATTGTCAAGTTGACTAGGTGTAGAAAGAACTAAGAGTCATACATCTCTGGTCTTTACGGGAGCTCCAGAGAGTAAGTAGAGCAGGAAATACCCTCCCTCCATGTGAGTGGCACCACTGCATGAGCCGAGGTCTCAGACTGAATTAAAAGGGAAAGGAGAAAGCCTGCTGAGCACCAGCATTCTTCCCTCTCTGCTTCTTACTAACTGAGGAAACCATGTGACCAGAACCTCACACTCCTGCTCCCATGACTCCCTTGCCTTGATAGACTGTGTTCTCAATCTATGAGTCAACATCATCCCCTTTCTTCCTTATTTTGCTCTTGTCAAGTATTTTGCCATAGCGATGAGAAAAAGTCACTAATACAGTGCCAGGGAGATGGAATACACAAGTAGAGCATATGAGGAAAACAGTGGTGAGATCCTCAATCCTCAGCAGAGTGCTCTAACCAACCAGGGGCTTGGCGCTGGCTTCCAGGCACACTGAAGCAGATGGAAGGGCACAGTACTTCCTTGTCTTGTATAGGAAGCTTCAGACTTCTTCCATGGTCTGAGAAGCACAGCTGGGGTTCCTCCCACAGTAGAAGGAAACCTTGCCCTAGTCTGTAGATTTGCTGATGACAGAGAATCTTGTTGCTTACACTCCTTCCTTTGTCTATGACAAACACTCAGCTTGCGGATTCGGAGGACAGTCAGCTCCCCCTAGGAATCACTGACCTTAGAGAGGGAAAGAAGCAAAGGTGACATCCACAATAGGGGAACTGCAGTGTCTGGTTGAATAGATTTTGTCCCACTCAGCAAATCTTCCCAGCATACCCAATCTGAGCCAGTCCTTGGCCACCTACTGGGAAACAGAAAAGATCACACAGATAACCTGACTCTTAGGACATGTGTTGTAGAAAAGATTTGTTTCATTATGAAGGAAAATCCAGGGATTGATGTGTGGGCCAGAGTAGATGTAAGACACTTTAATTAGGATGTGCTTAAGCTCATACCCATATGAAGACGAATTTGACAGCAACACTACAATAGGTGTCAGCAGGGATATCTCATGGCCATGGTGTCATGCTGTGCAAGGCCATAATACTGGTTGGTAGGGGTTGAAGATCCGAAGCATGAGGGTCACACCACATTTGGTGTGCTGTCTTTCCATGATGCCTCTGTATGTAACATGCATCACCACACCAGTTTCTAGAATCAATACTAATTATAGTCAGAGGGTGGAGGCAGCCGCCGCCATCCCACACAGATCACCACTCCTATGAGGAGACAGCTATAACTTCAACCTTCACAGGCTTCTCTTTTGGCTGCCATCCCCAGCCCTCTCTGACAGTCTGACAGCACACAGTTGAGCAGGTTGCAGGCTTCAGGGAGAATCCTCCGTCTCTTGTAACTTTACACAGCGTGTGGGGAGGCTATTCCAGCATCCTCAGGAAGACCTCTTTTCTTAAGATCAAAGTTAAATTCAGTATATCTCTTACACAGTACGTTTTACACTGATGGTCTCCTGACTCAGGGACCAGTTTCCCCACTCAGTGCTACCAGGTGATATGAGAGCATGATTAGACTACTCACTTACTTTTAAAATGTTATTTACTATAATTTATGTGTGTGTGTGTGTGTGTGTGTGTGTGTGTGTGTGTGTGTGTGTGTACAGATATGTGCATGTGTAGCCATGAGTATGGAAGTCAGGAAACAGTTTTCAGTTGTTCGTTCTCTCCTCCCATCTCGTCTCGGAGGAACCATCTGTCCTCTTCCCACCACGCTGCAGCCTCCAGGTGAGCTGGCCCTAGAGCATCCAGGCAGTCTGCACACCACTGCTGCTATCCCTTTCAGAAGTACAGATGCACACCACTGCATCCAATTTCCTTAGTTCTTGTTCATTGGGCAGCCACTGGGGATTGAGCTCAAGTTGTCCTCCATGTTTTTGAGATATGTAGGCACATTTGCCTGCTAGGTTGTCTCACTGGCCCCTTCTTAGCCTATTTGATACCAATAAGACTAAGTATACTGGTTCAAAAACCTATCCTCTGTCGTCTAACTGGCTCTGTCATCTGAAAGCAGAGGCCTAATTTAGTACATTGACTTCTGGGCATATACCCCAGAGAAGCTCCAACATACAACAAAGATACATGCACCACAATGTTCATAGCAGCTCTACTTATAATAGCCAGAAGCTGGAAAAAACCCAGATGTCCTTCAGTAGATGAATGGATACAGAAATTGTGGTATATTTACACAATGGAGTAATCTCAGCTATCAGAAACAATGACTTTATAAAATTCTTAAGAAAATGGATGCATCAAGAGAATATTATCCTGAGTGAGGTAACCCAGTCACAAAAGAACAGACATAATATGCAGTCACTGATAATTGGATACTAACCCCAGAAATCTCTGAACACCCCAAAAACAACTCACAGACTATATGAAGTTCAAGAAAAACAAAGGCCAAAAAAAAAAAAAAAAAAAAAAGAAAGAGAAAATGAAAAATCATTATGCTTAATCTTTACACACCAAGAAAACTTTGACTATTTCCAGGTTACATCTTGTTTTGCATGTACTTTATTATTTTTTTCTTTTTTTTTTTTTTTAAGGTTTTATACTCTGCATTAAGGTCTCACTATTTACAATGAGCAAAAAGTACATGTAAAACAGGGTGTAACCCGGAATTAGTCAACGTTTTCTTGGTGTGTAAGGATTGAGCATGACTTTTTTGTTTGTTTGTTTGTTTGTTTGTTTTCTTTTCTTTTCTTTTTTTCTTGAACTTCACACAGTCTGTGAGTTGTTTCTGAGGCAGTCCGAGCCTCTGGAGTTAGCATCCCACTATCAGTGACTGCATATTATGTCTGTTCTTTTGTGAGTGGGTTATCTCACTCAGGATGATATTCTCTAGATGCAGCCACTTTCTTAAGAATTTGGTTAAGTCATTGTTTCTGATGGCTGAGTAGTACTCCACTGTGTAAATGTACCACAATTTTTGTATCCATTCATCTACTGAAGGACATCTGGGTTCTTTCCAACTCCTGCCTATTATAAATAGAGCTGCTATGAACATTGTGGTGCATGTATCTTTGTTGTATATTGGAGTGTCTCTGGGGTATATGCCCAGAAGTGGAATAGCTGGGTCTTCAGGTAGTATTATGTTTAATTTTCTGAGGAATCGCCAGACTGATTTCCAGAGTGGTTGTATCAGTTTACAATCCTACCAACAGTGGAGAAGTGTTCCTCTTTCTCCACAACCTCGCCAGCATCTGCTGTCACCTGAATTTTTGATCTTAGCTAATCTGACTGGTGTGAGGTGGAATCTCAGGGTTGTTTTGATTTGCATTTCCCTGATGATTAAGGATGTGGAGCACTTCCTTAGATGTTTCTCAGTCATTCCGTATTCCTCAATTGAGAACGTTTTGTTTAGATAGGGTTGTTTGATTCTCTGGTGTCTAGCTTCTTTGTATACCTTGGATATTAGGCCTCTATCTGATGTGGAGTTGGTAAAGATCTTTTCCCATTCTGTTGGCTGCCGTTTTGTTTTTTTGACAATGTCCTTAGCCTTACAGAAACTTTGCAATCTCATTAAGTCTCATTTGTTAATCTTTGACCTTAGAGCTTGAGCCATTGGTGCTTTGTTCAGAAAATTTTTACCTGTGCCTATGTGTTCTAAGGTTTTCCCTACTTTCTCATCTAATAGTTTCAGTGTATCTGGTTTAATGTGGAGATCTTTGATCCACTTACACTTGAGCTTTGTACAAGAACATAAAAAGGGTCTATTTTCATTCTTTTGCATGCTGAGTGCCAGTTGGACCAGCACCATTTGTTGAATAGGCTGTCCTTTTTCTATTGAATGTTTACAGCTCCTTTGTCAAAAATCAGGTGACCATATACATGAGGGCTCATTTCTGGATCTTCTATTCTACTCCATTGATCCACGTGCCTATTTCAGTACCAGTACCATGCAGTTTTCAGCACAATTGCCTTGTAATATAGCTTGAGGTCAGGGATAGTGATTCCCGCAGATTACATGTACTTTATGCTCATTGTAACTAGTAAGATTTTAATGCACACTATCAAACCTTTAAAATAAAATCAAGTATTGACAAAAATGTATTCATATACTTTTATGTAAAAATGCTTAAAATCTGTACATTTATCTTTGTTTTTTAAAATAAAGTTGTTCAATTAAAAAAAATTTAGTACATTGAGGCAAACTTGGGACATTACCCCATTTTGCTCTGACTGGGTATGTATTTACATTAAGCCAACAATTCAGGAGTAAAGCGGTATAGTAAACTAACACCTCTCCAAAGATGCAGATTTTGAAGTCCTAAACACCTGCTCCTCAGCATGTAGGTTCGGATAAGGGGTTATTTCAGTCTTCTTTAGGAGGAGAGAAATCCAGATGCAGACAAGCCCAGAAGAAAGACCACATAAAGGTATGAGGAGAAGGTGGCTTTCTTAAGTCTGGTTTGGCTCCTTGGCGGGGGGGGGGGGGGGGGGAGACATAGCTTAGGAACAAGGGAAACTTCCTTCACCTACTTCTAGGGCCTTGAAGTCTAAGATAGACACCAGCAGATACAGGGTCTGGTGAGGGACAAAGTTTTGGTTCATAGCACCTTTCGGCCTGTCTTCACGAGCAAGAAGGGGAAATGAAGTAGCGTTTTCTATAAAGGCGATCATCCATTTATGAAGGCTCCGCACTCATAACCAGATTACTTCTCAGAGTCTGCACGACCTCATATCATCTCTTTGGGAACAAGGTCTTCAATATATGAATTACAGGGTACACAAACACTCAGACTGTACTCATGACCATTTGCAAACCATGGAGAGCTACCTTCAAGGACACTAACCATGACTATACTTTCTACCTCCAAGAATTGTGAGAAAATCAATTCTTTGTTTCAGGCATTCATCTGTGGTGCTTTGCTAAGGAAGACCCAATGACTTAAGATGTGCTCCAAAACATATATCCAACCCATGAAGACACCACCTACCCAGTCAGCTTGGAAACATAGCCAGACCAGATCTTTCTTGCTGGCAACTGGTTGCTCCCTTAGTCTCTCTGGGCTACTGCCAATGCCTCTCCGAGATTCCAAGGGACTGAAAGTGGAAACAGGCCAATGGGGTCCCAGCTCTAGTTTCTCATTTTTTTAGTGTATACAGTCTACCCCTCTTCAGCCTCATCAGTCTCATGAGACCTGAGATTCTCGCTGCTGGCATGAGTTACTACACCATTATTCAACCACCTGCTCCCATCTACTTTCTTTAAAGTGTCAGTTTAATCTTCTGAAAATAGAGTTCCGATCATACAGTTTATGTGCTTTATCTTTCTGCGTGTGTGTGTGTGTGTGTGTGTGTTTGTGTGTGCGCCGCGCGCTCAAGTGCACTCTTACATACTACATCCTGGTGTGCATGTGGAGACCAGATGTTGATGCATTTGGTGTTTTTATTTTTTTATCATTCTCCTCCCTACTTTAAATCACCATTTTATGCATTTATTTTGTGGGTCTAAGTGTGTGTGTATGTGTGTGTTTGTGTGTAGGAGGGTGCATGTTTGTCACAGTGTTCACGTGAAGATCAGAGGACAACTTGCCAATTTATATTTTTGAGATGGGCCCTCCCACTGAATCTGAGACTTAGTTTTTTAGCTAGATTGTCTGGCCACTAAACCCAGGGAATCCACCTACTTCGTTCCACCTCTTCTCCTCCCGCTTAGTACTGGGTTACAGACACAAGCTAGTACATCTAGCTTCTTGTGGGGGGTTGGGCTCTGAACCAAGGCTCTCATGCAAGCACAGCGGACATTTAACCTACTAGCCTACTTTTTAACTGTTAAAGCCCAACCACAGCTTGTGTCAATCTGCCACTCATCAGAGGGATGTGTTGCTTCTCTTCCTTTCTATAGCTACTGCTGGAGTCTTCAGAAAACAACCCACTTTCCTCCCATACTCCTCTTGCTTTCTAAGGAAGAGTTGAACCATTGCTAACCCTGCTGCTCCTGTCTAAAGCATGTGTGTCTGCCTCTGCTTGTACAACATCCTGTTGACTTTCCAAATACAATTCACATTCCCTCCTCTGCAAGGCTTTCCTGATCTTTCCAACTGAACTTTTGTGGTTCTCAGTCCCGCCATACTGCATCTCAGGGCCCCTACCTTCTCTGTGCTTCACATTCTAGTTATTCATGGCCAACCTCATGTTTTCCAACACGTTCGCACACCTGCAACACTTTCCAGAGGGAAAGCCATCTGGTGACTTAAGAATGCAAAGAACCATGACAACCCAACAATTCGTATAGTCCTAGCCACTTATAAACTTATAGAGACACACAATGTTTAAACTTCAATGGCTGGGTTCGAAATCACTTGGGAGACACATTTCTTTATTTAAAAATACATGCATTTATTTTTATTGTATGTATATTGATGTTTTTCTGTGCACATGTATGGACATCACTGTTCATACCTAGTGCTGGCAGAAGCCAAAAGGGAGCACTGGATCCTGTGGAATTGGAGTTATTGATGGTTGTAAGCTGCCAAGTTGTAAACTGACCTCAGGTCCTCTGGAAGAGCAGCAAGTGCTCTCAACTGTTGAGTGGTCTCTCCAACCCCTAGAAAACACATTAACGATTATTTCTTTGAGAGCGTTTCCAGAGATGCTTAACTGTGAAAGGGCCTATCCTAAATGTAGGAAGAGTCCCATAGACAAGTGTCCCAGCCTAAACAAACAAAAAGGCAGAAAGTGGAAAGCCAGCTAGGTGTGGCGGTCATCTCTCTCTGCTTCCTGATTGAGGATACAGTAAGACCAGTTTCATCATTTCTCCCAGCATTCCTTCCATGTCATGATGGGCATGATTCTCCGGAACCTTGAGCCAAAATAAGCTTTTCGTTAAGTGGCTCTCTCCAATCGGGTGTCTACTGAAACAGGAAAAGCAGTTACTGTAGAAGCCTCATCTTTTCCAGCCTAAGTAGCAGCAATCAAAGCTCAGGGAATTACCTAGGACCTAACGGGAAAATCACTTCATATATTCCAGTTCTTGCTTCTTCTATTATAAGAATAAAAATAATGCACTCATTATATTAATACAAGCTTACAACCCGTGCTTAAGCTTGCAATATTAACAAGAAGAGATTTTGCAGAGAGGAGATGTCTTCATAAATATTCCTTAAATGTTCTGTGATAAGAGTAGGTGTATCTCCTTCAGGCAAGGCATATATTTCCCCGAGAACCCTGACACTGTATTGGAGTTTTTAATTTGTTCTCTAACGAATCCATGGCACGGTTCAGATCCCATTCATAATGCTGTCCAACTTATCAGTAGCGTTATGGAGGCACAGATATCACTCCTACGTTGCAGAAAATAGGGGCTTCTGACAGATGGAGCGGGGTCCCAGTCTCTGCAATGTATCCTCAGGGAGCCTTGTAGGCCCAGTGGGAGGAAAGCATCAGGGAACTGAGTCTCCATGGGTTAAAACTGGAACAGGGTTTCCAGCTGGGCAGTCAGATTGAGTTCCAGGATTTACTGGGACTGTGTTCCCCAGCTGGGCTGGACACCGTCTTGTATCCTGCCTCTGTGTGCCTGGCGGGTGACTGGGAGGATTTGGAATTTCTGGGACTGAACTGGCAGCGAGCTCCTCAAGCCAGGAGTGGGGCTGCTCTGATGAGTAGATAATTAGGATGCTTCTTTCAGCTGCAGATAAAGTCCAGAGCCTCGCTCTAGCCATTATCCTGCCAACCCTAATAGAGCCAGATTGATGGATACGGCGCGGAGGGAATTTGGAACATTCTTGCGTACACTATATCACACTCAATAACCGCTCGTGCACAATGTGGGACTTTTATAAGCCATTACAAAATCCATTTTGAAACGTCTCTGGGTGCGACAGCCAGCTGCAAAGCATCTGAAGTATCCCTGACATTTGGGCTTTGGTGGAGTCTGTGAGAGCACGGGGAATGGAGAGCAATCGCGAGAGCACCCGCGCCGGCCAAGAGACTCGCATCGTAAGCTGAGCAGATGGTAGCACTGTAGCCCACTGTTCATCTTAGAGTGTACCTCAGCAAGAGCACTAATCCTTCTTGTTAGACAAGAACAGACCCCCCCCCCCAAATGCTTTCCATATGTTCTATTGTCTTCCCGGCACTTTAATTCTACCTCAAAAGCCCCCAACTTAGCAACCTTCATATTAATGCTAAACATATTACATCAGTTCTCACACTGATATGTTTAATATGAATACAATTAAATTACTTCAACATAATCCTGATGAGATAAACAGCATGGCTTTATTATAAACGTCCCTGAAAAGTCTCTTGTAAAATATTATCAATGCTAATAGGAGCCCCCTCCACCCACCCAGATACTTGGGCTAAACAATGCCACTGCCTCCTTACTAATAACAAATATGTTCAGCGATTTAAACATCGGTACATCCAATGTAAACACCATTATAGCTAATGTAAAACAGTTACCCAGCCTCAGCTCCACAAGCCTTCAACCAGAAGGCTTCGGAAGAGAAAGAACTGTTTTCCTCAACAAGGATGCATTGCAGCCTGCTGGTGCCATTTGCAATAGATTACTTAAGCCCATAAAGAAATGAAAATTGCAGGCCCGCTTTGAGCCAGAAATGATGAAATCGGAGAGGCCAGGCACAGTATAGCGTGGCACAGGCCTGCTTCTACCCAGGGAATGCGGGCCCTGTGAGGTTGGGGCACACCCTCCCTCAGTGCAATGTACAGCCAGAGAACCCCAGCACCAAAGCCCTGTTGCTTCTGTCTCCAGTTCATGGCTTCTGCTCACACATGCATGAGGCCCAAGACCAGCCTGTCCAGAGCTAATGACTTTCCAGGGCTCAGTTGCTCAAGTATGTGCATAAGGTTAGCACAGCATTATCAGAGGCAAAGACCGTTGCTATGATTTCTGCCTACCATTATGGGATTTTTCCTTGCCTTTTTAGACTACAAAGAAAGTCAAGCTTTTTGGCCAGTGAGTAGGGAAAGCCCCACACAAGCCCAAGGCTTGTCTACAACAAACCTTAGTTTCTTTCTTGCCCATCTCCCCCTTTCTCTTCATCTCTGTGATTTCAGGTTCCCCATCATTTTGAGTACTTCTTATTTCTGGTTTCAGTTTATAACCCTGGCTCCTTTTCTTTTTCCTCTACTCATTAGGCCCACCCCTTTTATACACATAGACACCACACTTTGGTTTTGGGACCCCTGGAGGGCAACTCTAGCAAAAAGCAGCTTAAAAATCTCCATTTTTCACAGGTAAATAAGGTAGACACTGTGTGATACCATGAACCAGCCTTCCTGACTTCCCTCAAGATGTCCCTCAGAAACTTGGAGAGGGGACTGTTGCCCTTGGAGGGTGATCTATGATATTTACTACAACAGCCACAGAATTATAAGGTTTCATTATGACTCAGAGAAGAGGAAAGGGATTTCCAAGTGAATTATCCCTCAAATATTTTAGCCAACATGAACGACTTCATGTTTTTTAAGATCTCTCTCTCTCTCCCTCCCTCCACCCCTCTGTGTGAGTGTGTGTGTATGTGTGTGTGTGTGTATGTGTGTGCATGTGTGTATGTGTGTGTTTGTGAGTGTGTGTGTATGTGTGTGTGTGTGTGTGTGCATGTGTGTATGATGCACACAGAGGCAAAGGAATCTGTCAGCTTTCCTGAAGCTGTAGTTATAGGCTGTTGTGAGTTGTCCAGAGTGGGTTCTAGGAACCGAATTTAAACCCTCTGCAAGAGCAGCAAGTGCTCCTGAGACATCTATCTCTACAGCCTCTAACTTACTGATAAACTACTTTTATAGAAAATTCGAGTGCTCATTTCTATGGATGAGAGGACTTTCTACAGCTGAGAAACACTCATTTTCTTGGGGTGACTTGGAGAACAAGAATCTGAACACAACCTTCAAATCGTCATGTGCTGGGGTGCTCAGGTGACACTCATAGTTCAGTAAAACCTGAGCTGGTCATCTTTGGTGCCTTTGACATTTGGAACAACATCATTCTCTGTGGTGTGATCGAGAAATGAATGAAGGCAAACTCAGATGTAAATTTTTGTTTTCTTCCTTAACTGCCTGGGTGGTCCTGTCTATAGGAATGTGAGCCATCTGAGCATCCGTTTCAGGCTTGTGCAGTGGGGTTGGTGGCACACCAGCTCAGGTTTATATGTGTTTATTCATGATGCCACGTTATGGCTGCCATGCTTCTCTCGGAATGAGCCTGTGCGTGTGCAGAGCCTGGACAGGGTCTCATTTCCACAAAGTATGGAAAAATGGAGAGCTGGGATTTTATTCCTGCTAAACATCCTATTATTAATGCCAGGCAACTCTTTCCTAATAAAACCCAAGCCATGTAAACACCAGTATAGCTTTCAATTTGTAGTCAGATTAAATGCCAGCAGGGCTTGGTTCTCATTTTATTTTACTTTTTAATTTTATTTTTATTATTTTTAAACTGAATCTTTACAGTGGATTTGAAAGCAAGCTATTTTCTGCCTTTCGAGAAATGTACGTTTTGGAAAGTGAGTTTTGGAATGTTTCAGCTTCAATCAGAGTGGAATGGAGAAGAAAACCGAAGAACGACTCTCCCTCCCCCCACACACACAATTTAGTCAACTCATATGACAGAATTGCTGCACCTGGATTCATGATGTCCTTTAGGCGGTGCCCTATGGAGTGAAGCTGGATTTGTCCTGAAAGCGATTTTATGTCTCTGAAAAAAGCAGGTGTTTATTGTTGTATTTTAAGCTGCAGCTCTACCTCTACGCCATCCCAGGAAAGGGGTCATTTCATGGAGAGGAGAGACTAATTCTCCACGCAGCAAATTTACATCACCACCATGGCTTCTTCTGGTACAAGAGCCCTATCTTCTCTCCATGTGCACCCTAGGTGCCCTCACCCTTACACCTCTACCTCTGCTCCACGCCAGTTAAGGAAAGGAGTGGACAAGCCTTAAGAAGGAAACTACGCCTGTTTTACTCTTTGGTTGGAAGCTTTGGAGACAGCTCTGTGCTCTGTTCAGAGTCCAGAGACAGAGGTGCAAGGCGCTTGCCACAGGGAAATCTGAGTCCTGCAGCTTATTGATAAGAACAGGGGGATCAGAGCCAGGGGTGGCTGACAAGCAGGGTGTGGGTGGGAGCTATCCACTGCCTATGGAAAGCAGCCTGCAAGAGGGGCATCCTGGGGGAAACAAGCCATCTCTTATCCCAGAGCCTATCTCAGAAAAAGTCACAAAACTTCAAGTAGGCGGCCCCTATGAGCTTGGATCCTGTCCTTGTTCAGGTCCATTGGAAAGCTCCATACGGATCTCCCTGGAGCACCATTCAGGAACTCAAGGCCTCACTTGGGCAGCCTTCTCATCTCATGCTTCTCCAGGCCCTCTGTTCCTACGACTTCAGTGGACATCACCATAGAGATGCCTTCAGCCCAGGCATGGATGTTTTGTCGGTCTTCTGTCAGGATACTTTGTCAGAAACCTCTGCTTGATCTTTTGCCTCTACCCCCCAACCCCTTTGGTTCACTGTCCTCCTGGGGAACCCCTTATAGCACTTAGCATGCATTTTTCTGCCTCACTGCTTCATACACAACCCCTTTTATTGATTATATTCCTCAAGGCAGGCGGCTGTTTTTACCGGCTCAAGGGTAGGCTCGCCAATGATTAAGTCTCTATAGAGAGGAAAATCTTCCACAAGGCAAGTGGTTATCCCACAGCTAGTCAGGACCAGGGGGTGTAGGGGGAGGTTCCATAATTGTTTGATTGGGTCAATAAAGATAGCAGAAGCTAATGCTGGAGAAAGATATAGAGGCGGGTTTAGGTTTACTGGGTCCAAGGAGGAAGAGGAGGAGATGAGCTATTGAAGGGGCGTTTCAGCCAGGCTTTGGAGACAGGAGCTTGGACACCATGTAGGCCTAGGGGTTATTAGAACCACAGGGAGAATTCTAATATAGATAGCCGGTGAGTTTAGGGCAATAGATTCTGCACCCAGGGGTTGTGTCATCTGGCTGACTTTAAAATATTAAGATTGTCTGGTGTTTTCCATCCACAGTGACTCAGATGGACAGGAGAAAGGGTACAGCCATGGGACAGTCGTTGGTGGTTGGTGGAGCCACCAGGGTGGTCAGTGAGGTGAACGGGAGCTCCAGGTGGACTCAGCAAGGATGGATGTTGGGCAGCTTCGCAAAGCACTGTTGGGAAAATTCCT
This sequence comes from Micromys minutus, assembly GCF_963924665.1. Taxonomy (NCBI): domain Eukaryota; kingdom Metazoa; phylum Chordata; class Mammalia; order Rodentia; family Muridae; genus Micromys; species Micromys minutus. Next base: position 20,868,578 of record NC_137963.1, on the reverse strand, counting down.
GCTGGCAACATGGCTGAGGCTGTCCTCCAACCATAGCCGGGAGCTTGGGGAGAGCTCCCAAGAAGGAGCAAGCAAGCATTTTAACATCACATGCAACAAGTGGGAATTTAGCAAATCTGTGAAGTTACAGTGGGGACATTTATTTGCTCTTTGGTGATAGAGAGGCTCACAAAAATAGGACCTTCAACCATTTCCACTCCCTGCTCTTTCCAAATGCCAAGACAATGTACCAGCCCAAGGTTGTTGGCTTGCTAAGGTGGGTGGGCCCAGAGCAAAGCATTTCACATTCATTACTGCTTGGCCTAACTGTATCGTCCTGCATGACTTCACACAGAACTGAGACTAATAAAGTTCAGAAAGGCTATCTCCTAGCTAGCATGGTGACAGAAAGGTCACAAGAAAGGGGTAACTGGATGAAAAGCCACAACCTGCAACCCAGATAAGCTTTCTCCCTGCTCTATAGCAGGAATCACGAAGTCTGCTGAACTGTGTGGGAAATTGTTAGGGAGTGATAGCCCTGTGTTTATCATCTTACTGGACCCCACTGGGATGTAGAGCGCAATTCTGAAAGGTATTTGCTTTCCTGGGATTGCTCACTGCCACATGGCTATGAGCTGTCCACAGAGTACACAGTGTGAGAGTAGGGAAAAGACCCTGATTAGAAGTCACAGAAAGATTTTGCCCAGGAAGGCTGCACTGACACTGGAATGAACATGAAATCATTGTTTCAAATAAGACATAATCTATGTTGCCATTGATAAGAACTTTTCCACGTGCTTGACAAATACTGCCGATTTTATTCCATTAAAATAAAACACACACACACACACACACACACACACACACACACACAAACAAATATTGTTTGAAGAACTTAATTGTCCTCATTTCTGATGCTGGAATGTAGCAACACTCTGGTCCATAAGGAACTCTGGTGAAGCTAACGGAAGAGGGCTGCGGAAAGCAGACGTACCACAAAGATGTGTTCATTTCCCTGTAGGAGGCAACCAAGATAGAACAATAGAAAAAATGAATTGGTTAACATAAAGTTGCTTCAGGTGTCTTTTATGAAGAATTTACTGGGAGGGCAGTGTGAGACGTGAGGACTGCATTCTCTTGCCCATTTAACAGCTGTTTGGGGGAAGTTGGCTTTTATCTCTTTTGGTTGCTTTGACAATCAATGATCAGAGTACTTTCCCTTTACTTTATCACAAAGCAACGTCAGCTTGATTTTGACGATGGTCTTTTGTGGTCCAATGCAAGAGTTTAGTTAAAACCAATAGTCTATTATAGCTTCTATTTTACAATCTTAAAAATATTCCTTCAAGAGATATATTCATTTTACAGATGGAAAACTGAGACACAGAGTATTTAAGCCTACTTGGTTCATAAGTAACGGAGTTGGATATGGGATGACAGATTTTTTTCTGTAGAAATGAAATGTACACATGTCTCACAACAGATGGGAAACCCACTAAAGACTAAAGCACAGATACCACCAAAGTCCAACTTGGTGAACCAATGAGTTTTATTAGGATTATTTATAACAATATGGGTAAGGAGTTAGTTAAAGAAACAGAAGTGACTCAGACATCTCACAAAAACTGAAAACCTGGACCAAATGCATAGTCTACAGACAACTCAACTGTTTGGGGAACATCTTTTCGGTGTCTCGGTCTTCTAGGCAGCTCCACTGGCCTCTGCTTTTTCTAGGCTGCTTTGCTCATCTGAGGGTGATATTCTTGGGGATGGAGGGACCCAATGTGTATGATTAGTTTCAGGGACTTCCTGAAGCTTTTTTGAGTTCTTTACTTCCAGTCTTAAGGAGCTTCCCCGAAGGATGGAGTGTTTCATCTCTACCTAGACCACCTAGTTGTGTCATCTCCTTGCAAACTTCCTGTCATGAAAGTACATATTTTCACTTTCCTTTTATGTACCATATTTTAAGATGTTCGCCTCTAAGATGGAATGTTTTAACTTCAGAGGGGACAGCTATACAACATCAGGCTCAGCAAGTGTTTGTTCTGTGCTTTCTCATATATGCAAACAGACACACAAATAATCAAAAAGTTGTACTTATCCTATTATTTTCAAAAATTCAATTTAGTAAGTGCTTGATAAAGTGCCTAGTCTATATGATTGTGTTTAGAATTTGTACAGGTCATGGGCAGGTTTTCCATTTATGTGTTTTAAATATATGTATGTATGAATTTTATATTCTTGTACCCTCTCCCTGACCAGGTTTTCTGTTTTGCTGTTGTGCAAAAATAGTTGGCCCTATTCAGGGGTTCCCATTGCTCTTATTGCGTATCATGCCTCCTTCCTAAGTGTGGGACTCCATTATTGGCTTTTGATGATTGGCAGCCTGCTAATGCCTTTGGCTCACAATTCCCTCTAAATTCCAGGTCAGAGATGAGTATTGCTTGTCTGAGTCCATTCAGGTTTCTATGGCAAAACAACACAGACTGAATGGCTTATAAACCACAGACACTTATTTCCAATACTTAGTCTGGGAAGTCCTGGATGAAGACATCATTGGTCTTGTTATTTTCAGAGAGTCTACTTTCTGGTCTTAGTGATAGCTTCTTGCTGTTTTCATAACACTAACAGGGCAAGAGATCTCTCTGGGGCACTCATCCGGTAATTGAGCAGCCCCACCCTCATGACCTAATCAGTTCTCTAAGGTCCCACCTTTCCCTATCACCGCATTGAGGATTAGGATTTCAACATACTATGTGGGGAACTGCAAACTCTCAGCTCATTGTAATATTCCTCAAATCTGTTTCCTCCAAATAGTTTTTGGAAAAATGTCTACCATATTCTGCATACTAATGCAAAATGGCTTCTAGCTTCCTGTTCTCATAATGGTGGAATTTTACTTTTGTTTCTAATTATAACTTTCCACGTTCTCCTGATGACTGCCTCTTCCTATATGGGCTAGGGTTATGATAGGGGTAATGTAGCCATTGCTTTATGTGGCCAGCATCTCTGTGAATCAACAGCCAAACATCGGCAGTGAGCTGGGGCTAAATCATGTAGATTGAGAGGTAAGTGCTGAATCAGTGAGAAGGAGTACTTATGGCAGTCTGTGGAACATCTTTGTGCAAGTGGTCGTGACTGATTCTGTATGTGACAATTGCTGCTTCACCCTGTCCTTCAAAATTCCGTGTTAGTTCCTCTTTGGAGTTTCTTCTGAAGTGGTTCAGTGATGATGATTCTTGGAAATCTAGTTCAGTTTACTGAGGCTTGAACAACAAAATTCAGTACACTACTGGGCTTCTTTGAACAGTTGTTTTAGCCACACCAAGGACTGCTGTCTTAGAGGGATGGACAGCCAGAGCAAATAATCAGATATCTACACTTTGAGTATGATGTTGGACTAAGGTGATTGGATGGATGATTTTAAAGTAATTTGTGCCTTAGTTTTGTTTCATGTTGCTATAATAAAATACTCTGAGAAGTTAATGGAAAGGAATGAGTGTTGATGTGACTTACCACTCCAGAGCACAGTCCATCACTGTGTAGAGAAGTCAAAGTCGTAGGAAGCTGAAATAGTTAGCACATTGGATCCACAACCAAGAACAGACCAAGGAAGAAATATATGTATGATCATCCCACTTCCTGTCATTTTATAAAGGATTCCTGTCAGGGAATGGAGCCACCCACAGTGGGCGAATATTTCCACCTTAATTTACATGATAAAGATAATCAGCACAGAGTAGAGATATAAACCTTTGATTCCAACACGTGGGAGGCAGAGGTAAGCAGTTTCTTGGGTATTTAAGATCAACCTGGTCTACATAGTGACTTCCAAGACAACCAGACTTACATAGTGAGATCATGTCTTAAACAGCATTCTCCCTCAACAAACAAGCAAACAAGCAAACAAACATAATCCCCATAAAGATTAACATAGGCCAATATAGACAATTTCTCCCTGAGATTACCTTCCCAGGTGATTATAGTATCCTCTCATAACTTTTCCAGCTAAGATAACTTGATGAGGGTAGGTAGATAGCCCTACTTCCATGCCTGATATGGCCAGTCTCTGAGAATTGTTTTGCTCCTGACATCCATTGGCTAGCACACCATCTTCCTTGGAAAATTCTTGCAGGAGCACTGCCAGTGGCTGTCTCTGTTACTGAGAATTTTATCTTTAACTGCTGAGTTTTCAGTCAGTGATCCATATATAGATATTCCAGTCTTGCTTTGGTCAAGAGGTCTGGTTTAAACTAAATAAATTATCTAGGCATGATGATGCAGGTCTATAATCTTATTACTTAGAAGGTCAAGGCAGAGGGACTATGTGTTCAAGTCCAGGCTAAGCTACAATGTAAGTTCCAGGCAAGTCTAGTCTGTAAAGCACAATCTCATCTTACTATGCCCACTGAAAAACCCACCTTGAACTTACAGAATAAAGAGTGCTGCACTCTTTATTCTGTAAGTTCAAAGTTGTATCTAATAATTTCCGCAATGAGACTGGACATCCTCTAGTTCTCTCCTTGATTTTTCAATACATGGGATAATGGACTATTTTGCTATTAGGTTAGGTGTGTAACAGCATCTACTGGCTTTAATGTCAAGGGATGTTCATATTTAATTTGCCAAGAGACTTTGCTGGTGTTGGAGGTTTCGCAGTAAGAGTGGCTTTAAGGACATCTTTTGGAGAAATCACTGTGTGTGTCTCGAACTGGCACAGAATGACATAACAGGAGACCCTTGGTTTGATGTCAGAATCCCCCCTTCTCAGTGCAGGTGTCCTTTAAACCTACAAGAAGAATGAACCATGGGGGGCGGATTTGCACTGCCTTTTGCCATTCTGCTGATTATTACCTCAGACAGAACATTTTAAATTAGTAAAACGAGAGTGTCTTTGCAAACTGAAATAACTCCAAGGCTTATTATTGAGGAATACTTCAAGAAGTTATGGGACTGATCTGCATTTCACTTCCTGCGGACTTTGTTAATAAAGGTTATCGAGAAGGTATAAAATTGCTTTCTCAGGGAGTGCTTTAGAGTTGGCTCATGAAGTCAAACAGTAGCTCCTTTTGCTTGGATACTTAACTCAAAATATGGGAGAGCCCACTGCATTCTGGACAGCCATAGCTTCCTAGAGAAGTTGGTTGACCTTTTTAAATCTCACTTTCTCATCTGATAGTGTAGCTGACAGCAGTAAACACCCCAGGAGCGCAGAGCAAATATTCCTGGAAACTTCACCTCTTTTCACCAGCCAAGAGGCTTCCCAGCACACACTGAATGACTTCCCCAGATAAAGATGGACTCAAGCTGTGGTGCTCTCCAAGGCGACTTGAGCAGCAGTAGGCAGCGAAGAAGCCAGCAAAACACTGTACCTACTGTTTGCCTGTCATGTTTTTCTTAACGGATCCAACATTTAGAGAGCTTTCATAGAAGAAATGAGATCAAAAGGGGATTCATTTCTATCAGCCTTTGTGGCAGGTCTACCGGTCCCACTCAGAAAAGCCTTGCTTACTATGGGAGGTTGGACAGGCAAGCAGAGACATGGCCCTCCTGGAGATCATGCTGTATTAGGTAATGTCCCAATTCTTCTGACAAACTACCTGATGTCACCATTTCAGGAGGAAGATAGTATAGCCCCTCAAGGCTGGGAAGGCACAGCGACAAAGGTAGCTGATCACACATTTTCACAAGTAGGAAAAAAAGAGAAATGAATGTTGGTGCTCAGTTTACTTACTACATTTTACTCATTCCAGGGCTACTCCTACCCCACCAGCCCATAGGATGATGTCACTCACATGTCCTCATTTAAACCGTTTTTGGCAAGCTATGAATAAGTATACCTAGAGAGATTTTTCTGAAGTGATACTTTTTTTAAATTTATTATTGGATATTCTCTGCATTTACATTTTAGGTGTTATCCCCTTACACCCAATCCCCTCCCCCCCCTCCCATAGCCTCCATAAAGGTGCTCCCTCTCCCAACCACCCTCTCCCACCTCAGCACCTTGGTGTTCCCCTACACTGGGAAAACGAACCTTTGCTGTACTTAAGGCCTCTTCTCCCACTGATGCCAGAAAATGCCATCCTCTGCTGCATATGCACCTGGGGCCATGGGTCTCCAGTAAAAACTCATTGGTTGGTGCTTTAGTCCCTGGGAGCTGTGGTGGGTTTGGTCAGTTGATCAATTTGTTTCTTCCCGTGGGGTTGCAGATCCTTTCAGTCCCTTCAGTCCTTTCTCTAGCTCCTTCATTAGGGTCCTTGTGTTCAGTTTGATTGTTAGCTGCAAGATTCATCCTCTGTATCAGGATGGTTCTGGCAGAACCTCTGAGGAGGCATTTATATCAGGTTTCTGCCAGTAAGCACTACTTGGCATCAGCAATAGTGTGTGGGTTTATTGGGTACATATGCCTCACCAGGTGAGGCAGTCGTTGGATGATCCCTGCTCCTCTATTTGTCCCTTTATTTCCTCCCATTAGTGTTTTGTTCTCCCTTCTAAGAAAGGCTGAGGCATCCACCTTCTGGTCTTCCTTCTCTTTGAACTTCATAATTTCTGTGAATTATTTCTTGGGTATTCCAAGCTTTGGGGGCTATTATCTGCTTATGAGTGAGTACATACCGTTAGTGTTTTTTTCTGACTGGGTTACTTCACTCAGGATGATAGCTTCAAGTTCCATCCATTTGCTTAACAATTTCATGAAGTCATTTTTTTTTAAAACAGCTGAGTAGTACTCTATTGTGTATATGTACCACAATTTCTGTATCCATTCCCCTATTGAAGGACATCTGGGTTCTTTCCAGCTTCTGGTTATTATAAATAAGGCTGCTATGAACATGGTGGAACATGTGTCCTTGTTAGATGTTCAAACTTCTTTTGGGTATATGCCCAGGAGTGGTATATCTGGGTCCTCAGGTAGTACTATGTTCAATATTTTGAGGAACTGCCAGACTGATTTCCAGAGTGCTTGTTCAGTCTACATTCCCACCAACAGTGTAAGAGTATTTCTCTTCTTCCTCATCCTCTCCAGCATCTGCTGTCACCCAAGTTTTAATCTTAGCCATTCTGACTGGTGTGAAGTGGAATCTTAGGGTTGTTTTGATTTGCATTTCCCTGATGACTAGGGGTGTTGAGCATTTCTTTAGGTGCTTCTCAGCTATTCAGTATTCCTCAGTTGAGAATTCTTTGTTTAGCTCTGCATCCTATTTTTTTAAATAGGATTATTTGATTCTCTAGAGTCTAACTTCTTGAATTCTTTGTATATATTAGATACTAGGCCTCTATCAGATGTAGGACTGGTAACGATCTTTTCTCAACCTGTTGGTTGCCATTTTGTTCTTTTGACAGTGTCCTTTGCCTTACTAAATCTTTGTAATTTCATGGAGTCCCATTTGTCAATTCTTAATCTTAGAGCAGAAACCACTGGTGTTATATTCAGGAAATGTCCCCTGTGTCTATGTGTTCCAAGCTCTTCCTCACTTTCTCTTCTATTAGTTTTTGTGTACCTGATTTTATGTGGAGGTCTTTGATCCACTTGGACTTCAGCTTTATACAAAGAGAAAGGAGATAGACTATTGTTAACTCACCCTTATCAACTTAATACCAAAGCATACTGCTACTTTCTGTCATAACTTTCTATACTGTGTTTCACAGCCTCAGCTTCCTCTCACAATGCGGGGTGTTTCAGTCTATCACGAAGGCTCTTCATGTCTTATAAACACAGCATTTTTCCAAAGGTCAAATTTCCAAGTATGTTCTGATATTCAATTCCATCTCTTAACTGTGAACTCCTATTTTAAAAATAGGGAATAATAAAATGTCACATGCACAGATTAAGTATTTTCATTCCCAAAGACATCAAGCCAAAGTATGACCAAAACCCAGTAAATATCAACCTTGCAGCCGCACATCTAGCACCTGTGGAGGCCATGGTGGAATCAGCTGAACTCCAATATTCTTTTGTAACCATCTCCCACCCCTTCAGCACTGTTGGCTGACAAGAGAAGAGATGAAGAAGAGGAGCCAGGCTGAAGGCCCAACAACTTTCTGGGAAAACCAGAATGATCTTAGAAACTCTAAGGTTTGTGTCCATTTTCACCAGAGCATCTGCTTATTGGGGAAAATTACTTCTAGCTCTGGCACTCCATTAATTGACATACAAACAACATCAAATACTAATCCCAGAACCCAAAACAAAACCAGAGCCTCATCATCTCCATCCCCCAGGCTAGGAAAAAGTGAGTCTCCTGTTTTGGCTTCTCTCTCTCTCTCCACACTGCTGCTCTCTTCCCTTCTGCCTGCTTTGTGAGTTCTGATGATGTTTTATTGGAAAGGGGAATAAAAGAGGATGGTCTCTTGTTAAGCATGAGCCAGGGACACAAGCCGTGTAGGAAATCTGGGGACCCATAGTACCACTTTAATGATCAAGTCTCTTTGCCTGATATTTGCCTGAGACATAGGCACTGGTAATACCCGTTGTAAATCATATGAACATGCACGTTTAAAGAGATGCCTGAGGTTGGCCACACTACTAATCAGCTAAGGTGAGAGCTAGGCATCTTGAGGATGTAAACCGCTGATACGGCTGTCTCCATGGCTCCAGTTGTGTACATATAAACATATACATATAGATAAAATACATGGGACATTTTTCTAAGATATCCCATATGGTCAATAAAATGAAATGAAATAAAATAAAATGTGTTGTCAGTATTCCCTTTGAACAAGGATGTCTTTTTTGCCCCATAAAAGCAGAGCCACTTGTTTTGCTAGCCCAGCTGGATCAATTTATTGCAATGAGGATCTTGCATTAGACAGTTGCTGTTTATTAGAATGTCACATAATGCTTCTCCATGCATTACCTTAGAGATGCTAGTTAGTATTTTGGTTTGGGGGATGGCATCCATAAAGTTAGGCACTCTAGGCAAGTGATCTATTCTATTACTAAGGTGCCTCCAAGCTTCATATCTTATCTTCATGAGACTCACACAAACCTATGAGTTATAAGAAAAAAGATGATTAATGATGAAGAATAATGAAGAAAGAATACAGCATAGGCCAAACATCTAGTCTATACCAAACCAGCTGTGTTGCCACCCAAGTCTTCAGAGGCAAGGTTGAGTCTTAGGTGAAGTTCATTCTGTGACGTTACATTGGGATATGTGAGCCCTGTAGAGAAAAAGTAAGAAAAGATGGAGAACTGAAAATGAGCTGCCCAGATCCTTTAAAAAAAAACAAGCAAACGAACAATAACAAGTACAAAAAACTTATGGTAAGCTGTCTGGTCATGGGGTTTGGGGTGTGTCAGAAAAACCTGTACACTCTTGAGATTCAACCCATTCGCCATTGTTTCCTTCCTGTTCTAATGAGGGCAGAGCATGAACTTCTCAACACTTTGCATTCTGGTAGGCCACCTTTCTAGGCAGCCGCCAGGAAGGCCAGAGCCTCCGTGGGCCAGGTAAGGTCTGACCAGCATGCCACAGCCCAGCACTTACAGTATATACTACGCTGATTCTTGTTGGAGTCACACTGCAACAGAATAGGCAGAGGTGGAGATGAGTACATTGGACTGAGCTAAAGAGTGGCTCTGAAACACTGTAAGTAGTCTGACTCCATCTGCACTTACCTGAGAGAAAGATATTGCTCATCCCAACTTTTCATTTGGGATTTATGGGATTTATAGGAAGACATTGAAGATTATATTTACAGGCATGTACAATGTGCAATTAATAAAGCAGGTTCTTCTAAGTAAGACGTAAAACAGAGGCAGTTAGTGCCTGAGTAATCAGAGAGGCAGTGTTTATCTTCGTTCAGACAATTGGCAACAGGGCAATCTGACAGGAACCTACTTTTGTGACAACTAAAGAATTTTATAATGCTAGCAGTTTGCTCACCAAAGACATAAACATTCTTATGAGAAGCAGAATCATGAAGCTTCTAGAAACCAGGGCACAGGAAGGAAAGGGCCATATGAAATTTGAAGAACTAAATGTTGTCATCATTTTAAACAACTTGAAGGCTTGTTACATAAAATTATTTTGTTATTCACTTAAATAAACATGTGGAATGAAAAACAAAAGAAAGTATAGGGGGTGAGTGTATCTATACTTTATCTACATACCAAAATTACTGAACTCTAAGATAGTCAACAGCACCAGTGTTTCTAAATAAAGAACCTCTAAGATTCCAGCTATTCAGGATAGATCAACCCTTGTTAAAACGATTTGCCCAAGAAGCCAGAGAAAAGACACACACGTATTGCTTTTACAGAGGACCCAGGCTCAGTTCCTAAAACCTACATATCATCTCACAATGATCTATAACTCACAGCTACCGGGGACTCACGCTCTTCATTTGACTTCTGTTGGCTCCCGCACACATATGGTACTCAGGAACACACACACACACACACACACACACACACACACACACACATACACGAATATTTTAAAGGGTAGCATATAATTTTACATTCAGCATCCAAAGCACTGGCTCTTCTTAGTTCTGGTTCCCCTCCTTCCCTAAGCTGTGTTCTTAAACTCAAGGAGTACCAAAGACTTGCATTTCTTTTCTACACACAAACGGGGGGGGGGGGGGGGGGCAGAAGCATCATTTTAAAAAGCCAAGAGGTTAAATCATGTTTTTGTCATAGAAACCTTCTCACTTAAAGGTGACATCCAAGCCATGTAGTCTGGAATGCAAGGAATGTCATGGTGGTATGTCCTCTACCCACTCATCATACTTATTCCCACGTGCAGAGACAGAATAGCTCACACGTGTGACACATATATGTCCATGCCTCTTTTCATTGCTTCTTAACTTTGAAAGAGCATTTGGCTTTGTCTTTGTGCACATGGGTATTTGCCTGCATATTAGTGTATGTGGGAGGGTACACATGTGTGTGAGAGCCTGTGCGCTTGCGTGCATGTGCTATATGAGTGTGATGGTCAGAGGATAACGTCAGGTGTTATTCCTAAGGCACTGTGCACCTTGCTCTCTCACTCAGGAACCCTCACAGGCTTGGAACTTTCTAAAGCGGCTAGCTCAGCTATTCAGCAAACCCGGGGGCTCGACAGTGAACACCAGCACCCGAGTCCAACAGACACCAACTCGTTTTTAAAGTGTTGCACATCTGAATGCATGACCTTGTGCTTGTACTTGAGTGTCTTAGTGGGAAATACCTTGGGTTCTGCTTTTGTCTTTGGTGGTGCCTGTATGTTCATTAAACCCTTCTTCAAGCTTCCTGCTCTGTGAATCAGTCTCTAATTCCCCTTTCAATTAGGGGGAAATGTCCAGGCATCATGGTTTCATGAGGATACGTGACTTTCTCCTGCAAGGACTATGATCACAGCATTTTGCTTGACTGTTAACTTATTTCAGGTTGGCTTTTCTTCCCCTGCTTGTTCATTCCACTCAGATCCTATGGTTTTGTATAGACACTGGCTCTCACTGGGACTCGTATGGGTGTTGCAGTTTGAGTCTCTAGACTCATCCTTCTCAGAAACAAAGACTCACCTTCCACATTAGAAGCATATGCCCATGAACTGCCACTGTATCTTGGGTTCTGGGTTCGGCACAAATCCCACCCCCCTCCCAAGAAGTCTCACAAACGGTTACCAAACTAACAACAATTTGATATGTTTTTAACTCCCAAAGATCCCCAAATCCACTGCAGGTGTAGTTTTATCAAGTGATTGCCTTTGACTCTCAGACTACATAAAATTTTCCTCAAATGTTTGCCTGAATGCTAATCTTCTTTTCCAAAGGCTAAAATTTCACAATCCCAGGCAAAGAGACGCTACTTGGAAGCATGAACTGAGTAATCCCAGAGCTCAAACATAGCTCAGAGACAGTCTGGTTCTAGCCAGTCACAGTGGAGAGAGCTTGCTGCGCATGTTGGGTAGTCAGTAAGAATCCAAGATGCATCGCTCCTTAGCAGGCATAGCGTATAAGCTAATGGACCATAAATATGCCAAGCTATTACATAAAACCTAAAACAGTGAACATTTACATAAAATAATGTAACATTTTACAGTTGTAGACTGTTGTAGATTATGAGAAAAATCTACATTCTAAACACTACAGCTATTATTAAACATATAAGCAAACCGAGGAAGTAAAATGTAATACCACCCAAAGGAAATGAGCAACGTGAGACATATGTTCCACGGGACCCTTAAAAATAAATCCCAAGATGGTAGAATTGCGCTCAGCTTACCAATAATTGTTTTGGGTATGGATGGTTTGATACTTTTCCTAAAAAGAAGAGATGGTATAAAGAATTGGGATCCAGTAATGTGTTCTCTTCAAGAAAGGGGGCTGGGGATGTGGCTAATGGGTAAAGAGCTCTGTGCCAGCATAAGGACCCAAGCACCCATGTCAGAGCTAAGTGTTATTACATCTGCCTCCAATCCCAGCTCTGGATGTTGCAGAAATCATAGACAAGTGGCTCCTGGTGGCTTACTGGCTGAGCAATCTAGCCAATCAGTGAGATTCAGGTTCAGTGAGAGACCTGTCTCAAAAATTAAAGTGGAGAGAGATAGAGGAGGTCACCTTGATGTGTGGACTTCTGGCCTTTACATGGTCACACATGGGAGGCAGCACCTACATACATGGGTACGATCCAGATACAACACACAACAAAGATAAATAGAAAACGATGAAAAGAAACATACTTTATAAATAGCACATGTAAAGTTATAGGGCAGGATTGTGGGGAAAAGGCAAACTGCTCAAACTGCATGGGTAAAAACCCAGGTTAACTGTGGAACTCTCTATTGGTCAATTTAGAAGGTTTCAGAGTGATGAATGGGTATGTTTTCCAGAAAGCCTTTGCCTTTGCAAGTGCCTTCTAACTGAAGAAATCCATGAGAAAAACATTAAATAACTGAAAAGGGAACAAAAATCTACAGTATAATCATTATTTTATCATTAAACTGTCCTAAGCAGTCAGTAGAATGTTCAAATTCAATGACAGCAAAATGGGTGAGCTCACTCTAGATTCCTCGAAAGACCTTGACTCAAAGGTCAGGTGGAAAATGGCATTAACTTTTGGCCTTCACTTGCCCCTCCAACATACATGTACACACAAACACACACATACACACATGCACATTCACACATATCACAAATGATGTAATGGTTTAGAACAACACCGAGATGTACTGGCTGTATTAGAAGTCTGAAATATATTTTATTAGATTAAAATCTCATCCTGTCAGAGACCATGAATGGCAGGCAGATTCATGGCCTGCTAAGCCTTAGCACCCTTGAACATGGGTTGCTATGTCACAGTGGAGTTTCCCATGAAATTCAGGTTGATGATAAGCTGCCCTTGCAATGGAAAGATGCTTATCTCTCATTTAGAAGGGCCCAATACTATTGCAACAGAAGAAAGAGGGCGAAGAGGAGCACAAGAAAGACAGCAGGTCAGAAGGAACCCAGATTGGACAAGACCACGAGACAGAGACTGTAGGTGGTACCTAGAGACTGTAAGAGGCAAGAGCTAGATCATGTTCCAGAGAATCCAGAAGGAAGGCAGCTGCTGGTAATGAAAACATTAAGATGTGGTATGACAAAAAAATTGAACATATTTCTTAATTACTATGTGGTGTTTCTTTCCGACTTTTATTTGAGAGGTGGGCCTTCCTGCCTGCTCCCTCTCCCTCTACCTCTCCCCCCTCCCCTTACATCCCCCTTCTCTTTTGTTTCTCATACAAGATATAATGTGGACCAGGATGGATACAGACTTGTCATACGGCAGGCAGACAGCAGTGATATTCAACAGAAGAGTACAATGTGCGCTAATTGAATAGAGACAATTATTATCATCATCTCTTTCTTTCTTTATGTCAAGAAGAGAAATTTAGAAAAATTTTTTAAAAAGATAAATGTTATACCATGTTCACCAGAACAACAAGTATCAGATCAACTGATTCACTGCCCAGTGTGACTGCAGCCAAGATGTCAGGGTCTGTTTTTATGTAACTCTAAGACTTACTGAAACGTGAAAAGCCACAAGTTTTGAAGGAGACAAGCATCGATCTTTAAGAATTAAGGTATAATTTAGGAATTAGCTATAATCATTAAACTATAGGAGTGACTTAAGAGTAGACATACAGGTTGGTTGGGTGATCTAGACTTTCCAGGATATAGGCCTGATTGAGTTCAGTAGAGTAGGATGATCATCAGTGGAAGATCATTGAGTTCAGTGGAGTAGGATGATCATCAGCGGAAGATCACATGATAAATAAAAATATAATAAGGGTCGTGAGCTTGAACTTTATTTCACAGAGGAAGCAGGGGATAACTTGAGTCATATATCTAAATGTGAGGTTGAACCTTTAGAGCAGAGAAAAGTATTAACTGTAAAATAAAAATTGGAAACTTTTACATCATCGAAATCTAATATTTACAAGATTCTGTTCAGGAAATAGCAAGTCAAAAGGCACATTAGGAGAAAATTACACAACACACATCTGACCAAGTGTCTGTGTTCACTGCATTGGAGTGATTCAGAGAAACAGAGCCATAGAGACATATGCAAATGTGTATATGAACTATATATGGATGTGATAGATTGTTTGTGCACTATTAGGAGATTAATTATGAGGAACCCCTCTTGTGGTTACAAAGGCTGAGCAGTCTGCTCTGCTGGGTCCCAATTGCAGATCCAGGAAAACAAATACTGTGCTGCGTGTAAATTCCCGAGACCCCTGAGAAGTCTGCGTACAAGTTTTGGTTTAAGAACAGAAGGAGGTGGATGTTCAGCTCTCAGAAGGAACGGCTTCTCCCTTTCCTGTTCTTTTGGTTCCATTAGGGGCTCTGTGGATCTGATGTCACCCACCCACACCAGGAAGCACAAACTTCTTTAAAGAGTCTGAAAAATCAAATGTGTTCTCTCTTGCATGTCCTCACAGACACGCCAGAGACAGGGTTTAGCCCATGTCCAGGTACTATCACGTCACGCCCACAGATAAAATTAATCAGGATATTCGTAATCTCTCAACTCTTTTTTCTTTGCCCTTTTCTTTCCTCTTTTCCTCCCATTCTGCTTCCCTTTCCTTCTGTATTTCTCTCCTTCCTGCTCTCCCTCCTTTTCTTTATCTCCTTCTGATCTCTTTACTCTAGAATTCATCAATAAGACGAAGATTGTTTATTTGTTTTGAAACAAGTCTTTGTTGTGTAGCCCAGGCTGGCCAGGACCCCCCCCCCCCCCGCCCTCCACACAGTGCTGGGACCATAGGCTGGTGCCCTCACTCCGAATCTTTCTCTTTCTTCTGGCTTGTTTTTTTAGTAGCCTATTTTCATATACATTTACAAATGTATGACCAAGAAAGCTCGAAAATCTTAAAATGGCTTGCTCGCCTTATGTAGTTGAGAAGCATTGCCTCAGAAGAGAAACAGGAAAGCCGAAGCCTCCAAGATGAACTCAGCCCATCTGTTCTCTTACAGCTATGAGCTAAAAGTGTCGTTTTTACAACTTTGAATGGCTGTCAAAAGAGTCAAAGGAGAACACATTTTATGATGTACGGAAATTACACAAAATTCCAGTTTGTGTGCATTAATGCAAGTTAATTTTTTTCCCTTTTTTTTTTTTTTTTTTTTTTTTTTTTTTTTTTTTTGGACCAAGCATACGCATCCATTTTCATATCTCCTATGGAGTTTTCACACTACAAAACTATTAAATCCAGGAAGCCTAAAACAGTTACTATGTGGCAGTCTTCTGAAATCCTTCTCCCCCCCCCCGCCCTGCTTTCTTTAGAGTTCTGATTTGCTAACTTGCTTGCCTTCTAGTAATTCAACGTGATTTGAAGGGTATCGGAATTATACCACTTCTGCGGAGGTCCGGGCAGTGTTGGTAAGACTTGGTTAATCCTAGCAGGTCTGTCCTCAGTTGGTGCTCATTTTGGGGTTCTGCAGAGGTCACGCTCTGGATGCCCTATAACTGGCGGCATGTGGCTTGGCTCACCCCATCTTCTGGGGGAAAATGCCTGCTGCCTTTGTTGTTTTGGGCATTCCCATTCCCATTTTCACCAGGCCTGACCCTGCCTGGCTTGTAAAATCTGATGGGCTCCCTGCCCAAGGAGGGATGGCCTCCGGCAGGTGGAAGTGCCACTCCAGAGAGGTGGTAAGTGGTAAGCAGAGGGCAGGCTGCAGAAGGAGGTGCCACACCTCTCTGCTCTTCTGGCTTGCGCTGCCTGCTCCGGCGGCTGCAGGGCTTCCTCAATCTTAGACTCAGTTCATTAGCTTGCCTGGAGCGTCAAGTAATTCGGGCTTCTCAGGACTCCAGTGTTATTTCCCTAGGAAGAATTCCCGGGGACGTAAAAGACTCCTCTACGTGAGCAGTAAGCTGGTACCTGGCAAGAGCAAGCCGGGCAAACATTCCCTTTACGCATGAGCCGTGGACGCAGATGTCAGAGCCCGGTTTGGGATCCTGGGTGCTCGCCCAGTCATTGGCCCAGAGTCGAGGCAGTCGAACTACACTGGCAAGAATACCGGTATAGGGTGCCAGGAGGATATGTCATTTACCAGCTGCGTCATTTTGGGCAGCGCTCATCAGCTCTTGGAGCCTCCTCTGGGAAGCTGACTGGTGGGGCCGTTGGAAGGATCACAGCATTAATCAGCGTAAGTGGAGTTTTGTCAGCTGCGAAGACGGAGGGGGTATTCCAAGGAAATGTGTGAATCAGTCCTTTGGTACCCCATACTGACAAGGAATGGTTAGAGATATGGCCAATAAAGCGCTGCCCATGAGGTTTTTTGAAAACAACAACAACAGAACGAACAGACGAACAAAAAACCACAATTTGCGTTTTCCTCCAGTTACTGCTGAGGATGTTAAAGCCTCTGGCCATTCTAGGCTATCCTGACCCCAGCGTCCCCTTGGTATTTGGCTTTCTTTTTGCAGCATCCCTGTTGTGTGGTTCCCCAGACTTTCCTTACATACTTCTGGTGATGAGAAACTCACTCCCTGATGAGGATCTCTTTTCTCTTGTTCAGGACATCGGGAAGTTCTTAAGGGGCTGAAAGGTCCAGTCCTGCCCCCGTGCAGAACAAATGCATCCCCAAAGCTGTAAGAATCAGTCCAATTATCTTTATGAGTTTTGTGGACTTCCTGTAATTCGTCACTTAGAAGTCCTGGCTGGTCATGGGTTCCCACTTTCCAGGGAACCCACTCGTGAGTCACAACAGACCTGTTGTGCCTGATCTGTCTCTGTGCATGCACGCGTACATACATAGCCATACATACATATCACATGTATAGGTACATGCATGCACAAGATGAGTATATGAATAAAAGGAAATGCCTTTAAAATTTTGACTGTGATTTTCTTACAGTGGGCTCTTGTCCTCCTGTGGCATGTGACCTTGAACATCTGAGAAGGAGGAGCTATTACATATAGGAACTAAGAATATGACTTCTGAGCAAACAAGGCAGGTTTTCTGATGACAGATGACATCCAAACTGTTCTCTGCAGAGCCGCATGGGAGTGTGGCTTCATTTTGCTCAGCAAGTCATTTTGAAAACTGCAAATTCATTTTTAAAAAAATGTATTAAAAGTAAGTGCTTGCTTGATCTTGATTGCTTTCTGATGGCATGGAGTGAGCACAGAACCAAAGTCTGAAGCCATCCCTGCCCAGGGCCTCTGGATCTCCCTGGAGCATCCGCTCTACCCTAAAATATGCATGAGCTACAACCACCTTGAGTTTGTTCAGTAGAGTGGAGATGACATGGTCTGAGTCAGGCACTGTCAGAGACCCTCCTCTAGGGCCACATCTCCCTCGTGAGATGCATCAGCTTTTTAGGAATGGATGTTATGCACCCATAAAGATGTTTTTCATCCTCACCTTTCCTCCTGCCCACTTCCATTCCTAACCTTTGTGTGTTTGTTTAGTCTCCAGAGCTGACATTTCACTACAGAGATTGAAGTGTTAAAGTAACTTGGCCTCATGCCTTTTACATGCTCTTGTCCCGTTAAGAGACTCAGCCCCATGATTTCAGTCACATTCTCAAAGCAGGAGGACAGAAAAGAAAATACCAGGCCATGTGCACAGTGAGTAGAAATCTACTTTTCAGTTTTCAAATACTCACTTCACTGTCTACTCCAAGTCATTTGTGGGTGAAGGAGCCAAGTTCCCAGGATGCCATCTATAGAAGAGGGTCTGTTCTCCAGATCTGTTTTGCTGTTTGGTAGACACCTAAGACAGTAACAAAGCAAGAAGAAAGGAAAGTTATCTACAGAGACCCATCTTCACATCCCATTGACTTTTACTGCAACTACACAGGCAAGGTGGGCTTTTAACTCTTAGTTTACAGGTGAATCAGTGGAACTAGAAGAGTAAATGATGGTGTCAGACAAAATACAAGCCAGGTGGTAGAATTCAAATTCAGAGAAACAAACATTTAGTCTATGTGCTACCCTGACATAGCATTTTTCTTTGTGATGTGTTTGTATATGTTTGGCCCAGGGTATGGCACCATTAGGAGGTGTAGCCTTGTTGGAATAGGCAGGTCACTGTGGGAATGGACTTTAAGACACTCATCCTAGCTTCCTGGGAGCCAGTCTTCTCTTAGCAGCCTTCAGATAAAGATATAGAACTCTCAGCTCCTCCTGCACCATGTCTGTCTGGACACTGCCATGTTCCCACCTTGAGAATGGACTGAACCTCTGAATTAGTATAAGCCTGCCCTAATTAAATGTTGTCTTTATAAGAGTTGTCTAGGTGATGGCATCTGTTCACAGCAGTAAAACCCTGAAGTTCAAACTTCAGTGGGTGTACATAATTTTCATGCACTCAGTCTGACAATGCTAAGAGTGAAGTAATTGAGCCAGGAACTACACAGCTAGTAACTGGAGAGAAATCCTCTCTGCTCTGTCTAGAGGTTCCCCACCCTAATCTTGTACTCTGAATTTGAACACAGGATCTAAGTGTATCATCTGATGCTTTCACTGGCTATCTACAACTCATGATCAAAACAGAATTCTGTAGGCATTCCACACAGGAGATAAGAAACTTCTCTTCAACCTTTGTAGACTTTTAGCTTTCTCAGGTTAGATGGGGCTTACAGAAGGATGCACTCAGCATAGGCTTTTGCATCCAGGAAGCTCTGGATAGATGTTCTTTCTATTGGACTGAAGAAGTAGGAGTTCCAAAGAAGAGGCTTGCTTTCTGTGACCTAATGCAGACTCCAATTATTCTGCTATTTTGGGCTTAAATTCTAACCCAGTTTAGAGGATATGAAGGAGGTATTTCTGTGAAAATACTGGGCTCTAGTTAAATTTACTTGTGTGTGTGTGTGTGTGTGTGTGTGTGTGTGTGTGTGTTCCTCTATATATACATACATATGTAGGACAGAAGTCATCTTCAAGGGTTGGCCTCCATCACACTTAAGCTTAAGTTTTGAGACAGGATCTTTCATTGTACCTGGACCTCAAAGAACAACAACAAGTCCCAATAATCCTCCGATCTCTCTCTTCAGAGATAGGGGTATAGGTGTCCATTGCCACACTTGATCTTTCATATGGGTACTGGGATTGGAAGTCACACTCATGTAGAAAGCATTTTGGTGACTGATCATCTTTCCAGCAATGCTTTCTTTTAACATCTGGGGTATAAGATGAAAGCTCAAAAAGCCTTTGATACAGCATCTCTGAGTTCACACTCTCACTGGTAAATTCAGCACCTAGTCTTAACCTCTGAGAAATAAAGGGTTTTTGACATTGCTCTATTTAAAAACACTTGGAGTCTTGCTATTCTAGACCATGGATATTGCAGATGGCCCTAGAGATAGAATGAGCACTTGGTAGGCAAAGACAGCTGAATGCAAATACTGCCATCTCACTGTGTGAATCTTGCCTTCTGATTAGCAATGTAGCCTTAGTAAGCTTCACGGTATTAGGTGTTAGAAGCCATACTATTCCTTTGACTAAAACATCCCTATAAAAACTTCCAAGGAAAGGAAAAGAAACAGGAGCAGCATTTCAATGAGATTTGAGTTGACTTCATGGTCCATTCTCAGCAGTGGACTTATTAGCTGATTCAGTCTAATTCAGTAACACCTCTACTTTGCATTGAGCAACACTAAATAAACTCAGAAGGTTGTTACATATTCACATGTGTGTATATATAAATATATATACACACACATATATAATATACATATACATATGTATATATAATCAATAATAATTAAAAAATAGAATGCTATGAATTTGAAGAGGGGCTGTTCAGAAGGAGTTAGAGGGAGGAGAGGAAAAGGATGTGGATCCAGTACTCATATATGAAATCCTACAAAAAAATATAATAATCTGATTGGAATTTACCCCACATCCACTGTCTGCAAACTGTTTTAAAGACTCTGCATGGTGGAAACTAACAGCTCAGCCAAATTGTTCCATTGCTACCTGTGCAAACTGAGGGAAGCAGCACCCATGGAGTAGATGTGCTCAGATCAGAAGCTCCGTCACCTGCAATTGTCCAGATGATGGCTAATGAGCAGCAGCTGACCTGTTGGAGGAAGGAGGGTGGCGTCATCAGGCTGAGATGGGGATCATTCAAGTTTACCAGGCATTTTACCCATGTTATCAGGGCAGAAATGTGTCTGTATGATTGAATTTGTCACTTCAGGAGCACCAACTAGAGGTGTGTGTGTGTGTGTGTGTGTGTGTGTGTGTGTGTCTGTCTGTCTGTCTGTCTGTCTGTCTGTCTGTGTTCTTTGTGTGTGTCTGTCTGTGCCCCCCTCTCTTTCTCTGTGTGTGTTCCTTTGCTCTTTGTGTCTGTTTGTCTGTCTGTCTGTCTGTCTGTATTCTTTGTGTGTATGTGTGTGTGTGTCTGTGCCATCTCTCTCTTTCTGTGTGTGTGTTCCTTTTCTCTTTGTGTCTGTTTGTCTGTCTGTCTGTATTCTTTGTGTGTGTGTGTCTGTGCCCCCCCTCTTTCTCTGTGTGTGTTCCTTTTCTCTTTGTGTCTGTTTGTCTGTCTGTCTATCTGTCTGTATTCTTTGTGTGTGTGTGTCTGTGCCCTCTCTCTATTTCTGTCTGTGTGTTCCTTTTCTCTTTGTGTCTGTCTGTCTGTCTATCTGTGTTCTCTCTGTGTATGTCTGTTTATGTTCTCACACACACTCTCTCTTTGTTTCTCTCTCACTGTGTATGTGTGCACACACTCGAACATGCATGCGTATATTTTAGAAAGCAGATTGAAGGAATTTCCCCTCTTGTGTGGTATTTGTGTCTTGTGGTAGAAATCACAGATTTTTGTCTTTTTATCTTACTGAATCCTTGCCACACTACAGTAGGAGGAAAATGAAGGGACAATTTTGTTGAGCAGGAAACACATTCCAAGACTAGACCTGGAAAAGATGAAGCATGGCTTCATGGCTACTCTAAATCCTGGTTTTCTGTTGTTTCCAATCTGCCCTCTTTTGTACTCTTCTTACAGTAAGTGGCTATGGAAACCGAATAAGCTTCCCAAGATGTCAAGGCAAGAATGGCCTAGGCATGCACATGACATGAAAAATAAAATCCTGTATGAAGCAGTTAAAAAAATAACAGAAATATTCATCAACATAACCTTAATAATATGTCAAATAAGACGAATTGAATTTTAATGGAGCATTTATGTTATGACACCATTTTCACAGGTTTTAAATCACATACTTAAAAAAAGGGAATTCAGAGAGATACAGACACCATAAATCATAGTTACGAGGAAGGGAATGGAGAGCTAGTGTTCAGGGTAACAGTTGCCAGGCATGCTTGAAGGCAGAGGAGGAGCTGCTAGACAAACCAGACAATACAGGTAGGTGAGGTTATTACTGAGGTCCTACTTTTAGTTTGTAGGAATGTTTTTATAAATATGTACATCTAAAAAGAATAGATAGTTAAATAGCTAATAAGATAAATAAATGGAGTGCATGCAAGGACCAATGAGCAAAGTGTGCCTTGAACCACCATGATTGATTTTATTTATACCTGCATGTACATGGAAACAGCCCCTCACACACGTGTACACACACACACACACACACACACACACACACAAACACACACACCATACTTTAAAATAAAAATAAACTTTTAAAAATAAAAATCCTAGGTAAGAGTCTAATTTTAACTCACTCTGCCTGTGAGATTTCAGAGAACAGAATATGTCTTTATGAGAAGGGAGCTTGGCTTGAATTTAAACATATATAAATATGTGCCTCGATTTTTTTCCTTTACTGACTTCAGTGATATTAAGAAAGTTCTTTCTAGTCTGTCAACCTTTTTCTTATGAGCAAATTATACATAATAATTTAAATGATTCAGGATTAATGCAAGAGTGAAACTAGCCATGGCTGTACCCTGTCCACTAATATGTTGAACTCTCAGTAATTTGCTAATTGGCAGCAATTATTGCTAGGCAAAACTGCTATGAGGTCATTGCTCATGCTATCTGAATCTCAGTTAGTTTTAAGGATGCTCAACAGTGCCTCATGTTATCACTGCTTTACAATGAAGCCACAAAGGCCTTAGGAGTGACACTGTTGGGAGCAGCTCCTGCCCAAGAGTAGAAATGAGGCATTTGACTGGGTGTCTCTTTCTTGCCTCATAAATGCACTTAAGATTGCTCTCCCCAGATATGCAACTAAGTACACTGAATCCAAAGTGGTCTTCATAACATTCTTGACTGTCTTTAGGAAGCTCTTTATGTTAGTCATGATAAGCTAGGCAAGCTTCCACAACACACATTCTTAAAATGGCTTTATATCAGAGTATTAAAAAAAAAAGCAACTTATAAATAGTAAAACAGAGAGGGGGAGGGAGTGGAGGGAGAGGGAGTGAGGGGGACACACACACACACACACACACACACACACACACACACACAGAGAGAGAGAGAGAGAGAGAGAGAGAGAGAGAGAGATCAAATTTTCAAAGTCACATGATGTGATAATATATTGACCCATAAGGAAGATGTTCTCAGTCGAACCGACAACTGTTTGGAGCATACACCCCTTCAGGTGACACAGGAGAAAAAGACACGCCGTCAACAATAAACTAGCAATTTAGTGACACACAGATCATTGTCCAAAATCAGTTAGCACCGAAAAAAATGTGTCCAGAAGTAAAAAAAAAAAAAAAAAAAAAAAAAAAAAAAAAAAAAAAAAAAAAAACCTAAAAACTTAAACACAGGGGGCTCTGGCATCCTGATATGCTCTGGTTATCCAGCAAGTCTCTACCATGAGTAAGGGGTCTCTATGTAAGGACAGAGCAAGCAGGAGGAGTGGGAATTGTCTAGTTCTCACGTCAGGTTTCTTATTGCAGTATTCTGCTCCAAGTCTCTGTTTCTATGGCTCTGTTTTCTTCAATGCATCCTTTCCCTACCATGTCACACTTTCAAATTTCACCCACATCCAATGTCATCTAACCCCCGACCTCCTCTCTATCCGGTGTTTCCACTTATAGTACACCGCTTAATTAGAATGTTTACCCTTTAATGTTTTCCTCAAGTATTCAAATAAGTCAAAAGCAGAGTATTCAAGGGAATGCATGGGAATTTGGATTTCAGGCAAACTTCAGTCTGAGCAAGAAGAAAGTACAACCATGGTAACTTTTGTCCTGATTTTTGAGCTTATCATTTGACTGAAATCTCCTTGTCTCTTAAGCATAAAGGTGAGAAACTCTCCCCTGGATTTACCAACTAAGACTGTTATCTAAGGTAATCAGTTTGTCTGACTGTGTGTCTTCTCCACTCCTGGGAGTCAGAGCAGCTAGATGACTCAAACACTGTGACTGTCTCTGCATAAGGTAACAACACTCAATAATCCTAAAATTGCTTTTAGAAAGTGTTATCATCTTGGTTAGGATTCCTGTTGCTAAGATGAAACACCATGACCAAACAGCATGCTGGGGAAAGGGTGTATTTGGCTTACACTTCCAGATAGCTTCACTGTTCATCACCAGAGAAAGTAAGGACAGGATCCCAAACAGGAGACTGGAGACAGGAACTGACGCAGAGCCCATGGAGGGGTGCAGCTAACTGACTTGCTCATCATGGCTTGCTCAGCTTGCTTTCTTATAGAAACAAGGACCACCAGAACAGGTACAGCATCATCCAAAGTGGGCAGGGTCCTCTCCTGTCAATCACTAATTAGGAAAACACTCTCCAGGCTTGCCGACCGACCAACAATCCTATGGAAGCATTTTCTTTCCTTTTGCCTTTTCAAATATTATTACAAATGTATTTGTTTACTTTACATTCTGATGGCAACTTGTTCTCCTTCCTCTCCTAATGGTTTTATCCCCACTTCCCCTCCCCATCCATTCCTCTTCTCTTACTCTTCAGAAAAGGGGAAGGGAGGCATTTTCTTAATTGAGGTTTGTTCCTTCCAGACGACTTTAGCTTGTGTCAAGTTGACATAAAATGAGCCAACCATCTGCTCTGGCCCCCATCATTTGTATTGCAAAGCTTTAACCGCTAAGAGTGTGTGGGAAGAAGGGCCTAAACCATGTGTATGTGGCACTTGTGGATGGGAGTAGATTACTCATCAAAGAAGCTCACCTGTGAGGGTACCCCAGTGGAACCTGAACATCCTGGAACTACATGTAGTCTACAGAGCTATGAGAAAAAAATGTCATTGTTGAGAAGCCACCTAGTCTATAGGGTTTTGTTACAGCAGCCCAGCAGACTGCCCATCGGTTATTTCAAACTTGCTATTGATCATGACCAGGGTTATGGTGTTAGCAGTTTCCTATACAGAATATTTTTGAGATTTGATAAAAATGTCTACTCCAAGTTCTTTTCTTTCTTTTCTCTATGTATGTGAGTGTTGTGCTGGGAACTGAATCAAGGGCTTCATGAAAGGCAGGCAAATATTCTACCACTGAGCTGTATCCCAGACCTGTTTTTCACTTACTATTTTCAGATAAAGTCTCCCTTAATTGTGAGCCTTGAATTCATTCTATAGCCTAGAGAAGTCTTCTGTTTGAACTTGAACTCAGTGATGGGAAAATTGTTCTTGGATTTTTTTCCTGCCTCAATCTTCCTAGTAGCTTAGATTATAGTTTGTTCCATCAGGCCTGGCTTTGTCACTTTCTCTCTAAAGAACAGATATTTTTTCAGCTTTTCCCATGGATCTGCATTTAGGAAGTGGAGTTTCCCTTGGTCCAGACTTTGGTGGGGTCCTCCCCTGTGACAAGCAGTTAGGTGAATGTGTGAAAACCCAGGCCACCTATCAAAACTGGGCTGCAAAGGAACAAGCTTCTAAAGAGTCTTCCCAACTGGCCCAGCACCGTGACAATGTGTTCATATACTCTTCGAGCAAAGGGCCCATGTTTTCTGCTTCATGAAGCAGTCTTCCCAGGGTCTCAGTGCTTCAATTAAATTATCTCAATTAAATCCATTACCACATCCCATATAGGCAGAAGTTAAATGGGAGGAAGCTGTGGCTCGGTGAAAGCTAAAGCAAAAGTTTAAGGGCACACAGTTATTGGAAGGTGGAGCTGAATTTAGAACTACCCTTCTGCTATCTTGGGTGTCTTCTTTGAATAGCTATATTGATCATAATGATGAAGACCAAAAGAGAAGATGGAGACATCGGGTGTGATTCCTATAAGAGCTTCTGCAGGGACAACTTAGCTTCTCAAACAATAACACGTGAAGTAAAGGGAGCTGAAGGTGCAGTAGAGACATTATTGAATGAGAATCCTGGCTCTGATCCTGTTTATAGGACATGCCTTAATAGACATAGTTTGAACTATTAAGTTATCACCACAAGCATATTCCATTCATTTCAAGAAGGTTGGAAAGAGACAACTTGGAGCTCTGCTCTATGGATCCTAATTCCACATCATTAGGGCATAAGGGAGGGGAGATTAAGCAGAGAGAAGAGAGAAAAAGAGTAAACAAGCCACCAAGGAATGCCTGGCTTTCTGTTTTCAGGTTAGCTGTGGAAGAGGAAAGACAGAATTCATATTTATCAGTCTGTTTCTCTGTCATCTGTCTGTCTATCTGTCTATCTATCTATCTATCTATCTATCTATCTATCTATCTATCTATCTATCAGTCATCTATGTATCTGGTTTAGAGTTGGGTAGGCTCCACTGGAGCCTCAGCAGGTAGAACTGTTGGCTTCACTGTGTAATGTTTGTATTTTGGCACGATCTGTGTTTTCATAGTCCTCTGACTGATAACAGGGGCCGTGACAACAATCACACCCGAAGTGAGCAGCTGATGGCACTTTCGGTTGAGCTCACTTCTGGCAGAGAACCGGGAGACTCTTCCGTCAGAACTCTGGCCTTGTGATGGATTTGATCTAGGAGATAGGGGTGTTGGTTTCTCAGCCTCCAGCAATGTGGCAGAGCTGTGTTTCCAGGATAAGTGCTGCCTGCTCACCTACCTCCTTGTTTGTAGCAAGTCACCTTCACACAAACACTTTGATGTGCTGCTGGCAGCTCTGCCTGGTAGGTAAACTGAGACTGGCAAACAATTTAATCCAAAGCTTGCTAAGGACAAGATGGTGGCTCAGGCTTGCACAGATAGACCCCAGGACTGGCATTTCTTAGCCCTACAATTTTATCTCATTTTCTACCTTTCTTCTGTTCTTTAAGGCCACCGGTCTAAAATAGGATATGGAGACTTTAGGAAAATGACATTTCCAGCCCCCAAAATCATGAAACTAGTAAATGGCAAAGCTATAAAACAATAATCTGAATCTGAAATCTAATTTGAGGTCCAACAACACTAAAAGCCAGTGTCTCAAAGAAGGACAGATTTGTCGATTATCCTCAGTGAGCCAAAGGTTGCATGAATTTAATTTGCACATTTGT
Organism: Micromys minutus; assembly: GCF_963924665.1. NCBI lineage: Eukaryota > Metazoa > Chordata > Mammalia > Rodentia > Muridae > Micromys > Micromys minutus. Next base: position 20,841,798 of record NC_137963.1, on the reverse strand, counting down.
TTTGATGGTAAATTTTGAAATGATCCCATTTTGCTTATTGTACATTAATAATTGCTTAAAATGTGTTGTGGTCATTTCAGCTGGAAATATTTCTTGTTGAGTATAAAATATGCTTTTTCTCTTGCTTTGGTTGGTGGACCTCCAGTATTCTGCATCTATAGCCACCTTTGTGGGCTTTTATGATGATTTGGTTTTTATATGAAAGAGCTTATGTGTTATGTAAGTTTCAAGGATTTTGACCTGCATCATTATCAGCTTCTCTGTCAAGCCGTGCAAACATTTATTCTTTCTCTGAAGTAATTACTATCATGTTTGTAGATAAAGAGAAAATCGCGTAGATACCCCAGCTCACACACCTGCTTCAATCCACATCTTCTTGCTTTCCTTACCTCCTCCAGCTCTCTCCTAAGACAAAGACAACTGGGGATTTTCTTAAAGACAAAAACAAAACAAACGACAGCAAAAGCAAAACCGGAGAGTGTGAGAAAAACTCCTATTTCTCCCTAAAAGAGCCACAGGGGCACAGATCCAAAGTAGGTGGGATTACAGGTTTCCTTTTGGTTGCTAACCTCCCTCCCATAGGAGGAATGCCAAGTGACTGCAATCCCCTGTGCTTGGACCATTCACCTGTCTGAATGTAGAGCACTGTCAAGGATTCTCCAAGCTGACGATCCTCAAATTCCATCTCTGTGTTTATGGTTCTGCAGCCAAGCCCTCCTTGGATGTCCTTCAACTTTAACCAAAGGATAGTGCATGTTTGCATTAATTTTCTTATCTGGACTGTTTCTCCTGCATCTCCTACATGTGCTTTTCATATGCTTTATAAATGCGCAAAGTCTGTTCCAGCTTGTTCTAATGTTGCTGTGTTTCAACTGCCATAACACAGTGGTATCAACAGATAAATCAACTAGATATGCTGAAAAAAAAATTATGGGCAGAGATCCTGTTCTCTTCACCCGGCCTAATTTATCCACAAGAAGAATCTGCCTTGGGAGTCACAGAGAGAAGAGGAGATATGTGGAACACAGACCAGAAAAATAAACCAGTCCAATGATCCAATTAGGCCTGAATTGTGGACTGTTTTCACTTAAGTCAATGGCCATTTTCTCTAGGGCTGCCCCCTCTCTGAACCTGGTGAGTTCTTCTTAACCGTGTTTGCTCAGATAATCTGAATGGGACTTCTTGTCATGAATCATGGGGGTTTGAGGTGCAAACTCACAATATTTTTGTATCACTTAGGCGGTCTTTGTTTGGGCCATTCTTTTCATCTCCCCAAAGGAGAAAGTTTCTAAAAGCTATGAGAACACACATACAAAAGACCCCCACTTTGCCTGCCAGTCTCCCCGAGTGTTCTGCTTCCCTCGCTCTAAGCTTCTCATTTGGAGTCCGGTGGGAGAGCTGGGAATAGGGCAAGGACGGGAGCATTTACGCTGGGGGAAAAGACTCTGTAATCCCTGGTCCCTCCAGTGATTTACAATAGGAAATACGAATTCCTGCTCTATGTAAAATGGTTCTCAGATGCCAAGAAATTAGTATTGGAGGATAATTTATGAATTACTTTCCATAAATCAGTGCTGTTTTGCCTACAAATCATTTTGAAAAAATGTATACGTCTCTATAAAGTATGAGGCAGGGACAGAGAAGACGACTGGGGGATTGTGGGTTGAATGAAGATCCCTGGCTCTGTTTACTCACATAGTTTTGGCAATGTGCCTTCAAGTTTTGGGGGACTTTTAATGATTGAATTGCATTTTTAAATGATTACTTTGTTAGTTGAACAAGTAGCTAGTGCCTGCTGCCCCTTTTCTGGGCACCATGATGAAACTACTTGAGTTCTCACGTGGAAGACAGAGTTCTTGGTTTGTTGTGTTCTTAGAGTACTTAAAGGTCATAGACAGAAAGGCTCTTGCATCCAGGAATCAGAAAATTACCTTTTTTTTTTTGATATTTGCATGGACTATACAAAGCAGAGGCAACATTTTATAAAGACTGAAACTGAGGCATCAGAGGTGGGGGCTAGAGCCTGCCACAGAGCTCTATGTATGGGCGGTTAGCTCTTTCAAACTGACTGACTCTTTTAAGTCAGCCCCCTTTCTATGTTCACGCTCAAGGTTTTTGAGAGTCCCAAGGACCTTGAGACCTTTGAGAGTCCCAAGGACCTTGAGAGTCAAGTCAGTTTTTAGAAAACAAAAATGGAGATTGAATTGCCTATTTGATCTCACCCTAGATGCTTTCTCTTACTGTGATTCCTTCAAAGAGTTCAAATGTAGTGCCCGATGCTCCTCTGCCTAAACAAAGTGGGACTTGGCTGTCACAGCCTTGAGTGTATTGGCTCAGATTCTCCAGGCTGCTTGTGTATCTGGAGTTTGGCATTTGAGGGAGATAAGTTTCACAAGTGTGAAGCCCATCAGGACCCCTGTTCTGCCTTCCAGGCATACATAGCATTGCAAAAGTATAAGAATGTTAGAAATAGAATGGCTTAACACACCAGGAGGGTAAGCCCCTGGGAAGTAAGTCAGCCCTGGTGCTGGTCCAAAAGCTCTTTATTTCCCCCTGTGATTCTAAGTCATTTTTAATAGGGGCATTGTCAAGTTAATGGCTTTAAGATAAAGGTGAGATTTTTAAATTGATGGTTATCAAGTGACAAAATGCGTGGTATTCATCAGTCTAAGTGCAGGAAAAATAAATAATTCAAGGTATTTTAAGCAGCACAGAGTTTACTATCAATGCTCGTATGTTTATAAAACAGTTACAGAGGCCCGGGGTGTATAAAACAGCTCTAGGCTAAGCTTTCTGGATACCTTCCAAGCAATGCACAATTGACCAGCCTGGACACTTCTGAGGGTGATTTGGAAGTAGGTAGATCTTCAATGGGAGTTGTCACCATAGTAATCACTTCAGGGCAAGAAGCTGAGCTGTGAATATATACAAGAGAATCCAGGGATCAGAAGGTCTGATCAAGAAACCACTGTTGGTGAGCTTAGTGGACCTTATAGAACAAACCCTAAGAGACACTACAGGAAAATAAATATTTCAAGATGGCTTCTGTGGTCCTTTCTTTGAATGATTGAGTATGTATCACTGACCCTCTAACATCTTCAGTTACTAGAAATGAGAATAAAATGTCAACAACACTGGCCTGAGAGTGTGTCATAGTAAAGGGAGTGATGCTTAAAATCTCCAGAGGAGAAAAATTACCAAACACAGATCAAGAGAAAAGCAAACTATTTAGATATCCACCTCTTACTGTTTTGAACACTAAAATTGTTGGCATGATTCTATTTTACCATTTCCATTTTCTTTGTCCCACTCTTAAAAAGGTAACACCAACTCTGCCTAGCTTGGGGCCCTCTCCCTCTAGAGCACATTGCCATCTAATACTGCTAAGTCTCCCCCACAGAACCTTAAGTCCATTGGGAGTCCAAGTGGTCACCCCATCATTTTTTGTGAAAAATAGATGGTGAATACCAGCTGTGTTTCAAGTAATGAGCTGGCCACTGGGTGCAGAGAATCCAACAAGTACAACAGGAAGGAGTGAATAGACAATCACTAAAACATTATTATGTAGATAATGCAGACAAGGTGAAGACACATGGTTATCCTCAAGATAGAACTGAAAGCTCTGAAGAAACCAAATCTGATCACTTCTGCAGCTGAACTATACCTTTATCTGCATAGACAGTGTCATGGTATGGGGTGTACATATTTTCCACTTGACAATGCTGTTAAAGCCAAAGCAATGCTGACAGTTCAGTGTCCCAGTTCTGTCTGCTTCCTGACTTGGCACCTGTGCAAACTTCCGTTCATGAGAGAGACTAGACCTGGCCTCTGGCAAACAGGATAAAAGAAGTGAGATGGGGTTCTGAGGTTGTGTAAGAGTCCCAAAAATTTGATGGCCAAGGGTTGAGACACTTTGAGGTAGAACTTGGACAATGTCCCCTCCCAATCCTGAGCATCCCTTTGCTACTTCCAGTAGAACCAATTTTACGTTCTCCCTGTGACCTTTTCACCTCCAGCCTCTTTTGAAGAATTACCTCTCATAACTGCAGTAGCCCTATCTTCATGTTCCTAATACTCTGGCATAGACTGAATATTGGTGTCCCTTGGAAGTTGTATGTAGAAGTCTAGTCCTCCTTAGGACTGCATTAGGTGGTACAGTTGTTTTGCCATGAGGATAGAATCTTAGTGTTTGGCCCCTCCGAGGTCTCCTGTGATCCTTGCCCCTATCACCAGCAAGAAACTATCCTAAAAACCAGGAAGCAAGCTATTACCAGTTATGGATGAATGCTGCTACCACCTTGACCTGGATGTACCAATTTTTAGAACTCAGAGAAATGCATTTCTGTCATTTGCCAACTATCCGGGCAATGCTGGAATAGTATTAGGATAGGACTAAGCCAGCTTTCAGAGGACAGCCTGCTTCCATGACAACATCCTCCTCCATCAACATTTCTTGACATGATTCAGGTAGAAGTACTTTTCTTCGTTTCTACTGTGCTCATTCTCCTGGGATCTGGGGAAGGGATGTAAGTGTTCCCCGACCCTCATCATGTGAGTTAGTCTCCAAAGCTGGTCCCTTCATCTAAGGTCTGTTTTCAGTTAGCTGTACACATGACCACATCCACTGGGACCCACTGAGAGTGCTATTGAGAGTTTCTGGTAAGGACAAATGCCTTTTCCAGAAGAACACAATGTAGCCAGGCTTTCTGGAAAGGCACCAGGAAGACAAATACTAAAATGTGAGAGCAATGAGAGTAAAGCAGCAATCATAAAAACTAGAATCCCTTACCCTTGCCAAACACGGGATGCAACTGTGTGTGCTTGGGTCCATGCAAGCCTGCATACATACGTGCGTGCTTATGTGCCCGAGTGGGTGGATGCATGCATAAGATCAGGCACATCATGCTTCGAAAGGGATCCTGTTGCCAATAGCCACAGAAGCTGATGCCTGAAACATCACCTTTCATATGAGGACTCTGAAGGGAAGAGCAATATGGGAGTAATGAACCCATGTGCAGACTGAGCCTTGCTTTGGGTTTCAGAACAATGCCATTTTCTAGACTCGAGCCTGTGCTTTTCAACAAATAGAAGTCCCGTTTTTATCTTCTATTCCCAGAGTACATGAGACAACAGTTGTACATCTGAGAAAGGGCTCATGTTCTCATACACACCCTATCAACACTCCATATCCTTCCTCCAGGACTGAGGTCAGCTCGTCCATCACATTACGTCTTATCTGTTAGCTGAAGGCCTGATGGGCAGATCACAGAGGAGGGTCCAATGAGAGGTGTGTTCCCTATAACAAAGCCTTAGTCCTGAGACCATACAGGTTTCTTCACCCTACGAAGCCAACAGGAAAATTGGAAGAGTGTGCAACTTGCATGGGTTTATTAGTTTTTCATTGAACAAACATGGAAAGCTTAACACATACCAGGTTTTGCTCCCAATGAAAGAGGGTGAGACACAGTGGAGAAGAAACCTCAGACTCATCCCCCATGGTCTTTGAGATGTACTGTAGTGTGGATGGAGTGGTAGATAATGAACAAGGAACTCAAGTGAGGCAGCTCTGACATGAACACATTCTGACAACTCTGATTAAAACTACCCATCCTAACATGTATTCTTGAACATGTTCTTCAGCTAAGCTTTCCCCACCTTGGCAATGTACAGTATTACATAAAAATTATAATATAGGATGGTACGTGGTTCATTAGCACTGTTTAAACTGACAAGGTATGGAATTTTTTATATATTCATCTTATGATATACATTTGCAGCTATTGAAAAGGGAAGGGAGGATTTGCCTGTGACATTTAAGTCAATGGGAAAAGTAAGGTGGCTAAAGGTGTTTACAACATGCTGTTAGTCTTGTAGGATGTCAGACAACAGCAGCATCTGAAGTAACCAGTAGCTACTTTTCATGCACATAGCTTGTGTTGGGTCTTTTTCTGGTGGCCTCATAGATGTACTTCTTTCCTCTTTGCCCTGGTTTTTACTGGCTGAGCCTCTTGCCCCATGTTCCCTTTGGCTTTTTGCTTCTGGAGTGAATATGGACGAGCCAGCAACTATGGGAAGGAGGAAATGGCATGAGCTTAGAGCATTTCCTCCTCTCTCCTTCCCATGGCTGCTGGTGGCTGCAGATAGGGGCTGTCACTTCAGTGAGGTTTGTGTCATGTTTTATAATACATGCTTCAAGCACAGAGACATGGGTTGCATTGTCATCTTCTGCTAGTTTTTAGTTCCCCTGATGACACCTGGAAAATGTATCATCTTTTATTTAAAATCAGACTGAGTACCATGTATGAATGGTTCTTCTGTTTCCAGTAAGTGTCCTGCCTGAGATCACCACTGACATAAAGGAGCAAGATGTGGGGTGACAGCCCATGACCAAAGTGACGGAGGAGAAGGAAAGGAGAGAAATGGAGACCTAAACTAATTAAACAAGTGCTTAGGACATTACATACAAGTCCACATATGCATAGATTTCCATGCAGTGAAGGTATAGAAAATAAAGTATTTGAAAACTCTACAATTCTGTGTCCCTTTCTTCCCAGCAGTGACACTGGACGTTTAGTTCTTTGTGATGTTGTCCCTCAAGCCCAGAAGATGAAGTTGCAATGATCTCTTCTTCATTGGCTTCTCTACACTCTGTGGATGGAACAATCAAGGTCACTTTGTGGACAAGAAGATATGGCTGGACAAAGAATGAAGTAGCCAGGAGATAAGGGAGCCCCCTGGGTTCTCTGTCCATAGTCTTATATCAGTTCTCCACTGATTCTGTTTGTACCTGTCACTCTGCTTGGCCCTTCAAATTCTGTCTTGCATGTTTCTTTCCAAATAAAGTCTTCTGAGACATTCTCAGCCACCACAACGCATGGGCTGTCTTCCCATCACTTCCACTCTCTTCATTAAGTAAAGTTTACTCTTGGTCTGTTGCAGACTCTGGCTTTGATTCTGTTCATAACTGTAGCACCCAATCTGGGGACCAGTACTCAGTGTTGGTTAGTTTTTGTTACAACACAAGCTAGAGTCATTTAGAAAGAAAAACCATCAGTTAAGGTTCTGCCTCTACAAGATTGGCCTGGAGTTATGTCTGTGAGAATTGTTTTAATAGACTATTGATGAAAGGGTGCTTAGTTCACTGGGAAGACCATCCCTGGGCAGGTGGTCTTGGGTTGTTTAAGAAAGCAAGCTGAGCAAGGTATGAAAATCAAGCTAGATATCACCATTTCTCTATAGTATTTGCTTCAATTCTTGCCTCCAGGTACTTGGAGCTCCAGTTTTTGGTTTCCCTCAGTAATGGACTATAACATGTAACTCAATGAACACTTTCTCCAAGTTGGTTTTGCCTGTGTGTTTTATCACAGACACATAAAGCAAATGAGGACACACTGATTGCTCATGCACTGGATGGATGGATGGATGGATGGATGGATGGATGGATGGATGGGTGGGTGGATAGATTGAGTCTAAGCATATTTTCTCATGTATGAAGACTTCCCAACAGAGAGAAAGTAAATTCTGAGTTCCTAGTGCAAGACCTACCTTGAGAATATGCATACAATTGATCCATACCTTTAAGATCCTGCATACTGTCGGTCTGTATCTTTTATTCTTCTCATTTATCCTCTTAGTCTCAGGGTGCCCTGGCTAGAGAGGCACATGGCTACAGTGTTTTTCTTCCTTGCACACTGAGCACTACATGGCTCCCACTTGTCTCAGATTTGCACATTCGTGACTGACAGTTTGCCTAGTGTGGTCACTTGCTATGCATATTTCAGAGAGAAACAGCAGGTCATAGCTCACTGGATTCTGATATGTAATACTTTCCAGAAACCAAGAGCAAAGCATGTGAAGTTTGACAGTCCTGTTTTATTTCAAGAGAGAGGGAGAGGGAGAGAGAGAAACAGAAAGAGAGAGAGAGGCTACAAACTCTGCATGAATAACCAAAGAAGCCCTTATTCATCTTTTTCTGGCCTCCAGAAAATTTACATTCCTTGTAACCCAAGGCCTGTTGCAAACATCTCCTTGCAGAAATGATGAGCCTGGTGATTTATGGCTCCGAACTGACTCCCATCCAAAAGGATTATGAGATATTCTGGGCCCGAAAAGTATGTTTGTGGCACACACACGTACACAGACCCCCCCTCATCCCCCTAGTCATTAGTTTTTCCCCAGGCTGCAGACTTGTTGGGGCCCATGATGCCAGGGAGGTCCTGGAATTCATCTCGTGAAGAGAGACTATTCTCCTGGGTGCTTTGGCCTGATGAATAAGGGTCACTCTGGACTGCTCTCTAGCAAGGTATTGCTTGGCGCTGCAAGCAAAGAATGCATGGATAATACACTTCTCACTCCTCACCTCCATCCAGCCCCTTACCTCTATCCTCCTGCTGCCAGAAGGAAAATTCCAGAACATAGATCTCATCGCATGTTCCTCTCCTTAGCACATTTTCATTGCCCAACTCCCCTCCGCTCACGGGATGAAATCCGAGATCCGGAGCGTGTTGTTCAAGATTCCTTCCGCCCTCAAGACTCATCAGGCTCAGCTTTCTCCGTCTCTCCCCAGGCAGCAAGAGCAAGCAGGGCCTGAGGCTCCTCAACTCTTCCCCGAGCTCCTCTCCATGTTTTACAATCCTGCAAACTATTTACATATTTCAGTCCCTCTTCCTAGAGTGCTGTTCTTAAGTTTTCTTTGTCGATGGAGCTCAGAGGCCAGAAATTAAGGCAGTCCTGTGAACAGATTTGTCTTTTCTTTTATTGGTTTTGACCACAATGATAGGGTTTCTTATATCTGTCTGCCCAGAGTTGAAAATCATGTTGACTTCGCATAGAAAGCCAGAAATGTGAGTGGATACAGCATCTGTGGCTGGTTTTGGAGAAGTGACAATCCATTGATTGTGGGCAGCAGCTGGCCTGCTTACACCAATGCATGAAATACTGGATTCCTTGGTGCTTCCTCTAGCCAACAGGAAGGCTTTTCTATGTGTGATTCCTAAGCTAGGCACAACTAGGATCCCCACTGTCACCTCTTCTAAATATACCAATTTCCACTAACTAAGCCTTCACAACTTCCTTTGCGTTCCTGTTCAACAGTGTCTCCTCTGAAACCATCTTATTTTTTCTTCTAACGGTATAGCCACGATTGTCCTGGGAATTATTAAGTAGACCAGGCTGACCTAGAACTCATAGTAAACCTGCCTCTGCCTTCTGAGTGGTGAGATTAAGAACATATGCTACCATATATTTTACTCAAATACTTTAAAAAGATACCATATTGTACATATATATTAGTTCAGTCTTCTTCAACTGAGTACACAACGTAGTGATGATTGTCTCTGAGCTCATTGTGAATTACATAGAAATGTAGGTGATGTCATTGTTGCCCTTAAGAAAACGTCCAGTCTAGGGGAGAAATGAGTAGGTAAACAAATAAGCAAAACTGCACACAGGAGTCTCACTAATATAACGTATGTGCAGCATTGTAGAGAAAAAGGAGAGAATTATTGAGCAATCCTCAAGACCCATAAAGTTTTCTGTATTAGTTTCCTGTGGCTGCTATAGTAAGTTATGACAGGCCTAGTAACTGAACATCAAGTTATGACAGACCTACTTAATTAATATCAGTAACACTATTTGATCTTATACTTCAGCAACCATGACATGATCCTGAAACCCAGGGAGAAATTTTCAAGGTATTAGTTGGGTATGTTCCTTCCTGAAGCTCTAAGAGAGAAACACTCCTTGCCTTTTTCGGCTTAGAGAGGAGGTTGTATGATACATGGTCTTTGTTCAGCCATCTTTTTAAATTAATCAATACATTTATTTATTTATTTATTTTTACACTCCAGATTTTCTCCTCTCTGTCTACCCTCCTACTGTTCCACATTCCATACCTCCTCCCCGCCCCCCTGTCTCCACAAGGATGTCCCCACCCCACCCACCCTGCCAGAACTCTTAACTCCCTGGGGCCTCCAGTCTCTTGAGGATTAGGTGCATCTTCTCTGACTGAACCCTGACCCAGTAGTCCTCTGCTGTATATGTGTTGGGGGTTTCACATCAGCTGGTGTATGCTGGCTGGTTGGTGATCCAGTGTCTGAAAGATCTCAGGAGTCAGTGTTAACTGAGACTGCTGGTCCTTTTACCAGGATACCCTCCTCCTCAGCTTCCTTCAGGTTTTTCCTAATTCAACCACAGGGGTCAGCAGTTTCTCTTCATTGGTTCAGTGCAAATATCAGCTGCTTCTTGGGTCTTTTGGAGGCAGTCATGTTAGGCCTCTTTTTGTGAGGGCTCCATAGCCTCAGTAACAGTGTCAGGCCTCGGGGCCTCCCCTTGAGCTGGATCCCACTTTGGGCCTGTCACTGGGCCTGCTTTTCCTCAGGCTCTTCTCCATTTTCATTCCTGTGTTTCTTTCAGAGAAGAACAACAATGGGTCAGAGATTTGACTGTGGGATACCAACCCCATCCCTCACTTGATTCCCTGTCTTTCTGCTGGAAGTGGGTTCTACAAGTTCCCTCTCCACACTTTAGGGCACTTTATCTAGACCACCCCCGTACCCTCCTCACTTTGAATCCTGGGAGTCTCTTACCTCCCATGACTCTGGTACATTCCTCCCAACCTCCTACCTCCCGAGGTCATCTGTTTCCATTCTTTCTGCTGGCCCTCAGGGATTCCTTTCCCCCACCTAATACCAGATTATGTTCCTCTCCCACCACCGCTTTTCCTCTCAGGTCCTTTCCTCTCAGCCCCTTCATGCTTACTTTCTTCTCCCTCCCATGTGAGACTGGGGTGTCTTCACTTGGGCCCTTCAGCTTGCTAACATTTTTGAGTTCTGTGGACTGTATCTTGGGTATTCTGTATATATGTGTGTGTGTGTGTGTGTGTGTGTGTGTGTGAGTGTGTGTGTGTGTGTGTATGTATGTATGTATGTATGTATGTATGTATATATATATATATATATATATATATATATATTGGGGGGGCTCTTGCATCTACAAATTACTGAGTACATCCCATGCATGTCCTTTTTGGGTCTGAGTTACCTCACTCAGGATGGTATTTTCTAGTTCCATCCATTTACATGCAAAATTCATTTTTTTTAAATAGCTGAGTAGTATTCCATTGTGTAAATGAACCACATTTTCTGTATTCATTCTTCTGTTGTGGGACATCTGGGTTGTTTCCAGTTTCTGGCTATCACAAATAAGGCCACTATGAACATAGTGGAATATCTACCCCTGTGGCATGGTGAGGCATCTTTTGGATATATTCCCAAGATTGGTATTGGGAATTTATATTAATTGGTATAGCTGGGTCTTTAGGTAGATCTATTTCAAGTGTTCTGAGGAACCTCCAAATTGATTTCCAGAGTGGTTGCACCAGTTTGCAACCCCACCAGCAGTTGAGGAGTGTTCCTCTTTCTCTGCATCCTTGCCATCATGTGTTTGCAGCTGAGTTGATCTTATGAGTGGCACTCCCTTCCTCTCTGAAATTTCTTTGATTCTCTTATTAGCATCTCCTAGTTTTTAGTACCATTGTAATTACATCAGGGTTCTTAGATAATCCAGAATAATCCCCCTGTCCCAAGGTAAAATGACTAGCAACCTTAATTCTATCTGAAACTTAATTTTTTTTTTTTTTACTTTGTAACATATCTAATTTTAAACCCTGGGGGACACAAGTGACTTTAGGGGACATTTTTTTTGCCTTCCACAACCTCTGCCTTGATTGGAATAGCCCACAATCTTCTACAGTAATGCATTCTACTCTCAGTAGTAAAACACATCAAAAGCTTGATTCATGGTCTAGATGTGGCCAGGAACAGGATCCTGTCTTGCAGTGACTCAGGGGCTTCTATTTCAAATTATGGCTTCCTGGTCACTGCTGGGAAGGAAGTAAAAGCAAACACGAGTGAATCCACGTCCAGTGCTTTTGAAAATTCTACGTCACAAGGAAGAGAACCAAATGTCTTCTGCTCAACAAACACTTGTAATTACAATGTTGCTGTTTAATCAAAAGGGTTTCTGAGAAATATAGCATTTGTAGATGCTGTATTAGTCACTCATTGCTATAAATAAATAAATGAATGAATGAATGAATGAATGAATGAATGAATGAATGAATAAATAAATAAATAAATAAATAAATAAATAAGGAAGCAACCTATGGGAGGGAGAGTTTCTTTAGCTCATGGTTTGTGGGTAGACTCTACCATAATGCAGTAAGCAAGGCGTCTGGAGTGACTCTTGGCTGTGCTATCAAGAGAGTAAGGCTGCTTGCTAAACATCTGGGTAGGTCAGGGAGTAGAGAGAGATAAATTGACACTCCATTTGCTTTGTGCTGTTACTGAGTACAGAACTCCAGCTCATGGGATAATGGCATCTTCATTCAGGTGAGTCTCCCTAGTCCTCAGCTCTAGTTAATCTATTTTGAAATGCCTTCAAAGATACACCAAGGTGCTAAGTACCAGGCCTACTTTGTACAGAGACTCTCAAAGCAAGAATTATCTTTCTCTACTGGGTTGCCTTATGGTCTTGTCTCTCAAGTCAACTTCTACACAGTGTTGCTAAACGTTGACATTTGTTATAGCTGATGATTTGACAGGTGAAAGAGACATGAGACTACAGTGACATTTAGATGGTTATGTTCTAATCTTAACCTACCAGGGCAAAGGACACTCTGTTTCTCCAGCCCTATTGCCTAAACCCAAGTTCCATCTGAGTTCCATCTCCCACTTACGGGATTTTAGGCAGTTCACGGTGTTCCACCCCTCACTTTCTTTTAAGATGAGATTTCTGGGAGCTAACTGGAAGTGCTCTGCAGACTACAAATCACTGTGCAAATACGAGATCTAGGCAGGGATAAAAAGATGCTCAGGATGCTTTTATCCCAACTTAATAGCTTGAGAGAAAACTCCTGCACTTGAATTTCTCAGATAGATGTTTGCTCCCCCATTGGTTGTACTGACATAGATTTTGGAATCTGGAAATGATTCCTATCCTAAACATGAAGATGTGTCATGTTTATTCTTTTTTAAGAAGTCTTTAGCTTCTTTAGTCTACGTAGTGTCTTCCTACCACTAGGGTTCTCCGATACCAAAGGCAGAGCACCTCTAGTTTCTTGACAGTAACCATTGTTAATCTAACCCTGTTTCTCATACCTTAAAGAAAGTGAGCATGGGTGCATACAGTGCCTTTAAACACAGAGGGTGGTGCCTACCTCTATCGACTAGGTAGAAAGAATGAGTTATCTGCTAGGCAGTGTGACGAAATCACATTGTGATTTCTCATTCTGCAAAGCGGAAGAGAGAACTCAATTCCTGCTTTGGAACACTTTGGTTTGGCAGTCAGGATTGTTTGAGCTGTGATAAGTACTAATATTTGCCTAGCCAGCTTCCCAAATGTGACCTACCACTTGGAATCTACACACTGGTAACAAAGTGTGAGTTATCTCTCTGTCCTGTTTGTTATCACAGCCAAGAAACCTGGTTGGTATCAAGTACCAATATATCATCCTTGGAGGGCTAGCTTGTTGAATCATGTGACAGGGCCTAGAAGGGGATTTCCAGTTCAATTCAATCCTGTTTGGACAAAGATAATACACAGAATAAAGAACTCTACGAGGTGGCTGGGAACATGAAGATCATGTAGCATGCCCTGCAGATATGGCTCATTTGGTAGTGTGATTGCTTAATTGGTCTATGAGCCCCAGTACCACATAAAACCAGACATGCACACACATCTCTGTAATCACAGTGCTTGGAGGTAAAAGTAGAAGAATCACCTTGACAACATAGTAAGTTCAGGACCAGCCTGAGTTACATGAGACCCTGCTTCAAAAACCAAAATGAAAACCCAAACTATCAGCTACTATTTTCAAAACTGAGCAGAAGCAGAGGTCCATGGAGACTTGATTTGGCTGGGCTGCTTGGCTGGTGAGTTTCAGTCTTAGCTGCGGTTATCATGATGGAAGTTAGCATTTATAGAGAAGTGATTATGTGCCAGGCATTGGCAACTTGGCATTTATTGCTTATAGTCCTGCTCACTGGTTAATATGAATATCCATCAATGTAGAAACACAGTTTGGAGCAAAGAAATAACTATTTCAAAGTCTTCCTTGAAAAGAAATCCCGGCGTGCTCTAGACCTGAAGGCCTCCACCCGAAACAACAGAAGATGTACTTTCAGATGTCTTAGTTTACAAAGAAGATAGATTGTTTGTAACTACACACAGCAAAGGACTTCAATGTTTCAGTCCAAGGCTCAAGTAATTACATTAAAACCTCATATGCACACATATATGTGTGTCTGTGTGTGCACCGTGCAGTGTGCCCTTGAACTTTGATTCGGAGAGCAAAGATTGTTGTTTTCTGTATAGTTACAGGTAGAATGGTTTTATCCTTATGGCTACGGTTTTGACTGTGTGAGTTAATTAATGTAGCTTAATTATTAATTTTGCTTTTCGAAGTATAACAAAATAAAAATCATATATATTGTAAGAATTTAAAAGTTATAGAGAACACCATTTTACTGGGAACTCCTGTGTCTGAGAGTAAAAGTGGATCAAGGTCCCAGAGCACCAGGACCTTCTGTCATCCTCTACCAGTTCCACACAGTGGTGTGTGGTGAGAGGCACTCTGGGTCATTGTAAGTCAAGAGACAATATGAGGCAGCGTAAGGTGAAGGTAAAAATGAAGGAATAAAACCACACAGACACTGAGCAGACCGGATGAAACATGAAGAAAGAGAGATGGAGAGAATACGCTGTTTAGAGACAATTTTGACAGTTGGATGCTCCCAAATCCTTTTATTCAGTGTTTTGCTAAGTTGTGGGACACCGGTCCACATCCACTCTCTGCTGATGTTAAGAGCAAAGCAGTTACAGAACACAGCTGGACAGGAAATGGTTCATGTGAGAATATGCCCCTTGTTTCTTTATTCAACCTTATACTTTGTTGCTTTCTTACCTTTTTGAGATGAGGCTGATGAAATGACAATAAAATAGATTATTAATAAAGAAAGAACCAGTAAGAAAATGACATTTCATAAAACTACAAAAGTCTCAATTGACTAGATCTTACGATTCATTATTACATTTTTCAGAAAATCATACAAAAGTACATTAAAAAAGTTTGGGCTTTAGATTTGAAAAGTTCTGTGTCATTCACCTGTTTGAAATGTTAGAAAATTTGAATAATAAAATAGTTATTATTATTAGGCAACTAGATGCTTTGTATTCCATATTTTTAAAGTACTAGCATATTGTTAGTTACAATAACATATAATACAGTAAAAACATGTACAACTATAGAGAGATCACTACATTGTTATCTCCAATATAAAAATGCAATTTAAAAAGCCCTTTTATTTACTAGCAAATAAATTAGAAATTATTTTCTTTGCAAAAAATAGTAAAATTAATAATATTTCTCAGGTTAGTCCAATAAAGCAATTTAAACTATATAGTATCTAACTTATACATTTATAAATTTGCTTTTAACTCCTGAAGGAAACATATATGCTTTATTTAAAATTAATATGTCTAAGTGAAATTCTTATTAATTTCCCTTCTCACTCTCTGACTCATATCTGATAATTTCTATAAACTAACACAATTTATATATATATTTTTTAATTGCTATTTCTGAAATTAATGTTACTATGACATTTTAATTTGATGATAAGGAATGCTACATACTTTGTATCTGTGATCTCGAATCTTCAATTTTTCCTCAGTTGTTTTATAACCAATATCTCTTAAACCCTCATTTGTATTTTATATGTTTTGTTTTTTAGAATAAATTCTGAGTGATTTTCTTTGAATGATTTTCCACTTTCCCAATTTCCTCTTCAGTTCTATTTGATCTAATGTTCAACCCAGACTTTGGGTGTCTAATTTCAAAGGTTTTGAATTTTATTTTATACCTATACATGTATTTGATTCTTTTATAAATGTTTGGCCAATTTTAGAAGTCTTTTGATAGCTCTTTATTTTTCAAGTGGTTTCTTATTTTTTTAAATATTTTTGAAACTATTAAGCCATGTTAATTAATTATGAGAATACTTACAATCAATATTTTTAGTTGTGTATGTCCATTCCAAATTTTTATAAAGCATATAGATAGAAACACTTATGTAGTATTAATCATGTATAAAACATTTCTGAAGCTATAAGAGTTTTTTAATGTAAGCATTATAATGATTCTGTAATTTAAAAATTTACATTCTATTTCTATTATTTTTATTGTTGCTTAAGACAACTTAACACTGCAATAAACATTTCCTATTATAAAATTAATGTCGTCTGTGTGCCTCCAAATAATACAAGAATCTTAGACTCCATAACTCCATTCTTCCTTGCTTAGTTACGGTTTATTTTCACTATCTTCTTTAAAAAATATTTTTAGTTGTGTAAGACATTAATATCAGCCTTATTTTACATTTCAGGTCTGATATTTTATTCGGTCATCGCTCTCAAGTTTTCATCTGGAAAACGTCTTTCTCTAACAACAATAAATGTAAACGTTAACACTTTTATGTAACCTAGATTGTACACCAGACATCAGTCCAAAACCTTATATCATTGTAATTTGTATGACCTACGTATGAACTAGACTTATTAATTTTATTTGTTGATGAGAATATTTAGGCACAGATTAAGTCCCCTGCTTAAATTACACTAGCTGAACAGCATCCTTTAAAATCAACTTTAAGAAAACTCTGTTGCAAAGTACTCGACAAAGCCTGTTTTGTTTTTATCTTTTCTTTCTCTCTTCCTTCTTTCATTTCAGTTTTCTTTTTTTCTTTGTCTCCCGTCCTCCACCCCCACTTTTGAGATATGGCCTCGTATAGTAGCCCAGGAAGTCTTTGAATCCACTGTATGGCGGAAGATAGGTGATAATCCATCATTTTGCCCTTGCTTCACAAGTGCTGAGACCCTGTGTGGGTGTTACCATACTTGTCATGGGAAAGTCTTTGTTTCCATATGTGGAAATTATTTTTACTTAATGGAAGTTGAAAACCATTTGTTTTCAAAAAAAAAATATCTTTGTTAAGTCATTGACCCAAAGTGTCCCACAGACACACCCTCCCCAACATCACTGGGTATTGACAATGTTCCTTTTTATTCTCCACAGCCTCACAGTAGGGAGGGCCTTATATCTGAAAACATCACGTATGTCGTCAAACATGGAGAAATCAAAGCTGGTGCCCACCTAGAAGCTTTACTCCTTCTGGATAACATTCATAGTGCTAGGGCTGTGCACACTACCAGAGGAGAAAAATAATTATCAATATCATCCAGCTATAAATTCTGTGGCCTACAGCAGTGACCTGCTTCTAAGATATACTTATACAGTTCTGTCTGAAATCTTATGGGAGTAATCAACCAGTTATTAGTTCTATTTTAAAATAATGTATTTCTAAAAACTATATTTTAGGTTTTTAACTTAATAATTCTTTTTGGTAGTCCTAATATTTTTAGTATATGTAAAGCAAATGTAAATTGAATAATGTATAATTATAGCAATACAACAGTGTAAACTTGATATAACAGGTAATAAAACTATTTACATATGTATAATTCTAAACATTATATAATTTATCATATGTAATCCAATGTGACACATATTATGACATTGTTATCATTGTGTTTTTCATTTATAGAAATCTATCTCATTCATTATAAATGGTCTTAATTTTTAAATGCACTCTTCAAGTCTCATTTCAATATCTAAGTTTAAACATTTATTCCTCGCTCTCTGTTTAGTATTTCTAACACCGAGTCTGCTTCCTTGCACTTTGGCTTCAGCTGCGTGCTGAAGAGTTTGATTTCCTACATAGGAGTTTTCTGTCATCAGCTCTTTAATATGAGATTTTACAAATTCTTTAGTATTTGGAATTAATATTAGTTAATGCTGAGTGAATGTGTGGATTTTTTTTAAAATGCTGCTACTGGCTTTAAAATATGTCTTCAAGTGAGATCTTTAAGTTATCTTTCTACTTATGCACATTAGAGCTGACCAACCCCTAGGAGGATGGTGAGTAGTTATGAATTACTATAGAAGACGTTTCCCCTCTATTGGAACCCATTCTTTTAGACTCCTGGGAGTCCTGAGCCTCTGTCACCCTTACAACATATGGAAGCCACTGCCTTTGTCAAATGTTCTTGTAATAATTGAGTAAATTTCTGTCTGCCTGAGTTCCCATCTCTTCTCAGTTCCATGTGTGAATAATCTTTCATACTTTTTTATTGTCTGAGAATTTCATATATGCATGTTAAGTGTTTTGAGTCTTTTATTTTTTTTAATGGCTCTTATTAGAAGTCCTAACCACAGCAATTTGTCAATCTTAAGAAAGAAGAAAGGAAGAAGTAAAAGGATCTGTGTCCAAAAGAGCAAAGAGGAAACTAGACAGCAGGAAATGAACAAGAGCCCCAGTATCTGCAGGGCTGTGGCAATGACAATGAAGGTGCCATTGCTGTGTGGAAGGATGAGGATGGGTCTCTGGAGAGTCACCCTGAGAGAAGCACCAATTTAAAAGCTTACACGCTGTTTGGTTCCATCTATGTATTGTTCTTGAGATGGCAAAACGGTAGAAATGGAGACCAGACGAGTAGCTGACAGGAAGTAAGGGTATGTGGGTAAGAAGGAGGAAGTATGGCCATGAAAAGGGGGCACATGGGACCCTCTTTCTGTCTTAGATGTTCTGTATCTCAACAGTAGCCATACCAGCCCCTTGTATGGAATTCTGTACTGTATTTTGCAAGAGGTTACAACTGGTTAAAATAAACAGGGGATTTTTTATGCATTCTTTCTTCCAGTAATCCACTAAGCTACACTTGTGCAATGAGGTAAAGCTTAATTTAAAAACTGCATCAATTGAGATACCCTGGTTCATCCTATGAAATGATTTGACCTGTTCTTGATAGAAAGCACAACAATCCAGCAGTGACAACAGATGCCATTGTGCAGTCTGTCTAGTAACTGCATCTTATGGCTTCCACCATAATTATCATGAAACTTACACAGTCTTTCCCATGCTGGAAATCACCATGTTCTCTTAGTAATTACTCAGGACAGAACACCTTTAGAAATGGATGTTTAGTGGATATCAATCTATCAGTAAAACCAAAAAAATCACCTTCGACAATGTTCCTTGATTCTGAGAGGGGGTGACAGTGATATCCTGTTGTAGTGTAAAAGTCAGCAAAGGAAAAGAAATACCTTGAAATCCTGTCATTTGGATCTGGCATGAGAGCAAACACAGAGCAGTCTAAGGGCTGCACAAGACTGGATCTACCAGAGTCCCATAATGGATGGAAGAAAGGCTCCTGAGGTCCCCATCCTCCTGGAAGAGCTATAACAGTTCCTGCTTGTTGGGGGGATGAGAGTTTTGTTCCTCTAAGTGCCAGTGATAAGAGGCTCTTGCTCAAGTAAACAACCTTCCATTTGTGTTCAAGCAAGCAATTCTAACCAAACAAGATGAGTCAGCAAAGAAGAGAAGGAAGGTAGAAAGAAAAGGGAAAGAGGAAGGTAAAGGGGGTACTTTTCTCAAAAAAAGGAGGGAGAGAATATAAAATTGGGAGGGGGGATGGGTTCCAGAAGAAAAATTGTGTGTGTGTGTGTGTGTGTGTGTGTGTGTGTGTGTGTGTGTGTGTGTGTATAAAAGAATTTAAATAAAGTATGTGTCTGGTAAGAGGGGGAAGTGTAAAAGAGAAAAATGGGAAAATAAATATGGCTAAAGTATAGATACATTGTATGAAATTATCAAAGAATAAAAATACTTCTAATTTAAACATCAGATCATCTTAAGCCAGATGTGCTGGCTCATGCCTTTAATCCCAGCACTTGGGAGTCAGAAACAGGAGGGTCTTTAATTTTGAGGGTAGTAGAATCTATAGAGTGAGTTCCAGGACATCTATAGCTACATAGATTGACCCTATCTTAAAACTCTAGACCAAAACCAAACCAAACCAAACCAAAAATTAGACCCACTTAATGCTCAGTCAGGGCTTGAAGGGTAATAGCCTTCAGTACCATGGTCCAAGACATCTCTGGGAGGAGAATGGAGTATCCTAACAGTGAGTTTGATACTGTTGTTCAAGAACAATGGGACAAGACAGCACATAGCTTCCCTATTTAATGCACAGAATGTAATGCAGACAGGTCACGATGACAACTTCTTGGCACATGCCCATTGTTTTTCTTCACTTGGCTTTGAAAGGGGATTTTGGCAAGAGAAGGTAGCATGGTATTCTTCAGGGGGAAGGCAGTGCTGGCTTGTGCTGATGGCCCCATCGTGCAGGACACATGGCCGATGATGTTAAGGCCACATAGACTCACAGTGCACAGGTTCCTGGAACGAAAACCTAAGCCTTCAGGAAATATAGTGATCTTCCTGGGTTAGCAAGTGAAGAAAATGGGAGGTGAAATTTGGTGGTGATTTGCTACAAACACAACCTCCTCCCTTTTCCCTATTGTCGCAGACATTGTTTAAGTTCTCCAAAATTTCTATGGTGAGAGTAAAAGGCAGTCTATACAAGACTGTCAGTGGTAAGAGGGGAGGCCCTATCTTCTGAAAGAGCTGTAGATGTTGAGTGCTAAATCCTGGATTCCCGGGCTGCCTTCAGTGATCAGACTTTGACATCAAACCTTGCAGCCTTAGGAGCCTTCAGTTCTAGTGTAACAATAAAAAGCTATGAAAAAAAGGTTCCTAGCATAAAGCTTGGTTCATAGGTGCTGTTGCTACAAATGTCCTTGAGTTCAGGCCATGTCCTTGTCTGCAGGAGACCATTTGTTTGTCTTCGTAGGCTACAGACCCAGATGATAATTTAGGACATTTGTGCTCAACCCGTGTCTTCAGAGGGGAATCTCACTGACTGAAGTGCTGTCTTTGAAGCCTTGTTTCGAACACCTGTCAGCCTCTCTACCGACCCTCATTTAAGCCAAGCTCCAATGACTTCCATTGCAGTTGCCCCTCTCTCCCCAAGCCTCATCCCCACCCACTCTCTCCCTCCCTCCTTCCCTCCCTCTGTTGTACTAAGTTTCTGAAAACAGCCATCTGCTTCAGTGCTGTTTCCAGAAGCTGCCACAGGCCTAACAAAGACAGGGCCCAAATCCCTGTTCAAATATAAATGGACAGCCTTGCCCAAGCATGGCCTTCTGGCGCCTGCTGAAGTTTCCCTCAGACCTTTGATCAGGCAGTATTCACCATGCAGGTGGTGTTTAATGTCAGAAGCGATGGAACTGTGTGACTATCTCAATCATAGGCATCTTGTGTTGGGCAAACAGGAACCTTCCCAGCAGAGCTGGTCTTATCTTAGGACATCTGCTAATTTTCATATTTGACATTAATATGCTTACACATAAGCATGTATACGGAACCTTTCATGTGAGAGACTCAAAACATTGCTTGGCTCATCACCATCCATCTTTGAGTCTCTCTTTCGGTCACATCTCTTGTTCATCGCTTTCTGGTTGTAACCCTCCAGTACAGAAGCCTGAGGCCAGTGTAGGACCCTAGAGGTCCAGAGCCACGCACACAGTAAAAACAGATTCTTCACACACTTTCCCTCACTCTGTAATCATAACACGGGGTGGAGGCCAAGCTGGTTGGGCCACTTGCTAGGGAGTCTCCTCTGTGGAAAAGTATCTCCTGCTTTTTCTTCCCTCTCTTCCTCTCCACAGAGACATTGTTGCCTTAAGAAGCACCTCTGTCTCTCTTTAGTTGTGGACTTTGCACATGCAAATCTGCCCTGGAGCTTCTGGGGTATGAAAAGAACAATAATCTATTCTTTCAGAAATAGTGGTGGAGAGAACATTAACTTACAAACTCACAAGTGTTCGCTGCCTGCTACTATATTCTAAAGGTTCTCTCCGTGTTGGCATGGTCATACATCAGGGTAACTCATTCTTCAGGCTCTTCTATTCTAGAACAAATTACTCAGACCTTTTCCACACACAATCCCTTCAACCTGAGAAGCTCTGACAATCTTCAGCATGTAAATAGACATATAAATCAAATATGTATTGACAATGTATCATACAATGTTTTAAAAACAATTATTTAGCATGCATATAAGTATATAGTTTATTAAAGATAAGATCAAACTTTTACAATACTAAGGTGGATGTGCTTTCTTACTTTTATGTGAAAAAATTACATTTTAGCTACATATTTGCTACATCAGGGCATAGACCATCTTCGGTGCTTTGTTGAGTCAGTGGTGATTTTGATCTTATAATTGTGCCGAGAACATTGCTTCACATGAACATGCAATCTAAAATGGCAAAAACATGTTGAAAATGCTGTCCTAATCCAAGCCAAAATTCATTCAACATTTTTTAATGAAGTTCAATATGCTCCAAGGATATATGATTTGATACTTACATACAGAGGAATGCCAGTAGGAAAAGATTAAAGTCTCTGTTTTCTGAAATCACATCAATCCATTGCTGCAAGAGCAGAACACTTTGTACATACAATAAAAACACTGCCATTCGCACCATACAGTGCTTTCTACGTGGAGCCAAAGTGGCTTAGACTGCCTGGAGAGGGGCAACACATGCATGCAAAGGAGCTCCTCATATGTTCAGGGCCCTAGTGAAGTCGCACACTGCTTCACAGGATAAGTTAGCAGTGCATTATGTGCTTAAACACTATTTGATTATTATGCAGTCAGAAATCATTCAGTAGGCAGTGTTCGAGGCCAGCCTGATCTACAGAACAAGTTCCAGCAGCCGGGAGAACCATGCTGAGAAACCCTGTCTCGAACAGCAACAACAGCAAAACCCCAAACTAAAACTGTAGGTAGTTTATGTCTTAACAACAGTAAAGACTCAAATGTGGGGAGCTGGAGAGATGACTCGGTGGTTATGAGCACTGACTGCTCTTCCAGAAGTTCTGAGTTCAAATCCCAGCAACCACATGGTGGCTCATAACCATCTGTAATGGGATCTGATGCCCTCTTCTGCTGTGTCTGAAGACAGCTACGGTGTACTTAAGTATTTATATAGAGTAAATAAATAAATCTTTTAAAAGAAAGATTCAAATGTGGCTGAACATTTCCCATTTTGCCCATCAATAATAGGTGCCTCTGATTATTCAATCACAGCAC
The DNA here is from genome assembly GCF_963924665.1 of Micromys minutus. Classification (NCBI taxonomy): domain Eukaryota; kingdom Metazoa; phylum Chordata; class Mammalia; order Rodentia; family Muridae; genus Micromys; species Micromys minutus. The sequence continues at coordinate 20,818,686 of NC_137963.1, read as the reverse complement.
CAGCATTCGATTCTTTCCTCTTGCTTTACAGATCTATATTACCTCATAGATACTGCAGGGAATCAGTATCCATGGTTACACGCTCAGTGTAATTCCCGACACTGAGGAGGCTAGGACATGAAGAGTTAGCCTGGACTACACTGACATCCTGTAGGGGTTAGACAAGAGTGAGAAACATCTAGGAGAGGGAGCACCTTCATGGAGGCAATGGGAGGGGGCGGGGAGATAAGATTAGGGGAAAGGGAATAACATCTGAAATGTAAATACAGAGAATCTTCAATAAAAATAAACTAGTAAGAAAAGGAAAAAGAAAAATCATTCAGCGTTACCAAATATGTCAGGACCCTCTCACACTGTGTTTTATGATTCCATACGGGGTTGTGACCTAAATGCTTAAAAATTAATGTTGTGGAAGAAGGAGACAGCAAATGAGCCACACTCATTATTATATATCACCTTAGAAGAGGACAACTGATATTGGAGAAAATAATAGTAGCAGGGGTATCCAGAACAACACGGATGACAGGCAACAGTTATGAAATAATACTGTGGTCGGCAGGAGTTCATTGAGAAAATGATATTGCAGTAAAGACTTGACCTTGCTGATGAGGTAAGCCTGTGGGAAGTTACTCCAGCTAGAGGCAAGAACCAGTGCAGAGCCTTGGGACTAGAGTGAGCCTGGTGTGTTTTTTAAGATGCAAATTTAGCCCTGTGTATGAATATATAATTATATGTTAATGTGTAATTAAAATAAGAAAGACAATTAGGACACCCCGGTTCATACAACAAAAGGGCTAGTCAAAGATCAAGGGGCACATCAGAGGGACATGGGGGAAGGAGGTTGGGCTGGACTCAGAGAATGTGCCCATCACTCTAAAGCCTTTGTGTATGTCCTGACAGAGGCAGGAAGTCAGGCCAGCACTTTGGGCAAGGGAAGGCTAAGTAACTTGACTTTGAGGAGGATGTTTTTGAGTGCTTCAATGAGGGAAACCTGAGGCTGATAAATAAAATGAGGTTGCCTGGCCAGTCGATCAGAAAATCTCTATGTAAGGTGTTTAGAAGAATGTCAAATGAGTGTCTGGTGGATGATAAGGATTCCATAAACGGTAGTATTAGCATTCTATTGCTGACCAAATTCTCCCCTTGGTGTGTTTGGCCTGTACGGCAGACAACTACGACTTCACCTTGACCGTATAAGTCTGCTGTGCTTCTCGTGGAGACGGTCTTTTGGCAAACATATTAGCAAGACACCTATGACTTCTACAGTGAAATGAATCAACTCTTGGCTCTAAAACATTTTCTGAGAACTCGACAGAAGCTTCATTACAAACCATAGCATCACGGAAGCCTCCATATGAGGTCACCAGGGACACTTGTTATTACAACATGTGGGATGCTGCGAAAGATTCACCCATCCTGGATTTATTTATAGTCTAGGTGTCTCTAAATTGTGTTCAGCTCTTTTAAGTATTTTCTGATTCAAAGTCTTTCTGAAATGAAGTCTTTCATGTTTACTAAACTTTCAAGTTCAATAAAAGGAGTCTCTTTAATTTTAAGAGGACAAACGTTGGAAGCGTGTGTGCTAATGGCTCTTGGCTGTATGCCTGTGGGAAATGTGTTTGCTCAGATTGCAAGGCTGACTCTGTACCTACCCCTGTACAGGGCACATGATAGATGCTCAATAAATATTTGCTGAATGAATGTGTATGAGGCTGTAATCAGCAATCCACTTCTCATGGAACTGATGACTTCTTACATGAATGATAGGCGAAAAGGAAATGGAGGGTTCATTTTTGAAACAGATTCTGTAGCTCAGGTTGGCCTGGAACTCCCTAGGTAGAATAAGAACATGGGGCTTACAGTCTAAATCTCATTGTTACAAATTTGTCAGTTTCTCTCTCAATGCTTACGGAGTGAGCTTCTCTAAGCAGAGTCTTCTGTATAGACTGAGACACATAAACTAGAAAGATAAATTTAAAATAAATAATCACCCCACATGCCAAGGAAGTGGGAGTTATCCTAGAAGCAGACGGATCATAGCCACACCCTAAAGAGGCTCACATCACTTTCAGCAGGCCCAGTTGAGAGAAGCTTGTTCAGTAATTTGCATCAAGGTGATGAACATTGAATTCCAAGAGAATTTATTTGCCATAAATAATTGTCCTTACTTATCACTTTTTGGTATAAAAAGCAATACATGCTTTTGTTTTTTAAAAACAGGAACAGTGGTACAATGGTCTATAACACCCCCTTCCCCATCCCTTCTCCCAGATGATCACAATCAGCACAGCAGGGTCTATCCTTCCATTACTCTCCCATATGTCATTTGTATACAATCAAATATAAATGCACATGTATAAAGTCTCATTTTACCCAAACATGGAATTATAGTACATTTATTGCTCTCTACAGTGTACATAGAATATAGCTTTTATGCAGTTATCTGTAAGAGTTTTGTTCAATTTGAACTCACATATATGTAAGCTTACACTGAACAGGTCTTTACCTGAATTCTTTCATCCAACATGCAAAATTCTTCTTGAACTGAATGGTATCACTGCATTTTGAACTTCTTTTTTTGTAGTGTACATTATTTTAAAATAAAGAGAAGCCAACATCCAGTCAACTATTACCTGACTGACAGACATTCTCTTCATTTCTCTGGGTCATTGCTTCTTTTGCAAAACTTTCTGCTTGCTAGAGCCTGTTTCATTAGGCTGCTGTATGGATTAACACAATCCACTTAAAATAGTAAAACTCAGTATATTCTAAATACTCGATAAGCATAAGCATAAAATTCTTCACTGGTGTGCACAATCCTATTTCACATTAAAATATTTTCCTTTTTTGTCTTTTGTTCCCTTTTCAATTTCAAAGAAAGCTTCACTGGCGTGTCTCTCTATAGCTCTTTTAGCCACAGCTCTTCTCTGCCATCCTGGCTTTCTTGTACAGCATGACAACCTCCCAGATGAACCTTTCTGACTTCTATTGCCAAGTAAATATTCTGTGGGAAAGAAGAGGTTGGGTAGGGCAAAGCCCCTGGTCCTAGCATTTCTGGGCAGAAGAATTGAGAGAGTTCACCATCCAGTTCTACAGAACATTTAGTTCAGCAGGTAGGGAAGGTGGGCATGTTCAGACTCGACACTTTACTGAAGGCAGTCACAAAAGGCCTTGTAGTAGGCCATGACAGCATCAGCGGAAAGATTCCTAGTCCACAACACCTCAACCAACACTGTGTCTATCTGGCACAAATCCAGCATCAGGAGTTTGGTGTGAATAATGTAAGTTCTCAAGAAAATAGTTTGTAATGGCGACAGGGAAATAACATACTTGTAGAAAGTTCTAGGAAGCAGCTCAATAATATTATTTGTACAAATGGGTAGGGTACAGGGAACAGGGAAGGGAGTAGGTAGGCTTCTTGATCATTCTCTGGGGCTGGCTCACAGGTAGCACATTAGCTGTCCAGAACTGTATTAAGAAATGGAAGGCACAGGCAACTCTAACTGGGTGGGTCAGGAGAGGAGAGGAAACAGTGCCATTGTCTTAATCAAACATTCCCTTTAGCTGCCTGTCGCCAGGCTGTACTGTGCAGACAGGTAAACAAATAATGAAACCTAATGTGGCCCTTTCTGCAATCATCCAAGTGCCAAGGACTTACAGGACTGTAGAACAGAATTCCTGTGAAAGCCAACAACAAACATTTGTGAATTGACTATTGGATGAAGCCTCTGTATTTTGGGACAAATTAGGAGAGAGCCCTTGCTTTTCTTTGAAGGAGTCTGGAGGTCTTCCAGAATAGTTGGGATTCAACAGGTCATAACATAAAAAAGAAAAAAAGAGAATACTATGGAACAGGAGCTTGCCAAGGGTAGAGTGACAGGAATGTGTGTATCTGGTAAAGGCTGAAAGACTGGCATGCTTGGAGGAGAGAGGGTGAATGAGGATGAGGGAAGGGGTGAGCTGGAGGGAGAGGAACAGGCCTACAGGGCCTCTGTTGACATGGTAATGAGTGTGACTGTTAAGTGACCTGTGTAGCAACATGATTCAAGACATGGCATTCTCATAAATAGCCTGGTGGTCAAATAGAAACATACCCTGATGTTTTCCTACATTGCTTTGCTATATATTGAGAATCTATAATCACAAAATTCAAAGTCCAAAATGCTCCAGAATTTGAAAGTTTTGGGGAAGAGATGCAATGTAAACAGAAAAATTCCACCCCAGTCATACAGTTGTCATAGATTCTAAAAGATAATGCACATCATTTTTTGTTGTTTTTATGTATAAGATGTTTGTGAAGTGAAATGAATTTAATATGCGGTCTTGTATCATCCCCAAGACACTTTATTTCCAAATCTGAAACACTTTTCCTTTCAGATATTTCATATAAGAGATAATGAACCTGTACAGTGTCTTGATTTTTTAGGACTATTTAGATAGTGCTGGCTCCTAGACCCTGAAACCTTTCGTGGCCCTGTCTTTACTATCCTCAGATTTCACCTAGTCATTCTGGCCAGTGTGATTGAATAGAAGAAGGCCAGTTAATGAAACTAAGTCAGGACTGGAAATAGAAAGACAGGGAACTTGGACTCGAGAGAGTAACATATCCTTTACTGGGACTTCTAAGAGCAAGGCAGTGGCGATTAGCTATTTACAGCCTGTAAGTAGTTGAGTCAATGAATTCTCTGATAATCCATCATATCAGACAAAGGGGAAAGGAGAGTGTCAAGGAAACCTGAGTATCTAGGGGACTGGGGCCTAGAGTTCTCCTCTCCTTGGCACAGTTCTTTATATCTTTCTCCCTTCACTCTCACATGAGCCACTGTTCTTCCCAGATGTCCCTTTGCTCTTTTATGTCTTGAAGGAGTTTTTGTGGGGTCCTGAACTTACTTCTCCCACTAATGAATGTCCCGAGTGCCTCCCAATACTGAATCATATTTCACATCACTACAAATGGGAATATATCTTACCAAATATTAAGTACACCAATGCACAATTTTAGAAACTTATTGTTTTCCTCTAAGATACCCTCACAAAAATAATTTAGAATCCTCAGATTTGGGGAATGGCTAGGTCAACATTTTATGCTTTGCTACTCAAACCACAGATGGTTTTCTGGCCTATCAGTTGCTAAAGTCATAATTCACACTATTTTCTGTGCTGAAACACAATAACACTACAGACACAAGAAGGTGTGTCTATGCTCAAGTTTTCTAAGATGTTCAGGTGCAATCTCGTCTTAATACATTTCCTAGCTTTTAATAGATTTCTCTAGCTTTATATCAGGATTACTGTGATTTAGCTGGGCGGCTCGTTTCTCTGAACAAACCCAGCATAGGTCATCGTCCAGGATCCAATGCTATGTTCATCCTGAAAAGCTGTCTCTATACGGATCCTCCCTCCCATTCCAGCCTCAGGCTCAGTTCAAGCATGTCATTCTTCAGAACACAAGACTGCATACAATAGTGTGCCAAGTGTTTGATAAGCTTTGCCATGATTCTTTTAGAACCTCTTGAACTTATTCATCAAATTTCTAGTATTCATGTAATTTTTGACATGATACAACACTGTTACAACATAAGTCAATGAGGTTGTAGCTGTCTTCACTTCACTTGTCCTTTCCAAAGGAACAACACATTTCACTGGTGTGGAGAAACCCGAGGTCACACAGCAGCCAGGAGATCCCTTTGTATCCAGATACAGCTGGCTTTGGAGTTCCTGCCTTCCACTCTAGTCATGGCTCCTATGGTAGAACAGTAAGGAAATCAATGTCAGTCATGTTCAGTTGGTCTCATTACTGTCTTCATTTCACACCAGCTCCCTCATATTCAACGTTCCTAAGTAGGGATAAGACATTCACATCTACCCACTTCACAGGGCTGCTGGCTGGATTAAAGAGCTAATGTTTGCAAAATACTTTGAGCTTCAAGAAAAGCCAGGCGCCAGGAACTACAAAGGGTTTTAAGATGCTAGACTTTAAATTTCCTTAACAAGTTTCCATCTTTAGAGCTAGTCTGGTACAAATCCCTTTTTCCCCCTTCCAAAAAGGGGATAGTGGCTCACTTCTGTCCCTTAAGTGAAAGTGATGTCTTTTCTGCTACTTCTTTTTCTTCTAGGACTTTCACCTTTCTAAAACCTACCTGCAGTTATTTTAATATGTCTTACAGAATCCTTCTAATGTCTCTAGTCTTAGCTAATGAAGGCCCTTTAAAAAGCACTTCATCATCTCATTGCAAATATGAGGACATACAGCCCAGGGGAAGCAAGCACATGCCCAGAGATGAGTAGAAAGGTTGCTTAGAGGTCATGTGTCTAAGGATGCATAAAAGGCACGTGTTTAGGAAAAGGTTACTTGACTCTCACTTCTGTCCCACAGATAGCTCTATCAGCATGTACCGTGACTACATCCATTGTAGTGGAATATGTCTGAGCAAGAACAATCAGTGACAACCCAGGGCCAGATGCCTAGTAACAAGGGACCAATACAGAGGATGGAAAAGGTGCAGAGCTGGGTTTGTTTCCTGGGGTTACCTCCTCAGCTCCTCTTTTTGGTAACTGTGATTTGGGACTGGATCTGTTCCATTTGTTTGCTGATCAGACTTCTTATTCTATGGCACAAATCTAACTATGTCACCTCTGTGCGTCATGAGATGGTCTATAGGCATCTAAAACTTGTCAGTATGGATTCTCCTCTGCTGCCACCATAACACGTATTGACATTTACATGTGCAGAGATCACAATAAACAGTTTGGTTACAGCTCAACAGGTTTTGCTGATGGGAGAGTTTGCATTCTTTAAAAAAAAACATAATTTGGCCTTGTTAACCATTTGATAAGAGACAATTGTTTGATCTTAACAAGGCAGGTAGGAGTAGGTGCCATGAAATCAAAAATTGAAGTGGACCAGTTTTCCAAACAACAACAACAACAACAACAACAATCAATCAATTATAGAAGGAAACATGGTTGTCTTAGCTAGGACAATGTAGTCTCTTCTGTCTTCATTCTATAAGAAAACATTGAAATGAGTCTAGAAAAAGTCAATTTTATTGACTTTTCTAAGGATGGGATTTTGTGTATTCCAAGTAGAGCTTGAGCTCATCCTGTACCCACACATGAATCGGAATCCATGATTTTCCTTCTTCCACTTTCATGCTCAGATTACATGAGTGTGCCACCTTGTCTCTCCTAGAAGTATCATTACTTCCTGTTCTGCCAATTGGAAATTGGCAAGTGGAAATCAATGTATGAACTAAAAGAAGCAAAGGTGTCTGTCATCTAGTTTGGGGCACATTTGAGTGTTTGCTTCTGTCTTCACTGAAGACATCAACCCTCTCTGCTGATATGCAGAGCAACCTTCCTCAAAGGGACTTCTCCATCTTGCAAAGGAAAATAAGGTTAATATACAGAACTCATCTTGCCTCTGCTGAGTCTCTGTTGTCTGTAGCTTATAATAGTCTTTATACCCAGGCAGCATGTGGCATGTTCTTATCCTTCAGGAGAAGGTCAGATCATAGGAAAAATTAAACTGAAATCATCAACAATTTGTATCAACATCACACAGGTTGGGCAATCATGCAAACATGCCCAATGGGGATATATTGCTAATCCAAGTGCTAGCTTCAAGGTTGCTCTTTCTATCAGTTGAAAATGTCTTTCTGGTCTACCAATACCTGGATGTACCATACTTTTCATTATTCTGTTCCTTCTGCTTCTTTTCCACCTCCCTCTCCTCATCCTCTTCCTGCTCTTCCAGTTGCTTTCCTCCTTCTCCTATCCTTCTTCTTTCTGGTTTGTGTTTGTTTTACCTGATCTGCCTCTTGAATGGTTATCCTCCTGTCTCAGTCTTCTAATTGCTAGGGATAATGGTATGAACTGCTGTACCTGCTCATCCCTGTTCACCCTGCTTCTTGACTGACCATGTTTCTCTGTACCCCTAGGATATCACTCTTCCCATCTTACTGGCTCTGAGTACTCTTTTATACAACTCAGTTCTATATGTTCATTCCCCCCTTCACCCTAGGCAATAATCCCCATTCTTAAAATATTTCCTTTCACCTATGTATGGTCTGTCCACGTCAAGGCTGGTTAGGATTCAGGAAAGGATACATACATGAGATCTAACTTCTCTTTGTAGATATAGCATTAGGTAACTGAAAGACTATTAACAGAGAAGATAGAATGTCAGGAAAAAAGCATTATCACTGGAAGAAAGCAACAAGCATCAAGAAAAGATGCCTAGAGGAAGGATAGCACTGTGAAGTCTGTGAGACAAGGAGGACTGAACAAGGGACAGGGAAGGCTATAGGTTGAGTGATACAGGCCAAACAAGCGTCAATTGCAAAGATGAAAAGCTCTCAGCTTACACCCGCTGCTAGTGCACTCTCACCTCAGCCAGGCTATAAGACCTGCAAGGAAAATATCACTGTGTAATTTCCTAACCTAATCTGGACCAGGGATCCATGTTAGAGACCCAGAATCTATTTAGCTTACCTCTTATTTTGTAAAATTATTGATGTTGTAAGGGTTTCATATTTTTAAATGGCTAGGAAAAATTACTCAACAGATTAGGACTACTTCATGACACACAAAAATGCTACGCAATTCAGATGTCAGCATCCATGCATACAGTCATATCAGAACCCAGCCACGCCTGCTTATGTAGGCATTACCCAGCACTGCTTCTGAGCTATTGTAGCAGAAGTGAGTAATGGCAGGAGAACATTTGGCTCATGAAGTCTAAATCATTCTTATCTTGCCCTTTGCAGGAAAAGCTTGTTGAGCTTTGGCTTAGCCTAAAGAATCAGACACTCAAGGCTCCAATTCTGAATTTTCTTTCTCCCACCTGTGTGACTTTGGACCAACGATTTTATCATCCCTCCCTGTCACTGTTTTCTCATTTGAGGATAAACAAGTGAGTTGTTATGGAAACTGGTTTAGTACATTCTAACGTGGAAGGTTTAGAATAGTATCTTGCACATAACAAGCTCTGAATGAATGTTTCTTAGTCCCTTTGAGGCTGGGGAGCTCAGCTGCAGGTTTGGCATCATTTCTCATCCAAAGGCTGTATCTTGAAAGAATTTAACAGTGAGGAAATGCATCGAGGGGTGTCCTTGGGATCATCACCAATTCTGTGCCGCTTTCCAAAGGGACAGAGAAGGGAGCTCCAGCCTCCAATGCCTTTTCCACTTTCCAGCATCTCCAGAACATCTGCTAGTAATCTTGGTCTTGCGGCATTTTTTTCCCTTTTGTTTTTGTTAATTTTTAAAAGAATCTTTGGGCTGTGGATGGTGGAGGGAAAAGTCCAGGGAGAGGGGCAGTGACTGTGAAGTGTGTGTAGTGGGGAACGACTGTGGACATTTGACATGAGAGATAATGTTTCCAGAGAGTGGAGGGCCCCAACAGTAAAATATTCTCCAAGAAAAAGAGAACTAGTAACTATTTCTTAGAGTCTCCTTGGAGCCCTGTAGGCAGATGGTGTATTTTAACAGGAGAGACTTGTCTCAGCTTCCCAGGGCAGCCAGCACGTGGCCATGGGTTCTGAAGAGGCAGTCTTGCTCATCTGTAGGTGAAATACTTCTGTGTAACAAGACTCTCTTGTGGTTTCGAAAAGATTTTCAGTCTCGAGACATCTGTCTTGTACAAATCAGCTTGCTCAGAGCATCACCGATAGAGTTTGTATTCATCCTTCAGGGGCAGGTTTATCTGCCCTGACTGAGACCCTAAAGTCTCTGAGCCAAATCCTGTCCTGCGTCATTACCCACTGGCTTCTTGATGATTTTAGTTTCAATAATCAGTGCAACATTATCTTATGAACCTCTCAAAGAGCCAAGTGTGGATTCACATCTCATCGTTCACAGAGTTCCAAGCATCAGTACAGAACGGGTGAGTGGGTTTTTACTAGTTATGTGTCTAGTTTCAGTGGACAGGAGGAGAAACAAAACCCACAACCACAATCACAGTGTGGCCAAGTAATAGCTTTCAATGTACTGAACAGGCTGAGCCCTGTCTCGGTACAAACAACTCAGCCTGTGGGCTAGCTTGAACTACACTGAGCTTGCTTCTAGCTTGTTCCTTGTTTACAGTTCCGCAGCTTATCCCAAGAGGGGGAAAGGGCACAATTCGTGACTCTTAAGCACTCACCTCTCAGTACATCCCGTACATCGAGAACTGGAATCTCACTTGGACGGTAATTACCATGATTATAATTCCCCCGTGGAACTTGTAGAGTGAGCTCCCAGAGCAATTCCTCAAGCTTGTCAAACCACTGCCTTGATTTGCTTATGAAAGGCAGTTCTAATCAAAAGAGGTAATTACAATATTAAGTGCCAAGCCTTCGTGTGCAAACTCTTGAGTCATAGGATATTAAGCTTAATTGAACTGCATTGAAGGAGGCATGCAGCGTCATGCACAGGACTCCTTGAGCTAACGTGAGCCCCAGCCTAAGCCTTTCCTCCAGGAAAGTGGACAAATTACCTGATCTATTAGGCACTCCGGAATCATGGTGTCATACAAACCAGTGCACCTGCTTCAGGAAGCTTTTTCCTCTTGCAAGTTTTAATGCTTTACAGATTGATGTTTGAGATATCTTTAAAAAGTAGTCCCGCCCCATTTTGATTTGTGACCATGGTAAGACTGGCACGAGCATTAGACCTATAATTGACTTCCTCATTCATCCATCTATCCATCCATTCATTCATTTGATATATTTATATTGAGATCTTCAGTATTTCAGGTGTTGTGATGGACCATGGTTGCTGAGATAAATTAAGTATTTTCTAGATCTTCTACAAAATCAGCACTGGTGTGGAAAGTTAAGTCGCCAAAGATGATTAAGCTCTGATGTGAAAGCACTGTAATAATAAAATATTAGGGAGAACCAGAGGGAAGACTTTGGAGATGATAAGGTACTGGCTGGAGGCACCAGAATGGAGAAAGGCTGAACAGGAGTGAAAGGCTGTGCCGTGTCCCAGGAAATAGGAGCTGAATTGGAAAAGTGTGAGAGAGAAAAAGACCACAGTGGATTTCATAATGCTTTAAAGACTTCACTATGATCCTTAAATTGCATATTTATGTATGTATTTATGTTCCATGTGGGTCTGTATGTCCTCACGCAGGCTTTGACGTCCATCAGAGACTGTGAAAATACAAGCAGACTGAAGCTTGGTCACTTACAGACCATTCCAAAATCCCATTGCTCAGGAAGCTCAGGACTCAAGCAGAGCATTAAGAAATCTGTGTAAAAAATATAGAGGCAAATAAATAGAAACCACACACTCAAACTCAGACCACCACTACTCAAAATGATACCACAGCACCCCTACACCTCTACAAAGTGGGTTTTCGCTGGGTGTGGTCACCATCAAACTTTACATAGCTTTAAAAACATATAGAAAATGACCAGAAAACCCTTCGAGATACACCTTTATCTTACAACACAAATCTGACCCAGAGCTCATTAGCAGAAGAGGATGTATTCTCATTTCAGAAGCAGAGTGATCAATCACACCAGCTGAAGGATGGCATGGCCATGAGTCTGCCAACTAACCTATAATACCATGCTTTAATTGCCAAGTGAATCACCCTTCTATTTGGCTATACTAAAAAGAAAGAAAGGCCCGCATTTGAACATACTTAATTCAAGACTTGTTTGTTTGTTTGTTTGTTGTTTGTTTTCAGAACGTAATTTCAAAGGTTCCAAGAAAATAGAAGAAATGTTTCATCCTCTTAATGTTCTGTAGTGGTAATATAATCTGAAGGTATTTTCTGAGTCAATATCTGCAGAAGGGAAACTGCTATTCTCTTTTTCGAGATGAGGAAACAGAAGATAAGAGGGGCTGAACAGCTTCTAATTATAGTCACCTTTGGAAATGGCCAAGGAATGGAACTCAGGGTAGCCTGACTCTTAATCCTGTTCTCTTGCAGTAAAGAGCTGCTTTCTAGAGGCCAATGTGAGAGTATACTCCTGCAGTCTCAGGATTTGGAAGGCTGGAGCAGGGAGTCCATGAGTTAGAGAACTGTCTAGCCTAAACATAAGATCTGGCTTCAACCAACCAACCAACCAGCCAACAAACCAACCAACTAACCAACCAACCAACCAACCAACCAACCAACCAACCAACCAACCAATTAATCAATTAACCAACCAACCAACCAACCAACCAACCAACCAACCAAAAAACCAAACAACCCACCAACTAACCAACCAACCAACCAACCAACCAACCAACCAAGCAACCAACCAACCAACCAACCAGCCAACCAGATAAAGATCATTTCTCTTTTGACAAGAAGGGATGAGAACAATTCTATTCCTCATCAAATAAATAAAAAATTATTTTTCACATAAATCATTTAAAGATAGTCCCTAGTTTTTAAACTACAAAAGTTCAACTTCCTAGTTTGCTTAACACTCCCTGATGTCATAAATAGCACCAACCTTTGCCTTAGAATCAGGCCTCTTTTTACATAATATTAAGAAATGAATCTCTCATTTTCCTCAGTGCTAATGCTAAGTGAGAAGGAATCCAAGACAATTGTGTTCTTACAGTTTCTGGATCAACTATTTGAATGTATGACTTATCTAATTTTATCTCACAAATAAACCAGAATGGATGGACTATTCCTTGGGAGGGTGTAAGGCAGGCCTTTGGAAAGATGGTCACACAGATCCACTAGGCCTGGGGGTCTCAACCTTCCTAAAGTTGTGGCCCTTTAACTCCTCATGTTATGGTGACCTCTAGCCATAAATTTATTTCATTGCTACTTCATAACTGTAATTTTGCTACTTTATGAGTTGTAATGTAAACAAACATCTGATATTCTACCCAAATGAAAGCATTTTTTGATCCTCAAAGTGGTCATAGCCCACAGGTTGTGAACTGGTGCACTAGGCTATAGCTCTAAAACCTTCCTTACAGTGAATTTCTGAAGAGGCTGATATTTGATAGGCTTACCACTCTCAGGCTTTTAAAGATAGTATAAAAAGCAGTCTTGGGTTAGGCAAGGGACAGTGTTTCTAGATTAAGGTTTTCCCCAGTCATTCAGTCAGGGACCTTATATAATTCATGTCCAGCAACTGGGCTTCTGTTTCCTTATCTTAAAATAAAGGTGACTATGACTGATCCTCATGAATTTAGCATGATGGCTAACATCTGTTGAGTAGCTTCTAGGTTGGGGACACTAGACTAAATGTTCCAAATAGAAAGGTGTACTTCAAGTTTCTAATCTATAGATGGAAAGCCACATACTGAAAGCATCAACGTAATGTATTTGGTGTTAGAAATTGATATGATCCAAGGAATCAGGAGGTGCCTCAGTCAATAAAGTATTTTCCCTTATACACTAGTCAGCTAACCTAGTCAAATCAGTTAGCCCAAGATCAATGAAAGACCCAGTCACTAAAAACAAAACAAACCAATACAACACCAATATGGAAGGTTCCAGAAGACTGTCTCCTGAGGGTAACCTCTGGCCTCCACATGCATGTGTATATATATATATATATTCGTGTGTGTGTGTGTGTGTGTGTGTGTGTGTGTGTGGTGTGTGTATGTATGTGTATAAGTATAAGATTATGTATATATATATATATGTATATGTGTACACGTGTACGTACACAACTCACACACAAATGAACATGTAGACACACTTAAAGAAAGATACATGATTCGCTATTCATTGAAGTGCTCTCTTATCTTTGTTCATAGACAAACTGATTTTTTTCCCAAATCCATAGTGCAAAAGAAAGTTATGATACAAGGATTTTAGAAACAGCCTTGATTTTTTTTGGTCACAAAATATTGACTTAGTTAAGGAAGCCCTTTTTTGTGTCCAGAGTTGCTATTGTTCTTACTTTTACCTTAATGCAGCAGAATCTTCTGTATAAAGGCAATGGTGAGCCATGCAGGTGGAAGAGCTGTCAACAAGCCTGTTATTAATCATTATCATAATCATCTGGGCCAACCTGCTAAGCTTTTTGATGTGTGTTCATCTCGACGGATTAAGATGAAGATCTGGGTGTGATCACTATCATTGTAGCATTAGGATTGGAGCTTATTAATCTCAGGCTGCAAATGACCAGAGGTAACTTCGAATAGACATACAGCAGTCCATCTCCAGCTCTGGGGAGCTCTACACAACACCACTAGCCCCTGAACTGGCTCCTATCAAACAAAGAGAAAGTTTTTTTTTTTTTTTTTTTTTTTGGGTGAAATCCAGCCAGAACCACTGGGCTTTTTTTTTCCATTTCAGAGTCATCAGAAATGCTTTCCAAAGGGATTCAAGTTCAATACTCAGTGATCATGAGGGCCTTCCAAGGAAGATACTTTTCAAAGGAAACACCTTGGCAACAGATTCTACATAGGGCATAAGGGAAGGGTTGAGGAGGGGACTCATGTGTACAGGCATAAGCTCAATACTTAAGTACTCAGTGAAATCATGAGGAGGCTGCTCTGGGGGACTTCTGGCCAGCTATGAAACTAGTGAAGACCCGAGGTCTATTCTTGCTTCATGGATGACCCAGATGATGGGGTAGTTAAGAAGCATTCAGAAGCCAGTAAATCTAGCATTTGTTATGAGCCCTGAGACTTGGTTCACATAACTTTCTCTGTGGCCCTTCTGTCAAATAAGAAGATAAATATATTCAAATCTTGCAAGGTGCCATGAAAACACAGAATTTCTATAACCATTCAGAAAAAAAAAAAAACTGGGAGGAAGTTTGGTTACATTGGTAAGCTGTCCAAGTATAGGAAGAGCTATGGTGAGCAAATATGGCATGATCAGAAGCCCTGTCAGCTCTCTTGTCTCTTCTAGTTCCCAGGAAGATACTGCAGAGAACTATGTCTCTCTAGTCTCAGTCATGTAGCCCCCTTCAGGTGACATTGAGAACAGAACGGTTAGACCTGAAGCTCAGCTCTGAGTAGGTGATCAAAATGGAAGGTCAGGTGTGTGGCACTCTGGTGGTCTTTCTCGCCAAATTCCTGATTTGACTTTGATGGTTGTTTTTATATGTCTACCAAGTTCCTCTGCTAGTCCCCACTCTCTCTAGAGTGAGGCATCACAAGTGTCCCTGGGTTCAAGGGCCTCTTTACAGAGACCTGCAATGGCAAAAAGTCCAAGAATGTGTTTCTTGAGCATATTGTGTACAAATAAAACAACTGCAAATGACTCCCAGAGAAGTAAAAACAACTCAATAGGAAAAGGCAAAATGGAAAGAAAGTTCCACTTCTTAATGTTTAAGAAAGACTTGTATAAACTGTGAAGTGTCTCCTCACATGGTGTCTGGGTTGGTTCTTACACTACTATTACCGTTCTTGGTCTCATACATTAGTGACATGAATGAACTTGGTTCTCAGAAAAATTGGGAAAACTGAGCAGACATTTTGGTTTTAAACTTAGGTCTAAGTGAAGGAAGGTGATTTAATTTAGAGCAGCCTAAGAGATGTTTCCTAGAAGCTGTCTGTCTGTCTGTCTCCCATTCATTTTGTAGACCCCCTTAACAGAGCACCTGACTCAATGTAAGCTGTCCACAGGTCAAAAATTTTATTTCCTTCTGTTGAGCTGTTGAGTACTTCCTGGTAATCATTTTTTATTATTCATTCTTTCTTTTAAAATATTCATTTATTCTTTGATAGTTTGAGACATATTATATACTGTATCTTGATAATATCAACTACCAACTCTCCTCTTCATCTTCCCTTAGACTCCTGTCTCCCACCTAGCCCCAGACATACACTGTGAAGATAATTGATTTACTTTTGAGACGGGACCTGAATCTATAATCCAGGTGGCATGGAACTTACTGTGTATTACAGGCTGTCCTCAAACTCTCAGTGGCCTTAGCCTCCAAAGTGCTGAGAGGACAGGCTTGTGACCTCATGCTCTGCACCTTTGCTTTCTCATCTATCCCCCTTCTCACACTGTGCTCTGTGTTTGTTACAAGTGCCACAGCTTGCTTAGGTGAGGGCTTGTTTTATGAAAACCCTGGCTGGCTTGGTGGATCTCTTAAGTCAATCAAGAGTTTATTCCAGCTGTCTTGATATATTAAAAAGATGGCTTCCTTTAAGTTTCCTAATATATGTAGGTGGCATGTGGGAACACGTGCCCAGATCCCCATGTCTATGGAAATGACACTGAATCATTTTGCAACAAAGGAAGGGCTTTAGATGTTTGATGGAGGTGTGGCAGATGGGTAGGGCCTGGACAAACCAGTTGATTGGGTGTGTCCCAAAGCAACCATGGCCTCCACTGGAAGGAACTGGCTTCTGAGACAAGGATGAATCATTCATATAGGACCTAAGCATCTGTACTTACACTGCGGGTAGAGACCCGGAAGAGACCTACTGCTGTCTACAGATTGGATGTAGGAGTGAGTATATGGAGCTACAGGAGGTAGTGGAGTCTCTTTAAAAATACAGCAGTTGTGATTTATTCTCTTTTACATCTTTGGATTCTTCTGATGATTGAAAAAAATAGCATTTAATGCTTAAAAATATTTGAAACCACTTACCTTGTGGACCTTAATAAAAAAAGATAGAAAACCATATTCCTTCCTCCTATATTTTCTTTTGCACCCTCCCCTTCCAATATCTGTGTATGAGAATAGAAGCCGTGGGGGATCTTAAGCAATGCTTTTTCTCTAGTACCCAGAATACTGTCTAGTATGTGGTTGAGATCCATAAGATAATCTGAACAGTTGAATAGAAATAACTGTCACAACAATATGAGCCCTGTCAGAACCAGCTCTCTGATCTGCCTGCCAAATTGCCACATAACTCAGAGCTTCATGAACTCATTTCATTCAAGAGTCTGTGTTTACAGTAGGGTATTTGATGGACTTATGTAGTTGTAATGCCTTCCTTTCTATGGAGAAAGAAGAAGAAAACAATTCGTTGAGATACAATCTTGGGAGTCATGGAGATACTTTTCTGTGCAAAATTTAATGTCCCAACTGCTAACTCCACAAACACTTATCAGGGCTCTACTGTGTAGAACAGGTAAACACTGTGATTATATGAGAAGAAGAATGCCCATGCTCTAGTCCCCATCCTCTCTTCTACATAATGTACGCCTAAGCAAATAATGAACGTATCAAACATTATTAGATACAATAACAATATATACCACTTACTAGATGCTTGCAATGAATAAGGACTTTTCCCAATGTTTTAAAATATTTGACACATTCATTTATTACAGCAGTTCTATGTAGTATTAGCCATTATTCTAATTTTTCAGCTTAAAACACTGAGTTAGATATTAGTGGCTGTACCCAAAGTCAGAAAAGAAATGTGCAGGGCTTGTTTTCACGCACAGTACCTACTATGGTTTATTGCTCTGAGCATTGTGTGCTATCTTGTTATTCATAAAGGTATGGAGAAGTACGCAACATGGCACAGACCTGTTCTCTCTGCCCTTTCTGACAGGACACTGAGGAAGTGCTGTTTGTGTTTGAATATTGAAAATGAGTTGAGACTCCTCAAAAAGAGATGCCATGTGAATGATTTAGACAGTTTTTGCACAGCCTCTGAGTTGGGCATAGTCATCTCAGAATACTTGGTTCTGATGTGGCTGGTTCCCTGTAGGGAGTAGTGAGACATGGGAATAAAACTAGAATTAAATGTAGGTGACAGGAAAAAGCTTATTCTACTGGAGATTATGAGGAATGACTTTGACATCTCGGTCCCAGGGAGCTACTACAGAGTTTAAATCCAAGATATGATAAATTCTAAGCTTTCAGTAGCAAGGCCATAGGTCATGCAGAACACAGAAAGGGACAGAGGTGAAGAAAATGTAGTTAGGAAGTTCACGCAGTGGTCCACGCAGGATGCTTAGGGATGCTGAGGGGCCAAATGACATCAAACCCCTTCCTCCTGCAGGTGAGATAGAGGTGACTGATGCCCTGTGTACAAAAAGAGGAGAATGGTAGTGACCTGGAGTAAACTCTGCATGCTTAAGATAAACAAACACTGTTTCTCCAGCGACCAAGAAAGTGGGCGGAGTCTGCTCAGTCACCTCCCCTTTTAACTGTAGCCAGTTCTCTTGCAAGGGACCAGGGGACAGAGTCTGCTATTCACTGTTGTGGCTTCTTCATGCCAGAGCCTCAGTTGGTGCAGAAATGATGCTGACGTGCCTGTCTGTCTGAACACTTTTACAATGGGATTTAAAAACATGCTGAGGTCATAGAACAGGGACTAAAGTGGGTTTTTATCATTTTCTTTCTTCTGTGAATGGTTGGATGGGATGTGTTTTAAATGAAATCACAGAGATTTCAAGTGATCTCTCTGAAAGCAGTGAATGCACAGACACAGTCAGAGAAGAAAATAACAGCAACAGGGCATGGATTCTCACTTGCCCTCAGGAGGAATAAGGATTCTAGATTTCTCTCATGGAATTCAAAATCAACACAAAGTTAGTTTTTCTCAAATTTTAATGTTTGCAAATGAAGCTACTTCTGTTCTTCAAGATTATTTTTTGAAAACTGGTCCTAATTTTTCAGAGGAAAAAGTCCTAAATGAAAAGACATACAAGGATCACACACACACAGACACACACACAGACACAGACACACACACAGACACAGACACACATAATGAAAACCAACAGAGTTTAAGCAAAAGAAGGCCACTGAGTCTACATTCTATTAATAAATACTTTATAATTGCCAATGTTGATCAAAAGTCACCATGATTTTAGACTCCATGTAGAAAGTGTCCTTTCTTCAACCTCCTTATCTCTAATCTCCCAGGCATTTCTATAGATACTGTAATTTGCCCATGCTGTGGGAAGGCTTTTCAGGATAGTGTGTAAGAACTCTTAGGAGAAGTGGAAGGTTCTCAGAACCTCCTGCTGACGATCCGAATGGCTGTCTTTACCCTAGATGTGAATCTGGAGATTGGTAGTATTTTTATTCGTTCCCTTTCTGATGGCTCAAACGTGTAATGGCTACCATGTCAGGGGAGAGGTGGAGGTTCTTAAAACGAACTTGTCATCAGCTTGGTTGTGTACTATGATTTGATCCAACTTGACAAAGATGTTGAGAGAACGGTAAATGATTTTGAACCTGTAGATCTCATAAATACCAGAGATTCCACATGAGAGAAGGACACGAGCTACAGTACCAGTGTTTGTTTGTTTTCTTGTTTGTTTTTGTTGTTGTTGTTTCCGGAAGTGCTGATACTTTTTAAAAAAACATTCTAGAAAGAATAGTAGCTGACTTCATTTAAGGCAGAATTATTTTAAAGTTTGGCCAAGCACAGTCATGGGAAATTCTTTAAGAAAAAAAAATGTTTTTTATTGTTTACTAACTTAGGGATTTGGTGCACATTTTTGCTTCACAGATTCACAGTAGAGTTTAGGCAGTATGCTTTGCCTGATCTTTAAAACAGCATTTGCCATGTTTTCTTAGATCACAGAGCCTCATGGAGAGAATGAGCAGGTGAATGTGGGGGAGGGGATTGGGGAGAAGCTTAGAGTGAATGATCTAATGCCTGCCTTAAAAAGATATATAGTGACAATATACAGCTTACATGGGAAAATTTCACTTGGGTTTCATGTCATGATCTTTCACCATAGATCCATTGAGACTTTGAAGTAGTAGCTTCAAAGTAATAGTCATAACTTTCTTAGTCTCACTGCTTCTCCTGTCAAGGCATTTGTTTCCCTCCAGATTTATGGAAAAATAGTGATCTAGGTTTCTTCCAGTTGGTTGGAGGGTGCATCATCAGTGACCTCCTCAGCTGCTTTGAGGCTACCATTGGCCAATCCAAATGTCGATTCCCCGATGTCCTTCTGGTGGACTCAACTGCTCAATCTCTGAGCCAACAGACACTGTTTCAGTGTACTCTTGCTCTCAGAATTATACTTCTATCCACCCTCAGGGGCTCAGCTACCGAGGCTGTCTTCCTGGTGTACCATCCACTTGTCTTCTTACGCATCCATTCTTCCTCCTTGCAACCATGGCAACAATCCACCTTCCATATCAAACATGTTCTTTATAGTTTATATTACAGAAAAGTCAAAATGGAGTTTGACCACGCGGTACAGACTACCCTTATTATTAAGAAATAAAAATCAGAATGGTCAAGCGGTCCCTGCAAGCTTGCTGAGTTTACAAGTGTCAGGAGAAGAAGCTGCATTTGGATGAATTTTTGAAGCTTTTGATTTGATGTCACTTGATTTAAGCCTGGACTCAAATTGAGACACGGATAGATATCCCCAGATTAGGAAGTAGATGAGTTCGTTGGCTGTAAATTTAGTATATTTCCAAGGTGGGCCAAGCCAAGTTATCAATAGGTATTAGATCTATGATGCAGAAGGAACTGTAAGATGAGTCTTGGAATTACAATGAAATGTTCTGATTTGTAGAAATCACAGGTCTCTATTCACTGTGAAGTCTGTACAACACAAACCAAACTGTTGAGACTTTGCCATTGCTCAGGGCATGAAATAGTTTATAAGGTTCCAAACTTTACTCTTATTTTATTTTATTTTATTTTATTTTTTGCTAGGGGATTCTAAAAAGGTGCATTTAAAGTACTTCTATGGACAGTGTAACATTCATCCATCCCACAATTGGGGTTGTTCATGAAAGCGAGTAGAGTCTTTGTTCTTATTCTACCTCAAATATACTTAGAAAATACCATCTTTTGTAGAATTCACAGGACCTATATTCTTTCTGCAATAAATGCACTGCTGATAAAATTGCAAAACAGGTATTTGTCTAATGCTCATTTTTTACATATTTATTATTTGAGAATATACATGCAAACAATAAAAATCATACATCCATCCCATTATTACCCCCTCCAACTTCTCCAAATATCTCTTCTCATACTCCTACCCCCTAACTTCATGTCCTTTTTTTATTTTTAAATCATAATTCATTCAAGTTTATTTCATGCTGCCCATGTGTGCCTGGGTGTAAGCCATTCACTGCAGCATGGGCAGTACCTAGGAGTAGCTATCAACTGCCAACATCTGATCAGCTAGGTGTTAGTTTCTGTTAGAGCCTCCCTCAGCTATGCTAGAATTTTGACTGGCTTGATCTTATTCAGGTCTTGTGTAGTTTAGCACTGATGCTGCAAGTTCATACCTTGTCTAAAAAACTTCATTTCACAGCATCTTTCCTATCCTCTGGTTCTTACATTCTTTGTACCTGGTAATAATTGTTTTTAGAGTATTACTTTAGTGATTTCACTTACAACATCCAGGTCTCTAAATTCTAAGCTCTCTTTTGACATGTCATTCACCTGCATCTTTATTCATTCATGACACCTTGTGTAAGCAAACTACTCACAGAACATTTCAGTTTACTTCTGTGTATATTTCTATTAAACCAACCATTTAAACCTTGCCATTTCTTCTCACTAGTCCCCATACTCTGCCCAATGTGATTTTTTAATTACTCAAAGTTAAAACATGATAACCCCCTCTGGACATTTATCACATTTGCCTTTGTTGTGACATTTATAGAGCTCAAAGCATCTGGTGGTCCCTGTGTCCCTCTCTTTCCCCTTGTGACCCTCTTGAGTCAGCATATCACTAACCATTTCCAAGATTAATAATTTTCATGGCACTGTGTCATTTACAACACTGTTGTCAATAGTTAGTAGTGTAGGGAGTATTGCTGCTTGTCACAACTAGTAGAGAATAGGTTGAGTCCGGGGATGCTGCCAAATATTGTGCAGAACAGCTCCCTGCAGTATCAGCCTCCTTCACTGAAAACTTGTGTTCATTGGTTCCTAGATCCATGCAGCCACTTATCTACTACCTAGCTGACAGATTCAAGTAAATGTCTTTTTGATGTCTACTTTTGAATGTTTCAATAATGCCTAGCCAGTCCTTAATCCTGTTAGTCAAGATTCTCCAAAATAGTTTTAATCTTAGTCCCTACTTCCTCTCCTTAGGCAACGCCATCATTGCCTACATACCTAGAGCTTGGCTCATTTGGATGAATCCTTTTTCCTGGGTGTGCCAATGCAGAGTATGCCAGGCAAGTGTGCCTTATTGTTGTTGCTTTATATTTAACAACCCCCCTTCCTCTTGCTCCCATCGTAGTGTGTCCGCATCCTGCTCCCATTCTAACCTCAACCACAAAGTATTCTTTTCCATTAGAAAACCTGATTATCTTAGTAGATGCTACTAAGATAATCCATCAATCAAGCCGTATGGAGGAACACAGGGTGTGTGCATGCCTGCTCCCTCACCCTCAAAGGTGACACTGAATGGCTATGAGCCTTACTTGGCATCTGTTCATGGGGCAGAGAGAAGAGAAAGGAAGGATGCGAGGGAGTCTGAAATCACGTGAAGGATGGAGATGCACTGGATAGAGGGCTGGGAGCAGGGCCTGGGCTGCTTTGGAAAGTCCCAGTCCCTCATCAGGCAATGTCAACAGATGCATTTCTGTTTGCTCTCTCCTCCTCCTTCCCTTCCCATTTTTCTTTCCCACTTTCCTTCTTTTGATCATTTTCTCATCATATTCCTTTTCACAAAGAAGGACAACTATACGCCCACCGAAAGGACAGAAAGTGGCTGTGGGAAAGAACAAAAAGGTACCTTAAGTAGTAAGAATATTTGCAATATCACAAGGCCTGACTGGATATGGTGAAAATCTTACTAATTTGTTTTAAAATAGTCTTTATTTTCAATGAACATAAATTGATTTTTTAAAAATTACACTCCTTATCTTTATTTTTCTTCTCTGTATAGGATATTAGAACATCAATTTAAAAACAAATGTGGGAAAATACTATTTCAGACCAATGTGAAAGTATATGAAAATGAATGTGTATTTTCACATTCTCAGGGGAAAAAATACTAAGAGGTTCCGTTCTCTCAATCATAAAGAATTATGAGAAAACTTAGTATATTCAACATAGGATATGATTCAGTCACATATTTCTCCAATTTGTCAAGAGGAAAAGGAAGCTCAGAGAAACGAAACATAGTCGTTCATTATAAAGCCCGACAGACTGCCATTCAATTCCTGAACTGTTTAAAGTTTAAGAGAAAGCAAAGCACTCTGAACCAGGACTGACACCAGCTAGCCTAACATCATCATCATCATCACCACCACCACCATCAACAGCAGAAGCAGCCGCAACCGAGAGCACACATAGTAATATTTATTATCATTTTTCTTTATCCCAATCTTTGTGTCAGGTTGTGGGAGAAGGTGACACTGGACAAAACTGGCATTGTCTCCATCCTAATATAACTCATATTCTAGTAGGTGAGAGAGGCAATCACCAGGCAAAGAACAACTGTTAACTGTTCTAAGTACAGGAGCCAGGAAAGTAGGAAACAGGAGGAACTGATTTGGTGCCGGGGAGGAGGGGGCAGAACTAAATGAAGAGCGCTCCCTAGGGCAATGATAATGAACTGAGATCTGAAGACTGAGTGAGCTGGGTGAGTGAATTAGGATGTGAAAAGCGCTTCTCTGGGAAAAAAAAAAAAAAAAAAAACAAGATATATGAAGGCTGAGGAGCCTAAAGGAACAGACTAGGCATCCAAAAGACGCAAACACCAGGATACCCAAAGTGAGGAAATCCAGGATGAGGAGGAGGGTTTCCTGTGCCACAAATATTAGAGGTATTATGCATGCTGGTAGGAAACTTAGTTTTACCCTAAGATCGGTGACCGGATATTAAAGTTTTAGATAAGAAAGTGATGTGTTGTAGGATGCCACGGAAGAGCTGACAGCAGCGATTGGATGGGTAAAAGAAAAAAAATGGAGGGACAGAAGGGAAGCAAGCAATTAAAAGTCTTTCAGTAGTTTGGGCCCAAAGTGATAGAAATGTAATCAGAAACAGGTTTGCAAATACAAAAAGATTTTGATAGAAAACCGGACTACTGTTTGGAGATGCTTGACAGGGCACATCAAAGACAACCCTGAGTGTGTCATAGAAAATCCAGTGGACAATACTAGCATGTCTGAAGCCGCTTACAGCATTGACCTCTAGCCTACCCAAGGTGGTTCTGATGGGTCCAGTCCTGTTGTGTGAGACATTGCATCCTCAGTATGGACCTGTGGTAATGTTGCTCTGAAGTTTGGATCTGGATTTATGGAATTTGCATTCAAAGCTCTGTGTGTGCAGGGTACTCAGTACTGCTGAACAAGAATCCTTCTTCTCTGAAACATACCCACCTCAAACGGTGATACCCACAGTCACAAGAGATGGGTTTGTCGGCAACAGGCACATCTACATCTGAATCTAGAGGATATATTTGTGATGTTTCCTTGACTCGTAATCCTGTCCTTTCTCCTTTCTGCTGTAGGTTGTTCTTGTGCTCTGGGGTCCAAGAAAAACTTTTGATTGAATATCCTTTTACTCAACAGTTTCAACTAAAATGGGCTATAGTTTCCTGTATGTTAGAGGGTCACGAGGGATTAGACTTATGAGTTCCCGCACCACAGCTAGGTGGGCAGTGTGATCTCCAACCTTTAGATCCAAAGCCAAGGTGTACGCAATGAGAATCAGATTCCAGGGTCCCATTAATCCAGAGAGACTTATTTGACAGAACAAATACGGTCAAGAAACTCCCTTTACCCTGAACTGCTAAGGTGATTCTGAGAGATTATCTAAGCATTGTGCTGAAAAACATATCAGCTTAGGAGGTTTTGTTTGGCTGTGATTTCTGGAGGCAGAAACCTTGTCTACTTTGCCACACCAGGGTTGCTAAAAACATTGACATTATACTGAGAAAACATTGAAATATTTTTAAAATTAAATTGCTGTACTGTAACTCTGTTTCCCTTTCAAGTCATCTCATGGCAAATTGTTGACAGATCTGCTATGATTTTTGGAATAATACATTTTAGAGAATGTTCTCAAATGTTAGATGGCCACAAGAGACAGTGGGGTGTAGGAAAATCTGCGTGTTGACTACGTGTATGTCTGAGTACATGACATTAAGAGTTAAGGGACATCATAAAGCACAGCATAAACTCTGTCAAGAGTTTGAGATTCTTGTTTGTAGAACTTGCTGCTGTGGAGAACCTATTACAACCCCACCATTTACTCAAGATTGTCATGGAAACAGTTAAAAATCAAAAGACCCTAGACCAAACAAGGCACCTAGGAAACTTTTCATTCCTAGGAAACTTTTCTCTGGGCCAGGTGGCCAAACTCCAAGATTCCCTAGAAATGGTTCCCCAGAGTTGTCAAGTTAACTCTTGACCACAGGTTTTTATTTCACTTGCTGTGAATTCACTGCCACTTCAGATAATCCATGCATTCTTTTTATCTCCCTCTGACTTCCCAATGGCTAGAGTCAACTATGTCAGATGCTAGAGCATAACATGTTTACACAAATAGCAAGTATACCGACTGCCTTCATGGTCCTCACCAGCCTCTCCTTTGTCGGCTGTGCCCTGAGATATTCATTCAAAGCCGAATTCAAAGCCAAATCATACACATGGTAGAGCGTGTACTTGTAGGAAACTCAGGATGAAGGGCAAAAAGCCCTTTTAAATGACAAGGAAATCTGCTTGGTGATTTCTTTCATCTGAACCACATATCTACTAAAAGTTACTCTTACAACTTTATCCCAGCCACTGTTCCCTCTATCTTCTGTAGACTAGCACATGCTTTCTGAAATATACTGGTTTTGCTTATAGTCATTGACGGACCAAAGTCAATGTCATCATCAGCTTATCTGAGGGCACTAGAAGGCAGGAAGAACATAAGTGCATGCAGAGCTACTTTGGTATCTTGTGCCCTTCCTTCTTTATATGAGTGATTGTAGATGACATAGTCCATCCTAATAAATACTCATGTTCTTCTCTATGCTTTCCAGATGTGGACATAGGGGTGAGGAGGATTATGAAGGCAAACTAAAGGACTGTTTCATATTAGGGCAAGCCCTATGAGCTGGATGTTGGCTTGTGGCTTACAAAAGTTGTTAGCTAGGTTTATTTTAGCTCCAGAATTATTTTTTTCTTTCCCCTTGAAATATTTGAATTTCAAATAAAAATACATTTGTTTTTTTCAGAGCTGTATTCGGTGACTTTAAATATGCCCTGTTGGATGTACAAAAGTCCTAGATGCATGTGCTGGGTGAGCACCTCACATAGGCACGGAAGTGTTTGCATGGCATTTATCAAACATGTTAGGGAGCAAGTCCTCACTTGAATAGGTATGTTAATGTCAACAATCTTTTCTTAATATACTGTCCCCTTGCATTCAAGAGGGAATTTCTTCCATAAACTGAAAACCACTCAGCAGCAGTGACCTCTGGACCTTCTAATTTGTGGTTGACCTTTAAGATGTATTCCAAGGTACTCAGAAGTGCCACTAGAAGAAGAAAAAACAATTTGTTGGCCAACTTCTCTTGTTAAAACAGGCCACTCCTAGCCAGACATCAGACTCTTCTGTGTGAAGATAGTCTGCATTCAGAACACATCCATGTGTTGGAAATACTTCAGAAAAGATGTGGCCAGTCCCTAAAGATACAAACTATTTATTCTTCAGAAACTGTCTCTTACAGAGAGACTAGAAAATACCCTGAGCTCCACTCAACTCCACATGAGTAGTAAAAGACTCTGGTAGAGAGTATAAGGCAAGCAATCTTTTCAGACAGGATTTAACTGGCTAATAGTAAGCCAATGGTTTAAGCTATGCCACATGACTATTCTGTTCAACCAATAAAAGCCCATATCTAACATGCGCCAATGATAATGTTGCAATGTCTTCATTTTAGGGATGTGCATGCAAGCTTGGCTTAGAATATGAGTCATTTGTTGGAAATTATTATATGCTTCATGCTAACTTAGAAGGAAAACAAAAAAAAAAAAAAAAAAAAAAAAAAAAAAACAGGTTTTAGAAATGTCTCCAGAACAGTGGCATAGTCTGAGATATAGCTGATAATAAAAGAATACCATTAGCTAAACATGATGGCACAGACCTGTAATCCCAGTACTTAAGAGACTGAGGGAGGAGCATAGCAAGCTCAAGGTCACCCATGGTTACATAGTGAGACCCTGACTCACAAATAAAAGAAACAAAAATTAAAAGGGTATTATTACTACTGTTGTTGCTGTTGTTAAATGTCAAGAGTTCCTGAGCAGTAGGAGGTCTGTCTTTTGACAGTAGTGTTTGATATCTTTACCACTAATTTCTTTGCCTTTCTACTAAGTTCACCCACTAGTCTTTAACCACAACTTTTCTGTATCCTTCTCTGATAATAGGTCTTGGTATCAGAGACATTCTACCTCTGATATCGTCCTTTTCTCTGAATCCCTCATGGAGTGTAGATTTCTAAGGACTCCTGGCTCACTATCACCTTCCCCTATACACACTTCACTGTGAGTGCTCAACTGCCTTTGCCATAGTGTGGTTGATAACTCACTCAATACTATCTTCCACTATTCTTTCATAAAATGAGAGTTCCATATAATGTTGGTTACAATCTTTAGAATTCCTTTTTGCCAGGGCAACCTGCATTCCGTCTACTAACTATGTGTGTTTGTAGCTGCTTGCTTTATTTCACATTTGAATTTAACAATTAGGTTTTCAAATTTATAAACCCACTGTGTATAGGACACACAAGGAGAACATATATGATCTATTTAACTTATTTCTATCTAAATCTATATCTAATATATATTCTTTGCATAATCTGTTCTTATATATTGGTCTCTCCAGGCATATATTTGTTGTTGTAATATGTTTATATATTTATTCTGTTGCAATTGCTGTGAAGAGACACTATAACCACAGCAACTATTATAAAGGACAATATTTAATTGTGGCTACCTTAGATGTTCAGAACTTCAGTCCATCATATCATGGCAGAAATAATAACAGCATCTAGGCAGGCATGTCAGCTAGAAGAAAGGTCCCAAAGCTCACCCCCAAAAGTTACACACTTCTTCCAACAAGGCCACAGTTACACCAACAAGGCTTCATCTCCAAATAGTGCCACTCTTGGGCCAAGCATACTCAAATCACTACATTCTACTCTGTGACCCCCATAAATTTGTTCAAACAATTGAGTCTATGGAGGCCATACCTAAATACAGCATAATGCAAAATAAATTTAGTCCAACTTCAAAAGTCCTCATAGTTTATAGTAGTCTCAAGAATGTTAAAAATCTGAAGTTCAAGTCTTTTTCTGAGATTCATTCAACAACATAATTGTAATCCCCTGTAAAGTAAGCAGATCACATACCTTAAACATCAAAAGATATATATTACCATTCCAAAGCATCATAGTGAGGACATATTGGACCAAACAAGACCAAAACCAAACTGGGCAAACTCCAAACCCTACCTTTCCATGTGTGATGTCAAAGTGTTTTTCAGATCTCATTTTTTTTTCATCTTTGTTGACTGCAACAAACTTCTTTCTGTTGGGCTGGTTCTGCTCCATTAGCAACTTTCCTCAGCAGGTGTCTCATGGCTCTGGTGTCGCTAACATCATGGGGTCTTCAAGGAAACTTCAACTTGCTTCAATGAGTGGGATCCTCACATGATCTACTGGACTCCTCCAAAGACCTCGAGTCACTTCTCCACTTTGCCTTCTGTAGCACTCTAGGCTCTGGTTGACTCCACTCCACTGCTGTCGTTGTTCCTGGTGGTCATACTATGGTCATGGTATCTCAAATACTTTGAGGGTTCTCACTGCAACTAGGTTTTACCAGTAGGCCCTCACTGGCTCCTTTTATGGTATCAAACCTCAACTTCTTTGCATGATTCTTACAGACCTGTGCCATCAACTGCAACTGAGGCTGCTGCACTTTTACCAGTGCCAAACTTCGGCTGCTCTCCATGACCCCTTCATACCTTCAAATCCAGTTTTACCTGGGTGATGCTTACGCATTACCAATTGCAGCTGAAGCATGAGGTAAAACCTTGGCCATTTCAGAAATGCAGCTTCTTTGTGCTCTCAGTAAACACTTCCCAGAGATTTTATCTCAGTGATGCTGGTCTCTTCTAATCACCACTAATTTCTTAGCTCAGGTAACCAGCATCAATTGTCCCAGTAGTCCCTTCTATTCTTAACTTTAAAGGCAGAGTCACGTGCTGAAGCTGCTGAGTTTGGCTGCTTGTTGGAGGTAGAACCCAGTCCCCTTGTCCTATTACATCATCACCAGCTTTCTATTTTCTAACTCCTTCACTGCTTTAGCTTGTGTGACCTAGGACTTGCTCTTTAGATTAACATTGAACTCAGAGATATCTATGGTACTATCTCCTGAATGCTGAGATTAAAGGACTAAAGCTATGTACCACCATCCCCGGACTTAAGCTTTTCTTCACCTAGAACTTGCTTCTTCCTAGGCTTGACTTGAACTCAAGAAACATGCTCACCTTCGTCTCCTAGAATTAAAGGGGTGTACCACCATGCCAGGGCCAAAGCATTTTATGGCCACTATTCCTCAAGATTCAAAAGCCTATGTCTTCCAGCCTCAAGATCTGAATAACAAAGGTGTCCTCCATTTCTGGATTGTAGTTTATTCCAGATTGAAAGTCCAAATGAAAACAATAACCAGGTTCAACTGCAGGCATATAAATAATAAATTAATTTGGTGGGATCTTCACTGAAGTCACCACTCTCTCAATCTGTTTATCTCCTGGATCACAGGGTTCCTCTCTGTTCCACCTCTTGGTGCCCCTTTATTCTTTGAACCATACATTTTGCACTTTCCCTTTTGAGGCTTGCTTTTTCTTTTTAAGCTTGCTTGATCCGAATGCTCTTCATGAGAGTAAATCAGAGGACAAAATCTATGCTAGGCTTTTGAGAGACTTTTTTTCTTTTTTTGTCAAAAAGTTAATTAATCTGATTGTTTTCATCTTAAACTTAGCAGGCAGATGCTTCAAATAAGAATAAAAAGCAGCCCCATTCTTCACAGAAAATACCACAAAAACAGTCTCAAAGCCACATACTAAAATACTTCTCTTCTGAAGCCTCTAGAGACAGGCTTCCACAGTTCTAAATCACCCTTAGCAACAGTCTTCCATAGTCTTACTAGGAAAGCCCATTAAGCCCACTTAAAGCACTCCACTGCTTTCCAAATCCACATTTTTTGAAACAAAAGCATGGTCAGGCCTATCACAGCAATATCTCAGTCCTTGGTACCAACTTCTGTTGAACTGTTATAGTCTATAGTACTTTTGAAGTTAGACTAAAATGTTTTTTTTTTTTTTTTTTTTTTTTTTTTTTTTTTTTTTTTGCATTATACTATGCTTAGGTTTGGCCTCCAATCGACTCATATGTTTGAACAAGCTTATGGGGCCAAAAAGTAGAATGTGGTTATTTAAATATGCTTGGCCAAGGGAATGGCACTAAGATCTACAACTCTCAAGTACTTCAGACCAGGCCTGCCTGGCTGCCTGGATGCTGTCATGTTTTCTGCCTTGATAATAATGGAATGAACCTCTGAATCTGTAAGCCAGCCCCAATTAAATGTCCTTATAAGAGTTACCTTTGTTATGGTGTTTGTTCAGAGCAGTAAAATCCTAAGACAATCTTTCCCCAATATATCTATCTCTCTATCTTTCTATCTTCCTATCTATCTATCTATCTATCTATCTATCTATCTATCTATCTATCTATCCATCCATCCATCCATCCATCCATCCATCCATCCATCCATCCATCCATCCATCTATCTATCTATCTATCTATCTATCTATCTATCTATCTATCTATCATTTCTTTTTATCCACTTGTTTTAACTGTGATATTTCTTTAACTGCAGTAGAAACTGCTTTGATCTCTCTCCTTCTAACCCATTCGACACATTATAGTAGAGTTCAAGGCTCATACGTCCCAGAGATTCTTAGGATCCCCATAAACATTTACTGAGTGCATACATTACAAAACAATGGATAGATGACAGAGTGACTAAGCATGCTCAGCTTTCTTCTATTAATGTTTCTCTCGCTAGGCAGTTAGTCACCTCTCAAATTCTGGCTTTAGTCTACCACTCCCTATTTCAAAAGTACAAATGACTCTAATGCCCCTCTAATGGAGCAGCTCTTGAACTACTGCCACCTCACTGCTCTTCCCAGACATATGTCATGCCCTCCTATTCCATTCGGCACAAATGACACTTTTGTACATCCATTCCTTCTGCACATTGTTGTTTGGCTTTCCAGTCTTTTGGTCTGACCATCCTACCCAGCTTCATCATTCAGTACTCATCTCCCTGGCCTCAGCATCAGCTTTCACATAGACACAACTTCCTTCTTGAGCTTCTTACACCCATATTTTTCCTACTTGGCTCTGAACACAAGGCTGACAATTGCATAGTCAATTTATAAGGTTTTGAGACTAGAAGCCATGTCTTGTGTTTATTTTGGATCTGAACTGTTGTAAAGGATAAAGTTGATGGTCATTGAATTGGTATCAAAGCAAAATAAATGCAACATGAATTTTACAGACAACCCTTTTCCAGAGTGCAAAGCTGAGCTTGGCCCCTCCTGGTTCCATCTAATCATTAAATTTATTTTTTACACGTGCAGTAAGTCAAAGTCCATTCTTTGGATCACTGGTATATCTTGCATGATACAAACATTAATAATGGTGACAAAGAAGTAGCACCTCATATATTTGAGTGCTTTACTAGCACCAGTTGTGAGGCCTCTTGCCAAGTATTTTAATCTTTTAATTTAATCATCTCATCATTACTAAAAAATAAGTTACAGCACTCTACTTTGCAGGTGAGAAAATAAGAAAGCTTTAAGCATAGATTGAAGCTCAAGAAAGTCCCATGACCAGTGCCAAGTTCCAGAAACACTATGATTCACAAGGCACAGTTTAACCCTAGAACAACTACAGATAGGAAGGGAAAGAACATGACTAATTATCATTTGCTTTTAATAAGTGCAGTATCATAATTATTAATTATTTTTTCTCCATCAAATGAAAGCAGTGACTAATTGTGCCCAGTGCCCAAACAATTCATTTAATTTCTTAAGGATACTGCCAGGGACTAAAGAAATGACTCAGTGGATAAAGTACTTGTATAAAAATTAGGATTTGAGTTTTGATAACCCAAACCCACATTAAGTGGTAACATGTCTATATATGCCTATATTCCTTGGCCTCTATCGGGCTGATGAGATGCAGAGACAGAAAAATTCTTGGCAGTCTGTGGGTCAACTGTCTTGTGCAAAGTGTCAAAAAAGAAACCCTGTCTCTAAACAGGGTATTAGGTGAGGACCAATAATGGGGATTGTTCCCTGAACTCCACATGTGTATGCATTGTGGCACACCCCTGTACACATAAACACACACACTCACCCATGCATACATGCATGCACATTGTGTACACACACACAGAGAAGGGGGAGGTAGAGAGAGAAAAATTTAAGAATATTTCTAGCAGTTTACTTTCGCAGTCTTTTGCCTTTTAACATACATTTATTTTCATTATGGTAGAATTTCTATGATTTTCACTGGAAGAATATTATTAAATATTTCGAACTGGTCAGCAACAATGCCTTACTTCTGAAACCATGAGAAGACAAAAAGAATCACATTAATGAAATTGTATTTCTGGATTTTAAAATAGCTTTTGGCAAAATATAAGGGAATCTAAATAAAGTATTGTGGTGGTTTCCAAGTAATGTCTCCAATAGAACAGACTGGAATTTCTGACCTTCACTTGGTGGTACTATTTGGAGAGGCTTGGGAGGTGTGGTCTTGCTGATGGAAAGGTGTCAAGAAGCATGTTTTGAGGTTTAAACATCCCCTTTGATTCCAGGTTATATCTCTATGTTCTATGCTTATAGTTTGAGATATGAATTTTCAGCTATTCTAGTCATCATGTCTATCTGATGCAAGCTTCTTAGGCATGATGATGGTAGACTCTCATCTTTCTGAAAGAATAAGCCACAAATAAACCTTTCTTAAATAAGTTGTTCTTCATAACATTTTATCACAGTGATAGACAAGTAACTAATACAGAAATTGGTTCCAGGAACACAACTTATTGCTGTGGCAGACTTGAAAACATGGAGTTTTATGGAATAATCTGGACTTTGGAACTTTGGACTAGAAAAGTGGTTAAATGCTATAAGCAGAACTTAATGGTTCATCCTAGTAGAAGCATGGAAGACAGTATGTTCACTAAGAAGGCCCAACTCAAGTGGTTTCCATAGGAATAGCATTTGCAAATGGCAGATTTCTCTCCATGTCCTAAGAACTTGCCTAAAGCTAGATTTAAAAGAAATAAAATAATTTCCTTAGTGGAGGAAAGTTTAAGACAGCCTAATAATGACTCACTCTTATACAAGTTTATAATGAGCAAAGGCAAGAGGAACAGAAAGAAATTCAAGATGTATAGTATAAAAAAAAATGGGGAACAAAGAAACTGAAGGTCGCAGCTAAGGATTGTGTATAAAGAGTGAAGGAGATTAAGGAGAGGCCCTCTAGGCAGTGTTATAAAGGGAAGGGCTGCTCTGAAGGTAAGGCCCTGCCTGGCTAAGCTTCTAACTCATGAAAGGAAAAGGCCTAAGAACGTGTTTACTCCTAGAGATGAACAACAACCTTAAGCTGTTGTGATTCATGGGCACCACAGGTCATGCCAAACTGACAGGTGAAGTTGGCAGTCTTGTCCAGGTGGGTGTTGACATTAGAGTCTTGGACGATGCACAAAGAAAGGTGTTAAAAAATTCTTATCCATGTTTTCAGAAAGTCGCTGAGTCCAGGTATGTGGCAGAGGAGCCCTTGAGTGAAGGTGAAGGTCCAATGAGTCAAGAGGTCCTAAGAAGCCACTACGTGGAGCTGTGGAGGAGAATCCTGAATTACACGCCAAGATACTGAAGATGATATCCTTTAGTTACATTCATTTGCCTAGGAATTTTGTAAAGTCATTGTTCCTAATAGCTGAGAGTACTCTATTGTGTAAATATACCACAATTTCTGTATTCATTCCTCTGTTAAAGGACATCTGGGTTTTTTCCAGCTTCTGGTTATTATAAATAAGGCTGCTATGAAAATGGTGGAGCATATGTCCTTATTATATGTTGGAGAATCTTCAGGGTATATGTCTAGAAGTGGAATAGTTGGGTCTTCAGGCAGTACTATGTCCAATTTTCTGAGGAACTGCCAGACTGATTTCCAGAGTGCTTGTACCAACTTACAACCCTACCAAAAGTGGAGGAGTGTTCTTTCTTCACATTCTTGCCAGCATCTGCTATCACATAAGTTTTTGATCTTAACGATTCTGACTGGTATGAGGTGGAATCTCTGGGTTCTTTTGTTTGGATTTTTATTTCCCTGATGACTAGGAATGTTGAGCATTTCTTTAGGTGCTTCGAGGCAATTCAGTATTCCTCAGTTGAGAATTTTTGTTTAGCTCTTTACCCCATTTTTTTAAAAAATCGGATTGTTTGAATCTCTAGAATAACTTCTTGAGTTCTGTGTATATATTGGATATTAGACCTCTATCAGATGTGGGATTGGTAAATATCTTTTCCCAGTCTGTTGGCTGCCCTTTTGTTTTCTTGACAGTGTCCTTAGCCTTACAGAAACTTTGCAATCTCATTAAGTCCCATTTATTGATTCTTGATCTTAGAGCACAAGCCATTGGTATTCTGTTCAAGAAATTTTTCTCTGTGCATTTGTGTTTTAAAGTTTTCCCCACTTTCTCTTCTAATAGTTTCAGTGTACCTGGTTTTATGTGGAAAACTTTGATCCACTTACACTTGAGCTTTGTACAAGGAGATGAGAAAGGGTCTATTTTCATTCTTCTGCATGATGACTGCCAGTTGAACCAACACCATTTGTTGAAGACGCTGTCTTTTTTTTTCATTTAAGGTTTTTTTTCAGCTGTGCTGTCATGCTGCTAGTGTATGCTCTCTCCAGTTTCTTTTTTGGAGGCACTTAGAGTTATGAGTTTTCCTCTTAGTAGTCCTTTCATTGCATCCCATAGGTTTGAGTATGGTGTGCTTTCAGTTTCATTAAGTTTAAAAAAAAAATCTTAATTTCTTTCTTTATTTCTTCCTTGACCATGTTATCGTTGAATAGTGTATTGTTCAGCTTCCATGTTGCTTTTGTTGTTATTAAAGACCAGCCTTAATCCATGGTGATCTGATAGAATGCAAGGGAGTATTTCAATCTTCTTATATCTATTAAGGCTTGTTTTGTGACCAACTTTATGGTCAGTTTTGGAGAAGGTGCCATGAGGTACTGAGAAGAAAGTATATATATATATATATATTTTTGTTTTAGGATGAAATGTCCTGTAGATATCAGTTAATTCCAGTTGGTTCATAATTTATGCAACTTTCACTGAAACTCTATTCAGTTTCTGCTTCCATGATCTGGCCATTAATGAGAGTGGGGTGTTGAAGTCTCCCACTATTATTGTGTGTGGTGCAATATATGCTTTGAGATTTAGTAGGGTTGTTTTTATGAATGTGGGTGTTCTTCTATTTTCAAGCATAGATGCTCAGGATTGAGAGTTTGACTTGATAGATTTTTCCTGTGAGGAGTAAAAAGTGTCCTTTCTTATCTTTTTTGATAACTTTTGGTTGAAAATCTATTTTATTTGATATTAGATTGGCTACTCGGCTTGTTTCTTGAAACCATTTGCTTGGAAGTTTTTTTCCTCAGCCTTTTACTCTGAGGTAGTGTCTGTCTTTGTCTCTGAGATGAGTTTCCTGTATGCAGCAAAATACTGGATCCTTTTTATGTATCCAGTCTGATAGTCTATGTCTCCTTATTGGGGAATTGAGTCCATTGATGTTAAGAGATATTAAGGAAGAGTGATTGTTGTTTCCTGTTATTTTTGTTGTTAGAGGTAGAATTATGTTTGTTTGTTTTTCTTCTTTTGGTTTTCTTGCATAATTATTTTTTTGCTTTTTCCAGGTTGTAGTTTCCCTTCTTGTGTTGGATTTTTCATGTAACATACTTTGTAGGGCTGGATTTGTGGTCAGATATTGTGTAAATTTGGTTTTGTCCTGAAAAATCTTGGTCTCTCCATTTATGGTAATTTAGAGTTTTGCTGGATATAATAACCTGGGCTGGCATTTGAATTCTCTTAGAGTCTGTATGATGTCTGTCCAGGATCTTCTAGCTTTCATAGTCTCTGTTGAGAAGTTGGGTGTAATTCTGTCTGGTCAGCATTTATATGTTATATGTCATTTTTTCCTTACTGCTTTAATATTCTTTCTTTGTTTTGAACATTTGTTGTTTTGACTATTATGTGTAGGGAATTATTTTGTTTCTAGTTCAACCTATTTGGAGTTCGTCAGACTTCCTTATGTTCATGGTCATCTCGTTCTTAAGTTTAGAAAAGTTTTCTTCTATAATTTTGTTGAAGATGTTTACTGTGCCTTTTAGTTGATATTTTTCGCCATCTTCTATACCTATTATACTTCAGTTTGGTTTCTCATTTTTTCCTGGATCTTTTGGTCATTTTTAGTGAGAAGCTTTTTTGGTTTATGCATCTTCTCTGACTGTTGTGTCTATGTTTTCTATGTTGTCTTCAGCCCCTGAGATCCTCTCTTTCACTCCTTGTAGTCTATTGGTGATGCTTGTATCTGTGACTCCTGATTTCTTTCTTAGATATTTTATCTCCAAGGTGCTCTCTTTTTGTGTTTTCTTTATTGAATCCATTTCCATTTTCAATTCCTTCACCAGTTTGTTTGTGTTTTTCTGTAGTTCTTTGAGTGTTTTCTCCTGGTTCTCCTGTAATTGTTTATGGGAGTTATTCATGTGCCCCTCACAGACCTCCATCATCATCATGAAGTATAATTTTAAGTCTCCATCTTGTTTTTCTGGAATGTTGGGAAATCCACTATTTGTTGTTGTGGGAGAACTAGGTTCTGATATTACCAGGTTGTCTTGGTTTCCATTGCTGGGTTCTTATGCGTTCCTCTTCCCATCTTGTTGTCGGTGATTGCAGGTGATCTTTTTGTTTCTGACCCGTTTGTCTCTCCTGTGGGTCTGAAGGCCCGTGGGCTCAGGAGGGAGATTGCTCCTGGGTATTTGACTCTTTGTGTGCAGACAGTGAGTTCTGATGGCAGTGACTCAGTTCTGTCTTAGTGGGCTCAGGTGTGAGAGCTTTTGAGAGGCTGTTCTGGGAGCTCAGCCCTCTGCCCACAGGTCCTGAGTCCTAATGGTGGAGACCCTACGGCTCTTTTTTTAGGCCAAAAAGAACCCTTTTCCAGAGAGCACCAGCTTCCTGTGCCTTGAGAACTCCTTGTGTTGCCTTGCAGGACAGCTAGTGGGCCTGTGCCTTAGGCTTATCCTTGGTCCAAAAAGCGCCTGTGCTTGGAGCTCAGCCTTCCGCACTAAGATCCTGAGTCCCAAGTCCCTAGTCCAGATGACAGCAACTCAGCTCTCTCTTTGGGCAAGAAAGGACCCTTTTCCAGAGAGCACCTTACCCCGTGCTCTCTGAGAACTCCTGGTGTAACGTCCCAGGGCCTGTGACTCAGAGTTGACCTTGGTCCAGGTGTAAAAGCACCTGTGCAGCTGATCTGGGAGCTCAGCCTCCTACTCATGGTCTTTTATGCAATAGAAAATTAATTAATCTTCTGAAAAATTAACTAATCAAGATATAAATTCTGCTTAACTTGACATTGTGTCCGTACTAGTTTACTTGTAGCAAACATACCACACTGATATGTTAATAGTAATGGTTCTGATACATGGGAAGTTACTCTATGATCTCCACAATTTGCTTGTGTTTCTGCATGTCTATTGGAAGATGTACACAGGTGTGAAGATGCATTTACATGTCTATGAATGTGTATGTGGGAGCCAGGTGTTAATCTTAAGTATAATTGCTAAGATCCTGTCCCTCTTATTTTCTGAGATAGGTCTCTTAGTATCTCAGGCTCATCAAGTCAGCTAGGCTAACTATCTATCAAGTCCAACGACCTCTTATTTCTCTCCCTCTCTAGAACCAAAATTATACACATGTGCCTCTATGTGCAGCTTTTTTTAGATAGGTTGCTGAAGAGGTTGGTGGAATTGAACTTGGGTCCTTGTGCTTGTACAATGAGCATTTTACCAATGAAGGAGCTTTCCCAACTGCCATCTTCATAAACTGTGCAGTATAAACCTAAACCTGTTATAATATAAAGTACACTAAAAGAGAATGTCAATCTATAAAATAAGGATTGTGGATGATCGAGAAGATAGTGTGGCTGATAACACTGAGGAATCTAGGCAAAGGATTTCTTTGTGGTGGAAGAGAGAAAGAAAGTGGATAGACTTGGTATTAGGAAGATCACCTTGGTGATTTTGAATAAAGACCCAGATGTCCAATAAGCCACTGCAGAACCTGATTTGGAGTCTTAGGGTTGGAGGAGGGAGACCAGGTTTAGAGGCACCTACTTGGGAGTCATTATGTGCATAGGTGGTGGTTGAAGCATTTGATGTCCTAAATACCATTCTGGAGATCAGCAGCCAGAAACTGTCATTACTGTATAAAGGATGAGCTGGAGGAGGTTGGGGGTGCACATGGGAGCCATTCTGATTATAACTGCAGAGCAGCTGGAGACTCTCACCCTCGGGGGAGCCACCTTGTCCTGTGGCTCAGACACTGTGTTTTCCCTGATTCTGGAAGGCATTTCCTGAGACAAACTCGGGATATGATAATTATGCCGGTTGGTAAGTTGATCTAGCCTCAACTGCATAGACCAGGAGCCCACAACAAAATACTTCTATGTCATTCAATACATTGGCTGTTCTTAAAAAAGAAACATTTAAATTCTTTCTTCCAAGGCAGATCTGGGGTAATTGTGTTAGATGAAACTATTTTGATAAACATCTTTCTTGAAGACACAGCACCTCCGTCACTTTAAAGCCTAAGTTAATTAGATATCTGATGTTAACAAAAGCTTCCATTTAGAAGAAGAGTCCACAAATACTATATCCCCCCAGACTTCTGCTTTAGCAGAGGAGCCAATGCTAAGTACAGCTTTTATCATCAAACTGGCATTTTTGCATAGTTAATCATAGATGTCTGCTGACTCTGAGATGAAGAAGGCATCTCCACTTCTATCCCACAGATGAAAGAGTGTCAACGTGGTGAAATTTATGTTTTCCCCATGAGCAGCCTATAGAGCAGAGTCTCGGATACCAAGATATTCACATGGCAAGGCTTCTAGGGATTATCTGATTTGTTTGGAAAAAGAGACTTTGTGATGCCAAAAGTGGGGTGCTCTTAATGACACTCAAGGGTCAACAACATATTGGAGCCCAAAAGATGCCTAAATCACCTAGAAATGGGCATAATGACCCACATCATTTATGTCTTTTTCATGAGGATTCTCTGAAGTATAAAGCTTCTTGTAAATAAGCATCTAAAACTATAAAGAGAAAACCCTCCCTACTCCACAAACAAATGTGCGTGACACATACACACACAGTCACACACACACACACACACACACACACACACACACACACACACAGAGAGAGAGAGAGAGAGAGAGAGAGAGAGAGAGAGAGAGAGAGAGAGAGAGAGAGAGGTGGGGGGGAAGGAGTGAGGGAGAGAGAATCTAAGGGTGATCTCATTATCTCTCTTTAATTTACAGGAAGAAAAAAAAGAAAAAAAAATACATTCAAGACTACCAGGTTGCCAGGTATCAGAGGGCCCTGATAGAGGTGGTGTGAGAGCCAGGGGCCCGGAAAGCATACATCAGAGTTCCTGTGATCCCACATTTCAAGTTCTGTGACCTCATGTGTGTTTCCTTTTTCCTTGGACCTGAAGTCTCTGTTGTGAAGAGTCATGAATCTCATTATAACCTGAGCAGCACGTTCTAGGTATTTCTCATTTGTCAGCTCCTTCCCTCCAGAGACAGTGTTGAGCAAGAAAATTATGGTGCTCCCACTGAGAGATAAGAGTGCTTCCAAAGACATTGCACAAAAATCCCAGCCTATTAGGTCTATGTGTGGCTTGCTGCCTAGGTGCTGAATAACAACGACGAAACCCCTCAGTCTTCCCCCAAGATGAGCAGTTCAATTTGAGCAAAAGGATAGTCTAATGACAGGACGGAGGAGCACAGGGCTTCGGACCAAAGAGTATTATTTTGCACAACTTCAGAAGACTTTAATAGCAAACACATTGAAGAAGTCAATGGGCTTTAGAGTCAGGGAGATGTGCCTGAGCATCTTTGCCACTAACTATATGATGGGTTGCAATCTGCCCAATCTTTTTGAGGCTAAATTTCCTAATTTATGAAGCAGAGGTATTGTTAGGTATATTTATCTGAAACTGATCTTATAAACAATAGAGGGAATAGTGTATGTGGAAAGCGCTCATTACAAACCAAAGCAATGGCCACATGTTAGTTATTATTGATTATTTTCATTATTATTGAGTAATCTCTAACAACAACATGGGCTGCCCCGTGGTGCCTGTGGGGCTGCTGTTCTGGGCTGAGGGATTGCAGCAGTTACATTAGCACATCTCAGGCTCCAAAGTGACATCCGATCACTGAGAGGCTTTGTAAATAAGTCTCTGACCTAATTAAGAGCAGATCCTTGGATATGCACTTTCTTTTACATAATAGTAGCAGAGACCAAGGCACAGAAAAACTCTAGAAAGGAACCTCCTTAAGTTCCTATTGTTGGTACATGCATCATAGGCAGTATGGCTCCTACTTAATTTCTCTCACAGATGACTTAACCTCTCTGCATTTCAGGGACTGACAGGATGTTTAAGAAACACAACTGACCACCATTCTCAGAACGTGTCCTCCTTAGCAGTCACCAACTGCAACCCTATATGAAGCCAGTGACTTTTGGATCTTATGCCTAACCCAAGATGAATTTCATTCTTATCCGAGGAGTCATCACAGAACTTGGAGGAGAGGACCTCCCTGATCTCTATAAGCCTGTATTTCAACTGAATCTTCAAACAATGGTTGTGAATTCATTTACTCTGAAGGGTTACCTTCCTCTCCCAAAAGGACACAGCATATTATGCATCTAAATTTTTCGGAAACATCTCAGATGCCCTAGAGTTGGAAGGATAAATTGTCAATAATTTCTCTGTGTTACCATGGTACTCTAGAATTTTTCAGGGCTTAATCATAGCAAAATGAGTCTGTAGTTTCATTGTATGTTCTCACACATCTTTACCCTTGCTTCACCACTGCTTGAATGAAATGTTTCTCTTCTTTCCTGAAGATTCACTATTCACTCTATAACTAAAGCTCGGGGCTTCCTGTGTGAAGCCATCTCTGGTTCCCACCCTCTTTCCAATCCACTGACCCACCTGGCTTCAGATCTCAAGATCTGCTGCATGTAGTGAGTTCTCAAGAAGTTATTCTTGTTTGCTCCAGTTCTGGACCTGACCTGGTTTCTTCCCCGTCCTCTGACAAATAGATTCAGTGCAATGCAGAAGGCTGCAAATCAGCTATGCAGTTGTGAAACCTTTGATTTGAGGCAAGACTTTAGATTGCTCAAATGAGAGTTATGTAACCTTGGCATGGTGCAATGGGCAGGAGGACCTCACTGGGAGCAGCTTAAGAGGCTCATTTTGATGAGACAGTATCAAAGCTGGCACACTTCCCAGCCCCAGCCAAGGTCTGTGCTTTATAGCAGGAGTCTCCTAGCTATTCTTAGGACAGGAGAAACAAATCCAGGAGCTAAAAGATGCTAGGAGGCTTTTCCTAATTCTCTACAATAACAGATGGGCTGTCTACAAAAGCACAGTGGAGGTGCCATGGAAACAATGTCTCCATCAATAGATCATAATCTGGTCAGTGAAGCCTGTGTCATTGTTGATAGTGAGGCTGAAGAGTCAGTGATAGACATTTGGGAGAAAGATACACTCACAGGCCAAAGTCATCATTATTACATCAGAATTGTAATATTTTGTTTTGCTTTCTAATGGTAGCAAAAATGATTAAGGCTTTCAGGAAAGCCATTCCTATTGTGATTTATTCCTCTTAACTTCTCTACTTAAAAATCTATCTCATAGTGATATCTACAGAGAAAAGGGGCTGAATAAATAAAACTAAAACTCACACCTCAGTCAGAAACTCAGCTGGAGTAGTGGCAAGTATCTTTCTCTTCCTAAGAGTCTATAGAGTCGGCAGGCCTTGTGTTTCAATGTATCAGTGCCTTCTTTTACAGTAGCTTTTTCCTGGCTTTCTCACTAAAGCTAATCTTTCTACTCTACATATCATAACAACCCTCATCAGAGCTGTCTGTATACCTATGGCTCTTCATAAATTAAAGGCTCATGGGTACATATTTAAACGCAAAGAACACAACATCTAGAAATATATGCTTCAGTCATTTTTTTTTTCTTCTGCGATTGATTAGCTGTGTGATGTTAGAGGAACTACTCAGTCTTTCTGAATGGATTTCACTACCATCTGAAATACATGGATACTCAACCCACAGTTCAAGGTGTCACAAGGATAGAGTGAGATAATCTGCATGAACAGTGTGGTGGTACAGGATCACGGTTTTGGATTGTACAGTCTCTTCAAGTCACTAGCTGCTCTTTCAAATCATGGCTTTTTTTTTTTTAAAAGAACATTATTTCTTTATTTTATTAATTATTGTCCTTGCTGAATTCCCTTCCTTCTTACAATTCTTTTCCCCCAAATTTATGTCTTTTTTGTTGTTATTGTTATTGTTTTATGTTGAGACTGAATTTAACCAGGACCATCTGTATGACAACAGGTTTATAAATATACACTGAAACTTGGTAGGCTTATCAGCAGGCACCCAAATAAAGATGCTGTCCTGTCTCCTGCCACAGAATCCATCTGTAGCCAATAGTACACTGAGGAGAGTTGGGGCTCTGTGAACCCCTCCCTAGTCTGTTATTGACAGCTGACAGGCTCAGTCTTATGTAGGTCCATTGCAGGTTGCTGCTGTGTATTCGTGATTGCATTGGTTTTCACAGAATATGAAATTTCACAACTCTTCTCCCTAAATTCTACAATCTGTATCATCTCTGTGATATTCCCCGAGCCTTCAGAAGGGTGACATAAATGGCCGCTATAGGGTAAGCATTCAGCTATCACTGATTCTCAGCATCTTGAGCAATCAAGTAGTTCTGTAGTCACTGCAAAGAAAAGCATCTTTGATTGGCCTAAGAGTAGAATCTATCTAAGGGTATAAATGCAGATATTTGAAGGTAATGTGAGATATAGAATAAGTGAGGCCTTATAAGGTCCGAGGAGTATGAAATACGCAAAATGAAGCAAAGATCCCAGACCAGAGCTTGACCCAACTAAATATACAATTACTATTGACTTTTCTGCTCTCTGCATTTGGTTTCCTCTTTCTGT
This sequence comes from Micromys minutus, assembly GCF_963924665.1. Taxonomy (NCBI): domain Eukaryota; kingdom Metazoa; phylum Chordata; class Mammalia; order Rodentia; family Muridae; genus Micromys; species Micromys minutus. The sequence goes on along the minus strand of NC_137963.1, from coordinate 20,775,463 downwards.
CTCACATATTCATCTTTCAACGTACCATACACATGATATGGTTTCCAACTGAAGTGGTAGGCTATTAGGGCTTATCACATGAAGGTAGAATGTTCCAGTGTTTTATAGTTTGAAATCTGTTCTCATTTTTTAAACTTAATTTTTATACTGAAAAAAAAAAACATAATGTAGCTGAAGTGTCTGAATTAGCTGACTTAGATAAGAAAAGCACAGAAGGGGAGAGTGAATAGAGAAAAGGCCTGAGGTGGTTATGGCCTCAAGGTGAGGACTGACCATAAGAGAAACAGGTCACACAGCTACTGTCATGCCCACCTTGCACAGGCACAGCCTCCATTTGAATGTCTGCATATGAGATAGGGCCACTGGTGGTAGTAATGTGGTGTAACACAATATACCTTGCTAGGAAATCTTGATATCCAAGCATCAACAAGGATGGGTCTAACCTCACAGCACTGCTCTGGATGGGGGGGGGGAGTATTGACTTTTCAGTTGGTAGACCCACTAGGCTTGTACATGCTTCTCCAGAAACCAAAGTGTGCCATTCTTGTCATAACTATGCCCTCTGAAATACTGCAGCAACCATAGTCAGGCTCTTGTGCACCCAATGGCAGCAGCAGAACCCAATTAAAAGCAATTGCTGAGCTGTAATTCATGTAAGACTTGATGGGTTCCCTTGGCATCCAGAATCAAACACATTGCGGAATGAGAGCCAGGACTCGCTGCTGTAATTAAAGCACATAATTGGAAAGTCCAACAAGATCCTATTTGGGCAAATTGTCTTTTTGCTCTCAGACCAAACTAAGAAGTTCTTAGAAATCCAAAGCCCATGCCTATGGCAGTATTTCTTTCCTTTGTGTTAAAACCATCTCTGGGGAACAAAGGATAGAAAAGAACTATGTCTTCCTTTGTTTCTTTCATCCTTGGATGTAAATAGAAACCCATGTCTTTCCTGGAAAGGGTCCCAAGAGCAAGCACATGGTATACTCACATGGGAAGTTGCATCATATCAGAATTTTCTAGAAAGATTAGAAAACAGCCTTGGGTGCCCCCCATAGTAAACAAAATACCATGTCCTTAAGAAGACCCTATCCATGCATAATGGCCCCAGCTATTTTGGCAGTGACTTTGGATGCAATGCAGTTTACTTTGGCCAAGACTTGCTAACACACTGGCTAGATTTCACTTTGTTCTTTTAGCACATTTCCTGAGGATGCGTGGGAGGTGTGCATTTTTCTCTCTCCAGGATGCTCAGAAAAAAGTGGATTTGTGATTGATTATCCAATGACAAGCAAACTTCCCAACTTCTTTTTCATCCCATATCAGAGCTTTGCTTTGCTTTGAAGAGGTTTACCAACTAGTTCTCCTCACCCTATGGTCCAGATTCCAAATTTTTCTATCTAAGACAAAAGTCCACCATGATGCTTCTTACTGGTTTTTGCTGCCACCTTTGGCCCCATGATACAAAGAAACACTTCTCATGTTTGTTTGTTGTTTTCTTCTAGTATATCTTATGTCTTTTCTTGACTGAGATGCAGAACATATACAGTGGAGTACATAAAGGCCTTGTATATAACCCAGTGAGATTTACATCCATAATATCCTTAGGATACAGTTGTTTTCATCAGCATACACAAAATTTCCAGGACCCTGAATCCTCCCAGTGCCTGTGGCCATTAGTACCTTCCTCAGAGATGATCACTCTTCTGATTTTAATTTTATTTGCTCTTGAACTTGGTATATAGATAGAGTCATGCAACAAATGTATTACCTTTGTAGATAGCTTTTTATGCATGTCTACTAGGAATTACCTCTCTTCCTTGGCACACATTAGACACTGAATATTCAGTAAAGTGAAATATATTAAAACCTCAATTTTTGAAGCTGATTCTTGATAGCGTGTTAAAATAATAGTTTTTAATGCCATGATGAGATCTTCACTAATGAGAAAATCAAAGGCACTAGTAAAACACATTGTCATAGGTCATCTTTTAAATATAGAAGAACATGATAAATGTCACTCAGATTCTCTTCCTCCTTGCAATCACAAATTAGGAACTTAAATGTTTATGTGGATAGCTTCACTCTCATCTATGTTTTCAGATAGTCATCTTTGAAGTCACAAAAAGGATGCATTCAGAGCTTTACTGGACTCGGGGGTTGAGTTGCTGTCATTGCAGCACCTTTGATGCAGAGGCATGCTGCTCGGCACCCATGCTAGGTCACTAGGTGTGTTTCAGGAGTTTTTGATTATTACAGATTTAACTGTACAATTCACAGTCAATGTATTGAGTAGATTAAAAGAGATCACTATGTGACCATGTAAGAGCACTATGAAGATTTTAGAATCTGTCTCATAAACTCATTGTGATGATTAATTAATTGTATTATGTCATCTTTGTTGGGTCTTAGTGCCAAGATGTTCAGGCATACAATATTTTGGATACTTCCACAAAAATTGTTTTTGTGTGTGCATGTGTGTGTGTATGCATATAGATGTGTGTATGTGTGTGTGTGTGTGTGTGTATGTGTTCACATGTGTATGCATGGAGACATATGTCAATTGTCACTCCTCAATGTTTTTTTCACCTTGTCTTTCTGAGACAGGGTCTTTCACTGAACTTGGAGCTAGCTTGCCAAGTCACGTAGCTGGCTCTATGTCTGTAGTACTAGGATTACAAGTGTTTGTTGTCATACCCATCTATTTTACATGAGTTCAAGGAATCCAAACTCAGGCTCTCATACTTGCCAACTGAGCCATCTCTTAGGCCCCATGGTAGTTTTAATTTTATTTAGGGTAGTATTAAAATTTGTGCAATTATAATAAAGCAGATTATTTCCATAACATAGTTGGATTTCATCCAATTGGTTAAAGAATCTACCCTAACCAACCACCATCTGCTAAGCTAGAAAGAACTCTACCGACCAACACCTTTGGTTTTTCAACTATCTTTGGAACTCAGCCTGCTGGCCCGCCTGGTAGATGTGAAGAAAAGTTAGGCCTCCACCATCACATGAGTCATTCATTCTGTGTTCACTTTTATTGATGCTGAAACTGCAGTTCCCGGGAGTATACTAATACACTATTGGTCCATTTCTATTATTGACTGTAACATTTTCTTTCTTGTTTTGTCTCCTTCTTGATTTCAGATGCTATCAACTTTATTCTTTGCTAAATCACTGAATAAAAGATTTTAAAAACACATTTTTCTTGTTATTTAATTTAATTCAAGTATGTTTTTTTCTATTATTTTCTTGTCTACTGTTTCTGAGAGAGGGGGGAAGAAATGGTTTTTTGGCAAACATACTATGTGTCTCACAGAGCTGGGATATTAGTGACATTTAGCAAAGATACTTACCACCCTGTAGATTTCAACACACTGTGATTCTTACTCATGTCATTAGAGTATCAGTACACCACTGAGCACAACTTAGCATACCCTCTGACACACCAAGGTCACATCTGAGGTTCCCCAGAAAATTTACTATAAACCCAGATACAAGGTGTGTCTAAATCTTTCTGACCACATAATCCATACTTCTAGATAAAACATTTCTAGAACATCCTAAAACATCCTTGGTTACCTCTGACAATAAAGTTTCATTTGACAATTCTCTCCCAAAACTCATCCAAGTTTTTCACGTCATGCTAATCTTATGAACCCCATGACCATACAAACATGACTTGAAGGAATATCTTCACTGACTTATGGAAGCAGAAAGCCCACAGGAAACCTGGAATATAATAAAGCCCCAAGACCCTACTTCCTCTTTGTTCTAGAACTTCTTAAAATAGCACATCCAACTGGGGCCCAAGTCTTTACATTTTTGTTTGTTTTGTTTTTGGTTGTTTTTGGCAAGAGATACTTTATACTTTAACCATAGCAGAGTTGCTCCTCTTTTTATTGGTAAACATGGAGTTAGTTGCTTATAATAATGCAGACAGATTTTAGTGAAAAGACAACAGAATATCTTTGATGACTCAGAATAACAGGCTCGGGTGTGTATAAAGCACAGACGTTCTCAGAAAGAAAAAATCAACAACAATAACAACATAAAATCCCCAAATTTGTATTAGCTGGTATGTGGATAAAGAGATTCTTGATCCATAACTGGAAAGACGTATCTATGCATGTGAGACTAGAGAGCGGAGTGGCTCCTTGGGGCTGCACCATCCACATCTTCCCATTGGGCCTACCACTTGTGCCCTACCTTAATGATCACTACTTAGATCATCACTACTTACCCAAAGTATCTGAACAAATTATCCCCAAATATCTGAAACAAAAGTCCTTCCAGTGGCTAGCTCTAAATGTCCTGTCTGCTGAACAGTGGCATTGACAGTCCTACACTAGTGTTGATTTGTTCTCACCTGGCTACCTCACTTCAGGTTATGACACATGAACATCATTATGGTAACTTTCATTGCTTTTATCTTTACCTAGACTTTGATTGTGGTTTGTTTCATAAGATCCTGAATATGTTCAAGTATGTGTGTCACATATAAATATGCCTTTAATTTGTATGTGTAGAGTAGCAAAGGGGAGGTTTTCAAAGTGCAGGTAGAGACTGGGACTTTGTATGTATGGAGCTTGAAGGTTTCATGTTCCTTGTCTTACTGGTTAGAGGAGCAGGATCCAGAATTCCTAGATTCCCTCTGTTCATGTAGTAGATAAGAGTGGATCTTCATAACCTCTATCACCTAATGACAATAAGCCAGAGCACTTGTCCCCAGTGGTAGACAGAGGACCTACCTACATGAAGAACTAGTTCAGCGCCAGAGTACTTGGGTCTTGGGAGCAGTGTCACCATCCCCCAGTCTTTTGTCTTGCAATTCATCAGGGACCATATTTAGGGCATTTGCTATTTATAAAACAGATCTTTGTCTCAGGATAAAGGCTGGACAAGGGGATAGGATCCTTTAGATAGCATCCCTTTGCTTTTGCTGTAAAAATCAAGATATCCTTTTAGAAATTGCTTAAAGCAGGTTGAAAGGGGAAAGCTAAGCTGAACGGAATGCTGCTAACCATAACCATTTCTTGGGAGGTTTGAGATGATTCTATTTCTAGGTCTTTTACTTTTAAATTTGGCACGTTCTGGATATATGGGCTGCCTTGAGGAAGCCTCTCAGGTATTATTGAGATCTGGCTGCTGCTGAATGCAACTACTAGATAAGAAGTTCTCAACCTGTGGGTCACAAGCCTTTTTGGGGTTGAAAGACCCTTTCACCAGGGTCACATAGACCACCAAAGATAGAAGTACTTCAATTATGATTCATAAAAATAGAAAAAATTACAGTTCTAAAGTAGCAATGAAAACAAATTTAAAGTTGGGGATGGCCACAACGTGAGACACTGCAGCATTAGGAAGGTTGGATGCATTGGATGGATGCTTGGGCTCTGAGTGGCTTTGTTTAAGACAGGTTTCTGGACTTCAGCCTCTCCAGATTTGAGTATGTTAGCTACAATCATTCCCACACCTGTTCTCCAACTAAGGAAGCTGCCCAGTTGTTCTCTGGAAGTGATGTGTCTCTCCGGATGTTTGCCTGGATTTGGAAACTATGCTAAGCCAGAGGTCTTTTGGAGCTCCAGATACAGTTCTAAGTACTTCATTCAGAAGGACAGCTTACCTGGAGTACATGCTTAGACACACACACACACACACACACACACACACACATTCTTTTCAAATCAAGCTCTCTGTGTACAGGATTGCAGGCTGTAGATATCTACAGGTAGGATCAGCCTATAAAAACCAGCAGTTCCAACAGAGATCCAGAAACATGGAAAACGAGGCGGATCTCATTAGCTTGGGCAAAGTGCTTTCCAGGAACAGAGCTGGAGAAACCCACGTCTAGGGCATCAGCTATGGAGCTGTGAGAGTTTAGTTTAGGATCCCAGAGCTGCTGGAACATAGGGATTTTTAAGAGTCAGTTTTCAGCTCTCCGACATTTTAAGCTTAAGGTGCTGAAACAAATTCAAAATGACTTTTACCAGCCACTCCAATTCTGTCTAACGAGATTATACTACTGAGAAGCCACAGAACTCAGCACACTTACCTGCTCAAACGGCACAGCGTATATTAGGCTGGGTGCTCCCAAATTAGTCATTAATGTAAAAAAAAAAAATGCCCTACAGACTTTTAGGCAGCCTAATGGAGGCATTTTTTTCATTTGTGTTTCTTCTTGGAAAACTGTCGATTATGTCAAGTTGACAAAAACCAAAACCAAATCAAACAAGCAAACCTAATGGGAATATAGAACAATCTGGATCTCCCAGATCTGGGTACAACAACCTTGTCAGGGTTCCTTCTGGTCTAGTTCCAGGAATTAATGGAACTGAGGAGGGTAATGGTTTATCATCAACTGACAGTTTAATTGGATATGGAATCACACAGGAGACCCAACTCTGGGGGTATCTGTTAAATCAGTTCTAGAAATGTTTACCTGAAGGAGGAAGAACCCACCCTCAGGAGCAACATCCCCTAAGCTAGAATCCCAGACCGAATAAAAAGAAAGGAAGCCAGCCAAGGGCCAGGATCTCACTCTGATCTCTGCTTTCTGTCACAATGGAACCTGTTGCTCTGTGCTTCCGACACACTGCCTTCCACCATGATGGATGGCATCTGCCCTAAACCAAAAATTAAAACAAAAACTTCTTTTAAATGGCTTTGTTACAGTGCTGAGAAAAGCAACTAATATCAGAACATATTTTAAGAGTTGACTTATTACAAAACAAACGTCAGGTTTCTCTCAGCTTGGCTCAGAACTTCAGGAGACATCTTTAATCCACAGACAGTCTTTGTGCTGTTTGTTACTTCCCGGGGCCTGGGCTTAGGCCCATCTGAGATACAACACTCCCTTGGGAAGCTGTGGTCACTCTAGGAAGGGAAACTGACAAGAAGGTACCAGTCAACTGAGATGTCTCTTTTGTGATCACAGGGATGGTCATGAGCTGGTGTTGCTCAAGGAATACAGAGTAGAGAGAGAGACAGAGAGAGAGAGAGAGAGAGAGAGAGAGAGAGAGAGAGAGAGAGAGAGAGAGAGAGAGAGAGAGAGAGAGAGTCATTACTGAGAAGCAACAATAAAGCTGAATTTCAGAGGGGAAAACAAGTGTTTTTGGTAAAATCGGAAAGGCATTGTAAAACCAACAAATAAAAAACCAAGACAAATTCACACTTAAACCGCCTAAACCTAAAACAATCACTCATGAAAAATAGATGTGAAATATGAAGGGGCTGAAGTGCTGGTGAGTGTGATAGGGGGTACCCGTGGGAGAGGAGCAGCTGAGAGATGGGCAGGTTATCCAGAACCTCGCATGTCCAGGAAGAAGTGAATGATGCAATGTGGGGGCTTAGGGCACAGAGACTGGTGAAGGATGGTGTGTTAGAAGCATCAGATCACGACCTGCACAAAGTGGTTCTGATGGTCATATGGAAGACAGACTGAAGTTGCCTGTCCAAAGGCCAAAACACATACCTGTGGTAAAGAAACAATGGGGCCTGACTTAGCATAGGAATCACAGGGATGGAGAGGTTTCTGTTGAGTCCTCATGATACCAACATGTTGATTGGAGAGGGACCCTATTAGAGACATTGTGACAATGAGGTTAGGCAGACAGAAATGGTCAGGAAAGTCAAAGCTGTTCCTTGAGCTTCTGGCTTAGACAACTGATTAGATCAGTAGCTCTTCACATTTTTTTACCCCCTGGTGCACCATCTGAATTTGTTTATTTTTACAACTTTATTAATAAAAAACAGAGATACATGTATGGATTTTTTAAAGCATTTCGACCTAAAACTATATGAATATATTTTTGTCAGTACTTGATTTTTTTGATTGGTCTGCCTTTATATGTTATATGTCCTTTTTCCCTTACTGCTTTTGTATTCTTTCTTTGTTTTGAACATTTAGTGTTTTGACTATTATGCGTCAGGATGAATTTCTTTTCTGGTCCAGTCTATTTGGAGTTCTGCAAGCTTCTTTCATGCTCATGGTCATCTTGTTCTTCAGGGTACGGTAGTTTTCTTCTACAATTTTGTTGAAGATGTTTACTGTGACTTTTAGTTGATATTCTTTGCCCTTTTCTATTCCTATTATCCTTGGGTTTGGTCTTCTTATTGTGTCCTGGATTTTCTGGACATGTTGGGCTAAGAGCTTTTAGGTTTTTGCATCTTCTCTGATTGTTTTATCTATATTTTCTATGTTTTCTTTGGTCCCTTAGATTTTCTCTTCCATCTCTTGTAGTCTCTTGGCATCTGTGAATCCTGATTTCTTTTTTAGGTTTTCTATCTCCGGGGTTTTCTCTTTTTGTGTTTTCATTATTGTTTCTATTTCTGTTTTCAATTCCATCAATTGTCTGATTGTATTTTTCTGCATTTCTTTGAGTGATTTCTCCTGGCTCTCCTGTAACTGCTTAAAGGAGTTGTTCACTCACTTTTCTAAGATGTTCATCATCATCCTGAAGTATGATTTCAATTATGAATCTTGCTTTTCTGTTATGTTTGGCAATCCACTACTTGCTGTGGTGGGAGAGCTCTGTTCTGATGTTTCCAGGTTGTCTTTGTTTCCATTCCTTATGTTCTTTCAGTTTCCTCTTGCCATTTTGTTATCTGTGATTACAGGTGGTCTTATTGTCAGTGACTGGTGCCTGTCTCTCTCGTGGATCTGAGGGACCATGCACTCAGGAAAAAAATTGCTTCTAAGTGTTTGGGTTTTTGTGGGCAAGCAGTGAGTTCTGGTGCCTGTGACTCAGTTCTGTCTTTGTAGGCTCAGGTGAGGCTGTTTTGGGAGCTCAACCCTCTGCCCACAGGTTCCAAGTACTGCTGTCAGGGAGGGACCTGGCTCTTTCTCTAGGGCAAAAAGGACCCTTTTCCAGAGAGCACAGCCCTCTCTCTGACAACTCCTGGTGTGCACTTCCTGGGTCTATGTGTCAGGCTCACCTCTGGTCCATGTGTAAAAGTGCCTGTGGAGCTAATCTTCAAGCACTGTCTTTCCCAGGCAGATCCCGAGACCAGATGACAGAGGCCAGGCCTTCATTGTGGGCCACAAAGGACCCTTTTCCACCAGTACCACCAAGCATTCTCTGTGCTCTGGGTACTCACAGTGTGACCTCACTAAGCCTGTGCCCCTGGTTCTCTGCTGGTCCAGGTGAAAAAGATCCTGTGTGTCTGGTCTGCAAGCACAGCCTTTTCAGGCAGATCCTGATTCCCTCTGACATAGGCCTGGGCCTTACTGTGGGCTGGAAAAGATCCGGGCCTTTCACCTTCTAAATGCTATGGTTCTTTAATGTAGTTCCTCATGTTATAGTGACCGAAATTATTTTCATTGATACCTTGCAACTGTAATTTTTCTATTATTATAAATCATAATGTAAATATCTAATACACAGAATATCTGACATGGGACCCACAAAGGGGTCATGACCTGCATTCAGACTGAGAAATGCTGGTCTGGTGTAGATGATCACGTCAAATAATTGGAAAACACACTTCTTTCTACCTTCTGTTTTAGATTGGACTGGCCTCATGGGGTATCATACACTGTAACAAATAAAATACTTTCTCAGAATTATAGAAGGAGCTAGAATCGTTGGCTGTATGTTGGAATTCTCTTGATCCTACAGAAAGAGATAGATGAGCACATGACTTCATAGAAGGGTTAGAGCTAACCTGTACATTAGTAATGATGACTTCCTACCGCAAATGTAGGAAGTTATGCTTCTGGGAATTCATTTGTGCAAGGTCTTGAACTAGAATTTGGGAATAACAGATATATGAACACTTCTAGAAGTTTAACCTTTTAGAGCTTAGATACCCTTGGGTCATGAGAATCCTGCCTCTAAACATAAAAGTTGAAGATGATCTTGTTACTCTTTGACAGATCTACCTCTAATTCCTTGGGCTGGGTCTGTCTACTTACTTGAATCCTAAGTGCCTTGTTAGCATGAATCATGTTCTAATTTTTAAGAGGGTTTTACTTGTTGGACAGAGTATCTCCTTTGATCTCAGATTAGAGCATATAGGTTTTGTTAAGTTAATTATTTATCTGGCATCAGGCTTTCCCAGACTTGATTTCTTTGATGCTCTATGAGATTCAAAGAGTTTGTGCCTGGCCCTGTAACCAATATGGTTTGATTTCAACGGCAACTAGTGTCTCAGTTTTTATTCTTCCCTCTGATTATAATTTATCATTCTGGGAGTTCAAGGAAAGATGGATGTTTTGAAAGTTGCCCTCATGTCTAAGAAATTATTGATGGGATAAGACCTACTCCCAGCTCCTGAAATGCTAATAATGAAAAGCAGGGAGTAGACCTTGTGCACACTAGACAAAAGCTTTACCACCAAGGCATAGCCCTTGATCAGATGAGTCTTTAAGAGTACTTGGTTCACTCGTGGACCTTGCTGTCATGTAGAGAAAACAAGCATCAAACAGACTTTTTTTTTGTTCTCGTATTATTTTCATGAGCCAAGTACATTCATTCCATCTTTTTCGTAGCCTCTCAAATTAGCACCACAGAGTAAAAAGGGTGAGAAAAAAGCTGAATTTGAAAGAGAATTGCTAAGACTGATTGTAAGATTTATTCACCATATCATGGGTGGGAGACATGGAAGAGAGAAGCACTTACTGAGCTTCAGCTTGACTCTTCCCTACATGGACCTTACTTAATTCATAAACACATCCTTGAAGTGTTCTTGTGTTCATTTAAAAGATAAAAACTTGTATCAACCAGAAATGGAAGCAGCTTTCTCTGAGTTGCCCAGAGGTGTCTTCACTCTCTACTCATTGTTTGATAGTCAGAATGCTATGTTGTGTTTAAGTATATCAAGCCCGACTGTAATAGGATAGCTGGATTTCTTCTGAGTTAAATTTTGGATGAAGACTCAGAGCAGGAAAAGTGGGTCATCCCCTGTGTTTACAGATAGATTTGGAAATGTGCTTTCCTATGTATGAAATCAAAGAAGTCACAGAGACATAAACCAGCTGGCTGTATGCTTCTGAAAAGAATTGGAGCTTTCCAGCAATCAGCCATCCTAAACCAAGCCGAGATTTCCAAGCTGGATTGTGCTGCTCTAGACCACAGGTCAACACTGTGTGGAAAATGCCTTGTTTGCTCTGCCCTTTTGTTTGTTTTCCTTTTCTTAGGCACTCTGTGGTCTGGCGGGAGGGGGGGTGTCTGGAAGCCTCAACCAAGAAGACAGTATGGCGGCAGTCTTACTTGGTTTTGGACTGAGTGAACCTAGCTCCATTTCTCAGGCAAATAGAAATACCTTCAAGTCAGAGCACTCATTAATTCTAAAGACAGGCAGCCTTCAAGGTCACTGGGTAGGAAGACATTCTTTGGAGAGCTGAAAGAAGAGGGCAAAGTCTTCCACTCTGTACTCTAGAAACTCTTTTCCCCTGATCCTTCTTGGATGCTATGTCTCCCCAGGGTTTCCCATGAGGTCATTGGGTCTCAGCTTTGATGGACAGCAAAAGAGAAACAAGCTAGTGCTACTTCAGGCCAAGAACTCCCACACTTCGTCTCATTTAATCTCCATCTAACCCCTTTCTGAAGTGTCTATTATGACTGTAAATCTAGCAGAGGAAATTGAGGCTCTGAGTGGCATGGGATCATGCCTTAGGGAGCCAGCTGATCTTGACACAGTGACTCTCAACCCTGTTCTATCTTCTTTGGTTCTATTCCACATCACTTACAGATGCAATTTTAATCTTTTGTGAGATTCATAATACCCGATCTTACTGGTAATTGAAACTGTTTAGAGCCAAACCCTTGTTTAAAGGTAACAATGAATAATTAGTTCAAGGGAAATCACTTTCTTAGCCTTGTTTTCTTCCTTCACCAGACTTGGTGAATGCCACAAGGTCACAGATAACAAATAATTGCTCATTTTGATTAAATGCAACATTTTCATGCATAGACACTGCACAATTACTTCATAAATAAAGATCAAGGGCCTCTGACAATTTGGGTGGTGTTTTCATTCACCCCAATGTGGCCAAGTCTTACCACTTGTGCTGGTCTTCTTCTTCATCTTCATAGGGTGAGATCATTTAAGATATGACCCTTTCCATCTCAAAACTCTAATCAGAAGTGCAAAGGAAAACTGGGTTGTCCCAAGCATGTTGTGTAGGGAAGTTATTCTTTGGACTCCCCTAATTCCCAAAGCTATGGTTCAGAGTCTGGTTTTCATCTTCAAGGATCTTAGGCATCTCCTGGGGCTACAAGAAGAATGCTCTAATTTCAGGACAGAATATAGCCCAGAGCCAACTTGGCAAAGGCCAGAGGGATATAAATTCAGAGCGACAACTTAAGGAACATGGTTTTAATAGAAACGTACTTCTATTTCTTCTCCAATCACATGTCAACTGTCTATTTGCATGGAGAGATCCAAGCTAAAATAAGAGTTGTCAGAACTGGTAATTGAGGGGCTCTGCTTTCCCCCCAAAGCTCCCCTATCCTCCAGATGACAACTATGAGAGATCCTGTGGGTGGTTGGGGACTTTGTGAAGTCAGCATTATGGGGCAGCCAGAGATTTTCTGCATTGCTTTGTTTTATGCCATGGGGTATATTCCTGAAGAGAAATCGTTTAAGAAAACATTAACAGATCCATGGACTGAATGGCATATGTGCTGGGTGGCAGGGTTTCAAAGGAGTATAGCATATTTCCCTGAGGATCATGCTGTCCGATGTAGGCAGCAGACCCAAAACTGACCTGGATTTAGAAGTACCGCAGGTGACTGAAAACATTCTCAGACTGAAGTGAGAAGTGGAGAGAGAACAACTTCTCAGAAGATACCTAGGGAGTTAGAATGAGAGTTTGTTGTTTGAAAACTGAGGAAAGAACATTCTAGAAAGGATGCATAAAAAATGAATGGAGAGTTTGGGGAACTACTACAGGGTAGGTTGTGAGAGGCCAACATTGTGTTTTCACACACAGTAGAGAGCAGGAGAGGCCCTTAACAAATTAGATGGAGGTTTAATCACATATGGCCTTGAACTTCACAAGGAGAAGTATCACATGTCCCTTGTAGCAAGCATAGAGAGTATCATGGTCAGAGATACACAATGGAATGAGCAATCACCTTGGCTGCAGTATGGTGCAGAACAGAATTAAGGAGGCAGAAATAAAAAACAACTAGAAATGATAATTATATACAAGGTCTTATAGGAAGGAGGTGATCAAGTCCAGGACAGAAAGGGACCAGTGGGGTGAAGAAACAGTCAGCAAGATGGTTAAGTGGTACTCCTCAGAGAAAGCCACTTATTGTCTACCAAAGACCTTTGCAGGGGACCACAGCATCAATATGGATTATTCTGTTTACTGTGAGGTGGTCAGATACAGGGAGATACACACTTTTGGTGAGAAACTGGCCTTTGGTTAAATGCAAGGGTTAGGGTTTTCAGGGTTTGTTTCTGCATACACTTTATAAGTACAGGAGTTCAGAAGCACATATTATCATTATTATTATTATTTATTATTATCTCATAAGACAACACAGAAATAATACAATATTTGAAATAAATTTTAAAAGGGTGGCAAAGAAACCACTTGGTACTCGGTGATGATGTTAACTGGAGCATTTATGAAATGAGTGGCTTATAGCACAATGTGAAATGAAATTTCTAAATTTGCTTCCTAGAATTGTTTATTCCAGTTGAGCATACCCACCCACAGTGTGCAAGAGAGCCTTCAATATGTGCTTCATCAGCATTGATGCTTGTCTTTCCAAAAAAAAAAATCTTCGTCAGCACGATAAAAGTAAAACTGATGTCATTAGATTAAGATTTATTTCCCTACCTCTGAAGTGTCTGGATGTTCCCATTCTCACTTCATGGATGAGCAAACTTTATGAATATGGACTAGTAACACACTAAGCTATAGATATGGTAAGTGGTTGATAGTCGACATCACCTCAGTCCAGGAAGACTCCTTTGCTGATGATCTTCTGAGTTTATGTTGTGCCAAGGGATGCTCTTGTTTTCTCTGAATTGACTACCTTAAGCTTGTTCTTTGTTTCTTGTAACTGGGACTGGATGCAATTTCTCACTGTCAAAGCTAGACTGTACTTATAGGAGACTCCTTCAGCTCACAGGGGACCTTGACTGGGGGCAGGCACTGTTCTACATGGAGATTATGAATACGATTAAGATTGGGTGGCTGGTCACTGCCACAGAATCCTTACGTAGAAAATAGGCCCAATAATTAAACCTTATGCTCTTTCTATAATGAGAACATGGTCTTCGATCTTCTATTGAAACTTGATGGTTCCCTCAACCGACGTGGGGATTGAGCCGAAACTATAACATCTGTCACTGGAGGCCATGAGGACCTGGCCTGGTCTATGCCATGTTCTCTCATTCCAGAATCACTAATTTATGTTACTTGTTTTGAATTGCCTCTTGTCCTTGGCCTTTAGTGCCACCAGCCTGTCACCCCCAAATCCTCCTCTAAGAAGTAGTCCTCCTTTGTCAAGGAATGAGGACCGATTTTTTATATCCTTATGGTGAGTGCCTACACAAACCTTATCAGAAAGCTGAAATATACGGAGACTGATAGATGTTGATAGCCCTACAGGATTCCTTCTGAGATTTGCCAGATCATTGACTCACACATGAGAACATCTTCAGGGCTTTAATGAATCATGTACCACTAGGCACAGATTCTCCAGCAGATAGTCTCCAGTTCAGGAACGGCTTTTGCTTCCAACTGTTGCGTACTTTGGTAGTTCTCAGCTGTTTCTGTTTGGAAATATACTCAGTGAAAGACAAGTTCCAAGATCAAAATTCCATCTTCTTTCTGGAAACAACCTTCATAGAAGGCAGGTGATGAGAGGCTCAACTTTCTTGCTTCTATTCGGGATAAGACTGAAGAGCCATCTCTATGCCAAGTTCTCCATAAGACTAGCAGATTCCTTTGGGCTACTTCATTGTATCAGCTTCTTTGCTTGTCCAATCCATTGTTCCATGCTATAGCAGTAAATTTTGAAGCTCCTCCCCAATAACTGTTTTGTGTACAAAGTTCTACCTCAGAGTCTGCTTTTCATGGAATTTCATCTGGAATGATGACAGGCAGACAGATGTGATACCTGTTGACATGAATCTTGGGGGCTGCCTTTGTCCTTGACGTCTGACATATGACTTGAAGCCAAAAGCTTGGTCTATTGCACCATTCTTCCAGCACTGAGCTCCCACAGAGGAACACTGGGCTGCTCCAGAGGATCCCTTCTCTCTGCGAGGCTCCACCACCTAAGGTTCTCATAGCCACTCAAAACAGTGTCACCCACTGGGGACCCAGTGTTCAAACACATGAGTCTATCATGAGTCTATGGGGAATTTTTCATAAGGAGACAAAGAATAGTGTGAGAATGAAATGAATGGAAGAGAAAAGGAATTCTGATGGAAGAATTGTATGTAAACACACAAGAGCTCTGAATGAGTAAATAAACTTGGCAGATATGAATGTTTGAACCATTATATTGAAGCAATGACATATTAGACTGCCTATTGAGATCATTATCCATTTTTACTGAGACACTGAGAATATTCACTGTTTCTATGTTCATCAGGGGTTTATGACCTGAACTCACATTCTTTCCATTAATTAATTCATTTTACATCCAGATCACTGATAACCCTACATCCTCCCATCCTTTTCCCTTCTCCTCTTAGAGGATGGGGAACCCTCCTGGTATCCCCCTCCCTGGAGCATCAACTCTCTTCAGAGTTAGGTACATCCTCTTTCACTGAGGCCAGACAAGGCAGCCCCTGTTCCAGTTGTTGAGGGACCCACATGGATACTGAGTTGCATATCTACTACAAATGTACTAGGAGCCTTGGTCCAGCCCCTATATGCACTTTTATCTCTGAGAGACTCCAAGGGTCTAGGTTTTCCGACTCTGCTGGTCTTTCTGTGGGGTTCCCATCCCCTTCAAGTCCATCAATTTACCCCGATTCTTGTGGAAGAGTTGGATCCATATTTTTAGAAGAGATTTATTTATTTTTATGTGCATTGATATGTTTTGCCTGCCTGCATGTTTCTGTAAGGGTGCCAAATTCTCTGGAACTGGAATTATAGACAATTGTGAGCTGCCATGTGGGTGCTGGGAATTGAACCCAGGTCCTCTGGAAGCTGTTCAACAAACACTGAGTCTATCTTCAATCTCCAGCATAACAACTACCAAGTAAAGGAAAATACTATCGAAGCTCAACACTTGAAGCCTCTGCTAGAGGATTAAATAAAGGTATCAAAGGGAAATGTTAAGATGAAGGCTGTTTTCTAAGTTTCTGGGATGAGAGCAGAGTTATGCTCCTGAGCCCTGTTTAATATTTGGTATCAGTAACTTAGACAGAGATAGATAAAGTTTGCTTATCACATCTGCAGCTGACACACAGCTGGGAGGGATAAAAAAATGATTGATGACAAAATTCAAACCTCTAAATGATCTCAGTTGGCTGGAATCGTGAGCCAAACCCTGCAAGATGAAGTGCAGCAGGGGTCCTTGGGAGGCTCTGCATTTCCATGCAAACCATCTATTGCCTATGAGTAGGAGAGGGTGCCTGGCTTGGCACTCAGCCATTAAGGAAAACAGGGAAACCACTATTGGGTCTCGAATCTAACTGACATCAAGTGAGCAAATTGAAGGTCCAACTCCTCTAGCACCAAGAGCTTGTGGTGAGATTACATTCAAGCTGCGGATCACATCTAATGGGACATTTCATGAAATCTCTTGAAGGTGATTTAGTGAGACATCTTATGAATCACTTTGAAGGTGGAATGGCAGAGGAGGGACAGTATCTGTAGACGAAGATGGAAGCTGAGGACTATGTCCTTCATGCAATGCTCTGCATGCACAAGCCAGGTGCTTCACAGCACACAGTATGGGCATGCCAGGATACTGGCACTTTGTAGAAGCTTCTCTTAAACTCTGATACGTCCTAGCTGTGTCTCCTGGTGTTTAGAGAAACAGATCATTTACTCCATTCTTACAAAACCTGTGCGTCACAAATGAGATCATAATCATATAATGATAAGAACAGGATTTGGGCAGAAGTTGGTATTTGAAGGGTACATACTCAGGCCCTACAGGAGAAATTGAAGGATGTTAAAAAGAGATAGTAGGATCCATGGGTCAGGATTCAAGGTCAGATTTCAGTTTTCTGAAGACTTTTGTTTCTTTTGGGGAAAAAAAAAAAAAAGAACCAACTAAAATTAAACTTCGGACCTCTGTATCCCAGAATCTGCATCTGAACAATGTGAACTGTAGACCAGATTTGAGGGGAGGGAGGGAGAGAGAGAAAGAAAGAGAGAGGGGGGGGAAGGGAGGGAGGGAGGGAGGGAGGGAGGGAGGGAGGGAGAGAGGGAGGTAGGTAGAGAGAGAAAGAGAGAGAGAGAGAGAGGGAGGGAGGGAGGGAGGGAAGGAGGGAGGGAAGGAGAGACAGAGAGGGACAGAGACAGAGACAGAGAAAGAGACAGAGAGAGGCAGAGTTGGCCTGTATCGAAGTTCATCCATGCTGGAGTTCTAGGGAAATGAATCTCTCCCTTTAATCCTGACTCATTTGAACAGTAGTAGACCCTTCCCTGTCCCTGTCACTTCCCTAGTCAGATTCTTGGGCCACCTTCACATTCCCTCTTGCTCTTTTCAGTTGTAGGGAAAGTGTGGTGGAGCCTCTGGAGGTGATTCTGACTTTGCCATTACACATCCACTTCTGTGAACACTCCTAGAAAAATACCAACTGAATGAAGTATCGAGAGTTCTTGCTTCCCAATTTCACATGTTAATTTCTGAAATTTAAATTTTGATGACAGCATTGATAATGATCTGACAAAACTCTGTGCAAAGTTAACTTCACTGTAGAGAACAGAGCAGACTGGGAACTAGGGGCTCTGAAATGCATTGACTTTGCTTCTTTTTTTCTGTTTTTCTTTCTCTCTCTCTTCATGGCTTTCATGGGGGGGAGGCAAAGAGACAGAGAGACAGAATTAGCAAGACAGAGACAGAGAGAGACAGAGAGGAAGAGAAAGACAGAAACTGAGAGTGATAGAGACAGAGAGGCAGTGACACAAAGAGAGGGAGAAACAGAGTGAAACAGAAATAGAAAGAGAGACAGATGGACAGATGGTCAGACAGAGAGCATTCATGTGTCTGAATTCACGGCACATACATATGTGCAGAACACATCTTCTAAGCAACCTTGTCTTCCACCTTGTTTAAGCCGGGTCACATTGTTGATTTTCTGCTAGGTTTTCCAAGCCTAGCTGGCTTGCAAGTTTTATGGCATTCTCTTGGCTGTGTCTTTGAGAGTTGATTCCTCAGAAATTACTCAAGTTACAGTAATGAGAAGCAGGGTAGCAAGATTGGGCATTGTTTGTAATCCTGTTAGAGTTATGAGATTGTGATGTCTGTAAATGCTGCCTGAGATCACTTTAATGAAAGATATGCATGAGGAAAACATCTTGAATTTCTACTGTGCCGAATCAAGGTGTGTTGTCTACTTTCATACATGAAATAAATTCTAGTCTGAAATGACAGATCAATGAGAACCTTATTTACTTTTAAGTACCCAATCCCTTAATTTTATCTACTGCCCTCTTCAGAGATCTACACTTCTCACTTTAAGACTCATGTCATTCAAGTTTACCATAGTCTTTGTAAATATTTCTCATAAGTTCTTACTACTGTTGTATTTTCTTTGTATGGAATGAATTCCATGTCTGCTTTTTACATATCCGAATGTTTCCTTCTCAATTTCACTTTTCAAGACACACCAAGACTCTTTGTCTTTTCTGTGAATAGAATAAAATACTGTTGTCATTTAAGCTTCCTTGCTTCCCTCCTGTCATCTTATTTAGCCCACATTGGCATTTCGAGTTTAAATGAAGTCAGTGTTCCTGCTTTATCTACATGTCTGGGCTGTAAGTTCAACATTGCATCTCTCTGTGATTTCTCTCTATTTCTCTTAGCATGTTTTCAAAGACAGCTTTTGGTCCTGAATCTAAACTTGATGTATTCAGGATCATTTGGGTTTTCTTTTCTTCAATATAGAACTCATAAAATGTCACCAGATTATCCAAAATAGCTAATGTCAAGCATGGATAACCTCTGCTTTCTTCGTCTACCCTCTCATCCTGATATTTCCTGTCTCCTTCAATTAGCTGACTTGGTTTCTTCCATCTAGAATATCTTTTCTCTTGCGTGTCAAAAGCGTACACATTCTGAAGAGCCATTTCAAATGTCACTTTCAAAGACAGTGGATATTTACTATCCCTTTTCCAATTAAGTGTGAACCCTTTTTCATTTTTTAGTATTATCAGTCCTTGGTATAATGCTTATACCTAATGTCCACTTATCTCCACGTTTTCCTTTTCATTGGATAGAACAATAGTAGGAGATACCACAGCTTTGACTTTATCCTCCCTCAGTAAAAATATGGGATGAGTTGAATATAATTCAACACTTCTCCCTAATTCATTTGACTCAAACAACCCACACCAAGTTTCTTAGTCTTAAATTTGAGTAGAAAACCTCAAAAAAAAAAAAAAAAAAAAAAAGAAAAGAAAAGAAAAGAAAAAGAAATCAAATGTCATCTCTTACTTCCTGTCCTCTTTCTTTGGACTAAGAAAAAGCTTAACATGAGCTACTCTGAAATTATTTTCTTTGGCCGAAACTATGACAAGACCTAAGGTGTGGTTAAGAGTAAAAAAAATATAGAGAGTTTTTAGATCTGAAATACAATAGGAAGTGTTGGTGTGGGTTTTTCTGGGGTTTGCAATAAAGATATGTTTGCCCTCATTTTAGCTAAACATGGCTTGGCTCTAAATGCTTTTCCCTTAGGCTCATGTTTTAAACACCAAGTTCCCAGATTATGGGGGTGTTTTACAAACAGTGCCCTGGCTAGTGGAAGTGGGCTGCTAGGAATAGACCTTTGACTGTTTTGCCTCTTAATTTCTTTTCTTGTTGCTGTGCAAAGTATCTGAAGAAATGCTCTAAGGAAAGATTGACTTTAGTTCTGCTCGTGTTTACTCTGAGTCTTCATACCTCAAGTAACCCGCCGTAGAAATGTCCTTGCTGATGTTTTTCTCTTAGGTAATGCCCAGTCTGTCAAGTCAGCACTATTCAATGTTAAAGTCTGGATCTGGTTCTGGTCTAGTCCTTTGCTTTTGGTCTGTGCCACATGAACAGTTGTTTGTGCTGTGACACACACACACACACACACACACACACACACACACACACACACATATGTTGTGCATATAGATATATATATGTATTGTGTATTGTGTATGTATTTATACATGATATATAATTATATGCCACAAAAGAGCTGCTCACACTTCCATATCTTTCCACTCATGCTATCCTCAACAGGACAGGCTCAAATCTCCAAAAGCATGGGCCTGAATAAACCTTTATTTTCTCATTTGTTCTGGTGGGACATTTTGTCACATCAACGCAAAAGCAGGTAACACAGTCACAAAACATCTGTGTTAATACAACTCAGAGTGTGGACGCAAAGCCCTGGGGCTGGGCAGCGTGGCGTGTTTGTTTATGAGCTGCTTGCTGCTTAGCTCAGCACTGAAGGTTCTTTGCCCGATGTTACAATCCATCTCTTCCTCTTCAGTTCGAAGCACTTGGTCCAGTGCAACCCAGACATTTGCATATGGCATTTGGAAAGGCTTTGTTAGTAACAGGATGGCAAAGACTCAGACCATTCTTTTGAGAAGGACGTATTGGTGGGTTCTTTAGAAGAACTGATAGTGTTCAAGCAGGAAGAAGAAACACTAGCACAGGTGAGATTAAATTGCAGCCCAGGAAAGAGTAAAGCAGCAAGCAGGATTGCCCTTGCTCTTTGTAGGGCACATAAAAGCCAAGCAAAACACATTTTAAAAATACATGTGAGGTAAGGAGATAGGTCAGTAGGTAAAAGTACTTGCTGACCAAGTATAAGACCTGAATTCT
Source organism: Micromys minutus (assembly GCF_963924665.1). Classification (NCBI taxonomy): domain Eukaryota; kingdom Metazoa; phylum Chordata; class Mammalia; order Rodentia; family Muridae; genus Micromys; species Micromys minutus. Next base: position 20,754,506 of record NC_137963.1, on the reverse strand, counting down.
AGTCTCCAGAACCCACACAAAAACTGGATTTGGCGATGTGAGTCTCTAGCCCCGCACTGGGAGGGCAGAAGGAAGTAGATTCCAGGGGCTATCTGGCTAGTCTGGTGTATACAACATACTCCAAGGCCAACGAGGAATACTGTCTCAAGCCATCCAAGTGCAGTAGAAGACAGCCAATAATAATCTCTGACCTAAGAAAACACATAAACACACACACACACACACACACACACACACACACACACACACGTGTGCATGGTCACAAACAAAACGCACAAATACATCTATGCAAGTGCATCCCCACAAACATGTATACACATTTATATAACAGACACAAAATAATAAATGCAAGAATGAATGAACAGATAAAATGAATGGATGAATGAATGAACTTGTATTGATATTTCTGTGGTGATCACCGTAGAATAGGATGACTGTCAGGGTGCTTGGGTTGGGATATTTGTTTTGTTCTTTATTAGCTATTTAACACAGAGAAAACAAAGTGCTTTCTCTGGTTTCCAATTCTCTTATACATATAATAACAGCAATGGCTACTTTACAGAATTTCTTGCTTATGCTGTACAAACTGGGACTCACGTTCATTCTTTTGCTCTTGACAGAGCTTGCGCATTTGGGAAAATGTCCCACGGAAAGTTCCGTGAGCTCTGTGGATCATCTCAGTGCCCAGTGGAAGGCATGCTCCCTCCTTTTTATTTCCACTCACTGTTATACAGTTCTCATAGTGTTTCATAGCCTTAGATGCCATCCATACGTTTATGATTTCCACCCACTAAGCACTCTTCATTTCTGTTTGAGTGACTGCTGCATGCCCTGGACTTGGTACGCATATCCCTGGATCCCCACAGTCCTCTCCCCATCCTGCTTCATCGACAAGTGTTCCCACTTCTGAACGGTAACGTCTTTCAGTTGCTTTGGTTTTAACCCTTAGATTCTTTCTTCCCCTGTCCTTCTGAAATGTACATGCACACCATCAGCAAAAGACCAGCTCTCCTTTCCTGACAGACTCCACAAAACACCCAAGGACTCATCCTTTCCGATAGTGCCCAAAACACTTCCCTCACTGGATTCCCACAACTGCTCTACTCGCTGAAGGTCCTGTAAAAGTTTGTGTAGAACAGTACAGATCAATCCAATCTTGTCACACATCTGTTCATAAGCTTCCTAAGACTTCCCAGTTAGACAGTTTAAAGTTTGAGGTCTCGCTACAGCACCAGACCCATGTAACCCATGTGTTACCAGTCTCTTTCCCTCCAGTGTCCCCGGTCTTTTTGCTGTCCCTGCTCTTCTCTCATTCCTACCGCCTCCTTCTTGATTAGGACTTTGGTTCTAGTGTTATCCAAAAAGCTGCTTAATAAATATTTACTGAATAGACAAATGGATGAACAAATGGAACATTTTACTACATAGAAGAAACTTCATCAACACAAATACTCTTCACAATAATTATCGGTTATATTGTTTTGCTTTTATGAACTAATAAATACTCTCCTCTCCTATTTACTTGGTCATATTTATTGTGATATTAGAATAATATACAATTTTCAAATCCAGATATTTTCTATTAAACAAGTAAAACATGACACATGCACAAAAGCATAAAATAAATGCTTAATTAAAAGAATTGAATGTCTAGCCTTACCTCTATTTACAGTTCTTTGGGTTCCTTTTATGTATTGACATGGGCAAGTAGAAGATTCTATGTCCAGGACACATTCTAGGCAGATCTGTGCACATTCTGAGCTATACCTCTGTATTCTCAAACAGTTCTTTTTAATTGCTCCCAATCCTGACTTCCACAAGAGCATTTGGGAGCATATGCTTGCAGACAGAAGTCAGGTTTCCCGCAAACATCTGTACTGTCGATGGGGCCCTGGTATTGTGGCTGCAGTCCCTAAATCCTTCCCCACAGCCAGGCAGGCTCGTAACCCCTCCCTCCTCACAGCTTTGTCCTGTCTTCTTGCTCTTAGCTTTTCATTGCATCTGGCCACAGAAGCCACGTGGACTGCTTTTTACTGACAGCAGCCACCAGCCCATACGGTTTCCATTACCACAAACTGTTACCTTCATTGAGACCAGTTTGCAAATGAAGGGGTTGTAGATAATACAGATGTCAAACCTAAGCGGCCCCTCCCAAGGCTCCCGGGATTCGCCTTGGCAGGTATGTTGGTCTCCGTGAATGTCTTCCACAACCAAATTGGAATGGACAGCCTCTGATGAATTTGCTCAGGTGACTTGGTTATTCCGTTTTTTGTTTGTTTCTATGCCCTCATGTTCAGCTCCATGGAGGTTCAAGAGCACCAAGTTGCTTTATATGGGGAGAGAAATTTGAGTTCTGTTTCTTTCACATTTCCAAGCTCACGCTATCAAGATTCTGACATGTTAACTGTTTAGGACCATACCATGGCTTTCAGTGCAGAATACATGTATGTATGCTGGCAGGAAGCAGATCCTGAACACCCTATCTACCTCTGGAAAGATGAAAAGACTTCCAAGATTTCAATATATGGATAACATCTCTTTCTCCATATAAAACACTTTGTAATTCATAAACTATATTTAAACACAATATCTTGGTGGAGTCCCACAGTGTTGGGCTAACAGTGGGCTTTTGCTTTTTGAATATGTGGGGTGGCATATTCACATATATGTATATGTATGCATGTGCATATGTGTGTATATGCCTGTGGAGACCAGAGGTTACAGAGGTTAACCTAAGGAGCCATTCACCTTAAATTTTTAAACAAGAGATTTTTTTTCTGGGACTACTGAGTATGCTAGACTAGCTTTCCAGCAAGCCCCACAAATCTGCATGTCTCTACTTTCACAGCAGTGAGATCATCAGGTAGGCACTACCATTTCTGGCTTTCTCTATAGGTGCTGGGGATCAAACTTAGGTCCTCAAGCTTGCCTGGCAGGCAATTGATTGGCTAAACTAATTTTCCCCCAAGCCCTATTCATTTTCATAATGAAGGTAAGGAAACCTTCAATGGCAAACTGCCTTGACTAAAGTAGCATGCCCCAGAAGAGCTCCGTGTTGGGACTTAACCTCAGCTCCCTGGACTATAGGCACAGTAGATCTCATGCTCCAATACCATAGCTGCCCCAGTGTCTTAGAACAATACTGGGCGGGGCTCACTCAAGGACATAAGCTACCAGCTTACAATAGGGCCTGATGGGACATGTTGCATCGAAACTGGAAGTTGGCATTAAGACCCAGATTCCCTGTGTCACGCTCTGCCACTCCAGCTAGATGACATTGAAATGGTTGTGAACAAGGAGCTTCTTCCTCTGGTGGCTAATGCCTCACTGCCAAGGCTTAGGGGACATTGTAGTAACTGAGAAGAAACCTTCCAAAGCAGTGGACAGGTGAGAGAAAATTCTGAGCTGAGGTTGAGACAGGAGGCCAGGATGAGTCTTTCTGAGACTACCTGTCCTATTATGTGATTTCTGGTTTCTTGTCCAGGAGATAATGGCAGAGAGAAGGATTGAGTTCCTTGGAGAGAACCACTGGGTGGAAGGAACTGAGGCAGGCTAGCCTGTTGCCTGCTCAGCTGGATAATGCATGAAGAACTGATCGTCTTCTTTCATTCTTGTCACAGCACTATGGCATAGACATGTCTCTATTGTTTCCATGCTATGACTGAAGAAACCGAGGCTTAGAAAAGTAATTCATCCTCAGTCATGGATCCCATAAGTGATGGAATGAGTATTCAACGATAATAATCTTACCTTCTTTATTCCCACATAGCATTTGCCTTCAACTCGTCTGCTCTTGACTCTCTTCCTTCCTGACAAGTATTATCTTCAGTGCCCTTTTGGAACAGTGGGGAGATTCCGTTAAAAAATTATGCTTGCTTTTTGTAGCCAACATTATGGACATCTTTGGGTCAAATGAATGAACGGATGTGCTAGAACTCCTATGCTGCTCACTATAGGGAAACTGTGCTGATAGGCAATACGTTCCACACTCTGCTCTAAGCATGCAGAGCCATCTAGAATTATAAAAGCTGTGCTCTACACTTGGTTTTATTTACCCTGCGACTGTCTTACCTCTGTGTGGAGCCCCATAGCCAGGCTCTGCTTTGTTTTTCCTTTATCATTGTAAGTTCTCATGAGCTGCCCCACCATTTCCTACCCATCAGCTGGTTCCTTCCATTGCTCTGTCACTATATGTTTCATAAGCACTGAAGGCTAGAAGGAGACAGATCATCTGTTCCAGAGCTGACGCATCTTTTAAAGATGGGCGTTAGTTTCTCCATCCGTGGTAGTTGAAAGTTCATGGTCTGCCATAAGAAGTCATGGTACTTTTTCTGAAAAGAAATTCCTGAAGATGAACTGGCCAAAGTAAAGTTTAGATATACTGGTGTGATGGGTTTTCCAGACACACTCAATTCTCTGTTTCTTTACTCTGGAAAATATTGTCTATTTGTACACACACATCCAAAACACACATGTGCACACATGCACAATAGTTGAGTAAATGCAATGGTCATGCCAATTATAACTATGACATTCATGACAGTAATGTCTTGTCTGTATTCTATGTTTATTATATGCTATATACTGAGCTAAGGATTTTCTTTGTATTATTATCTTTTATTTTATTCCTTTATGTGTGGGGGCACAATGTGACATGTCAAATGTGTAAATGGTAGAGGATAAAGAGAAAATCTGTTTTCTGTTCCCACCATGCGTACCCCAGGCTGTCAAGCGTAGTGGCTAGTTCTTGATCCACTGAGCCATCTCAACAGCTCCAGATTATCGCATTTTTATCCTTCCCCCCAAACCTATGAATCTACATTTTAATTTATGTGTGAACATACAGGAACAGACAGGACTTACATGTTAGTACACATATAAGAACTTTGTGCTTTTCGACCAGTCAATGTAGGTCCTGCATGTTTCTGAGCAAATGTATCTACATGGTGGTTCTGTCTGTAAGACGAGTGTGGAATATTTTAGAACAGGTTCCTCAGAGTCAGGGCAGAGTTATACATTTTTGTACTGTTGGATTCATACAAGGAGCACATACTGCCTTTTGTTCAATTAAGTAAAATTTTAATTATTTCTTCCTTTGCCAGTCATTTGTCATTGGAAAATAAAAATCAATAAAAAACAAGAGCCACCAAAAGAGAAGCTGAAGGGCTATTTTCCTGGCATTCTTTCTTGCACCTAGTAGGTCTAATTTAATGCTACCTTACACAGACTAACCCATAGACGGGTTCTATTAATTTCCTGCACAAATGAAAAGTCAGACTAGCACATAATTGTTCATAAAGCTTCCTTGGCATAGACACAGGTTGGCACCAACGTGGCCATTACTCAGACAGGAAAGGAAAGCTCATAACCCAAGATCACACAATTGTTTAAGCCTTTTACTTGAGCTTGATAACTCATGGGCAATGGTGTGCCATGGCCCTGCTTGAGCTTTAAAAATTATTATTATTAAGACAAACATAATGGGGGTGTGGTGTTCTGGGCTACATACACCAATTTTATTAGAAACACTTAATTTCCTTAGAAGCCAAAAAAATCCTGGAATTAGATTAATAGGCACCTGACCATAGTAGTGCCATATATGGAATTATGGAAAGAAAATGTATGTGCCTAGTGAATGAGACAGCAGAAGTGCCTGCTGCTACACATTCCAGCACACTAGTGGGAGATCATGTGAATTCTTAAATGAAAAAAAAAATCAGGACAGAAAGCAGCATGATTATACTAAACAATACATGGCTATGCAGGAAGTAAGAACATAAGGAATGGTGTTGGAATCATTTAAGTTTGCTTTCATACTCCTGCCTTCTTTTCCCCTTCCACATCTTTCATAAGAAGATTTTCTAAGCAGGAGCTACTCCATAGGAAAAGCCTCACTCTTACCAGACCTCTACTCACTTCATTGCAACTGCCTTTACATAAACACACAGACACACACACATACAAACAGACACACACATACAAATACATACACACTCCCAAATCTACCTCAGCCTTTGTTTAGCACAAGACCTGGATTATGAACAACTGGGCAGACATCCAGCGTCACTTGCCCTCTAAGGCTCACTGTGGTAGGGTGACATATGCCCTGGTTTCGTCCCAATAGTCACGCATAGTTATTAATATCTACTCATTGCATTTCACATGTCTATGCTGTAAGTGACTATGATGACATGTAGAAGTGCCAAAGCAGATGTATTTTCTCTGCCAATTAAAGAATTGAAAGGCAGGAAAGAGACATTCCTGGAACTCTTGGGGATTCCTACTTCGGCCATTACATGATACCCCTAGGTAACTGGGGTCTCGTTAATAAAATAACTTATGTATAGATACCACCATAAACAAACGTAAACAGGAGTCTCCAGGACAGTTTATTTAAAAGAAAAAGTCTATCATGGGTAAGCTTCAGGGAAGCTCAAAGTCCTAGTTAGAAAGTTTGAAAGCATATTTAGGTTTTGCCAGCATCTGAAAGAAAAAAAGTCAACAGAGAAGAAAAAGGAGCACCCAGGCTTCTAAAAGGCAGGCAGACCCAGCTGAACATGGAGGTTCAGTTCAGGTATCAGGGGTAGGAATTCTGGGAAGAAGTACATTGTCTTAAAGTAAACACTGGGGGATGGGACTACTTCTATCTCGGAGGGAATGGCGATGTGTTGTTACTGAATTAAATATTGTCTTCTCTGCAGATCATGCTTCTACTAAGACTACCATCATGGGACTTACTGACATGCAATTCCACATGCCATTGGGGAAGACCAGGGAGCCCACCTATAAGCGAAGAAAGTGTGGCATTGGCGCCTACTCACAGAATTCACCGATCTCACCATGTTCCCTAAGTTGAGTTTGGTCACTGTTTTATCTCAGTAATAGAAATCTAATCAGGACAGCGTAGAACCTGCCCCACCAGATTAACCCTTAAGGGATGAGACGAAGGCAAGAGGTACAGCACATTTAAAAAAATAAATAAATTATGTGTTTACTTTAAATGTGGGGGAAAGGTGGGGCTTTCATCTCTGCAAAGCTGTCAACCAGTTTTTCAGGCTTTGATGCCCTCTCCTATATGAAGAACCATTTTACTAAGCCAGGGTCAGAAACAAGAACTAGAGTTCACTTTTGCGAAGTGCCAAGATCAAGCCTCGTGTCTGCTAGGCAGAAGCCAATGGCCGGTCATGACTTCTTTCACAAAGTCTATGAGGAGTGCTCAGAAGCGCATCTTCAACTCAGTAACTGAATACTGATAACTCATTTGCTCAACTTAATCCCACAGGTCTCTCTAGGCCTGCCTTGGAGGAGCAAAATAGCAGATAGGCATGTTGGCATCAGAGTCAAGGAACAAAAAGAAACAGAGTGGGGAAGGGCATAATCAAGGCTAATTTATATACATGGCCATGCATGGAAGAAAGTGCGGGGAATTAGTGAAGGAATTAAGTAGCATTAAAACATGGGTGTCGTTTCTGTCACTCAGCAGTTCCCAGGCAAGTGGGCTTTCTGCCAGGGGGTTCTGACATACACTTGGCAGCTCTTTGAGACTCGTTTTAGAAAAGATCCAGGAAAAAAAAATCTGATCCTTGAAAAGTTCTTTGTAAGAAGAAACCTGCTGCAAACCTAAGAGGAGTAAAAGGCAAAAATGGCAGATCACAGCTCCAGACTATAGACCCGGAACCCTAGGTCCTGAGTATAAAGTCAGTAGACACATAGCATGAAACTCGTGCTTGCGAAATGCCTTAGTCTTACTCCATTTTCACATGTCTTTGTATAGAACCTTCTTTTTCTAATTTTCCAGGAGGCTCCATTTCTCTGGGAATGAATTTTTTAAAAGCAAGCCACAAGTCACTGAGAAAACCAGCCTCTCTGTTCAGGTTTTGACATCTGTGCCTGGACATTGCCATTCAGAAGTATTAGAGGCTAGTTTTGATCATTAAAATATGGTTTTCTTTCTTTTCTTCTTTCTGTTCTCATTGTTAGAGAATTTATTCCATGCAAGTAACGTGTTTTGATTAAATTCTCCCCCTGCTTTTTGCTCTACAGGTCCTACCTATCACCTTTCACTTCATCGTGTGCTTTGTGGTTGTGTATTTTAAAGCCCCATGTCCACTTAGTGCCATCTGTACATACATGGGTTTAGGTCCATCTGCTTGGACATGATAGCGTTTCATGTTCCAGATTCCTGAAGAAAACTGACTTTCCTTCCACCTGCAGCTATCAACTACCAATTGTTTTTCTTCTTAGTTGAAGAAAGCAATGGAGTCCTACTACATGAAGAATGATCTAGAACTCATGACTTAAGCATCAAGACCCATTGCTTCTTGGTCACAGTATGAGTTTACACCTATTGGGAGTAAGATGGGTCAGGTCCCATTTAAGATGATTTATAAATAAAGCATTAAGGATGGGTCTCTGTGGTAAAAATGTCCTGGTAGGCACCCTGATTAAATCATCAGCACCTCTAAACAAAAACATGTATCTTATTAGACTAAAAAACAGAGTATTACACAACTATTTTCCTACTTTACATGTCAAGAAACAATTAAAAACAATCTAGAGAGCTTAAAACACCATACAACTAGGCAGAACCAACATAAGATTTGAGTTCAAGAAGTATGGATGTGAGTACCTGGTAATGAAGCTGGTCCTCAAGACTCTGTGCACAAGAAAATGTCTGAGCTAGCAAGTGGGATCTGATGAATGAATGAGGATCCCACTGACTACCCACTAGTGCCAGTAGGTAAGAGCTCTGGGAAGCACTTGAGACCAGTCTGTAGATAGAATTTATCTCTACCCAATTCCCGTAGTTAATATAACAACTAAAATACCTAGAGGACAGTACCCACCTCAATCTCCTTTCTAGCCTCATCAAGGCTCACCCAGAGTGCCACAAAAACTGTAGCCATCCTTGTTCTCTTCTCCAGCTTTATCAAGCCTTGTCTTGAGTCTGAGAGAAAATGGCCGACTCTGTTACATCTCTAAACTCACCATGGGCACTATCCATTCACTCTAATGTTCATCCTCACCGGATCTCACCTGAAGTGGCAGAATGACTGTAGCCAGCCTACCCTGCTGTCCAGTTTTATCAAGCCTCTCCTGGAGTGACTGACAGAACTGTATCCACTCCCAGACTCTTCTCTATCCTCACCAAAATTCACTTGGGTGAAACAGGAAGATATGCTTATCCCACTTCCTCCTCATCCTCATCAAATGATGACAGAATAACAGAAGAAAGCACTCACCACCCCCTTCTCTTCTTTATTATATTCAATATGATCTTGTGGATCTAGGCTGTGGAAACTTTGGATTTTATCCCACCAGCTCCTACTATAGTAGGTAATTGGATGCTGCTGGTCTTGGCAGAGACCTTGAGGCTACACTTGTTCTATCAGCCCTAATTAGCTATTAAATAAACAGCAAGAGAGCCTCAGGATAGGCCTCATGCAGGACTCTCAGACTGGGTGGAAAATGTCAAGTTGTAATGAAACGTCTCTGAATCACGTCTGGAAAAATGAAAAGCCAAGTCTTGAAACACATGAGAAAAAGAGGAGAATGGGGCACAGTTCTCTGTGGAGTCTCTGCATCTCTGGAACTGCAAAGGAGAGAGTCTACTCCGATGTGCAGCCCTAGATGATGATCTCTTTGCTCTGAGGTAAGCTCTGTAGATAATCAATGGATGTGCTGTATTGATTGAACTCATTATCCATAGAATGCTGCAAGAGGCAGAAGGGTTGAAAACAGACAGCTCTAAAATGTGAGGTACCAAAGGCTGGACAGGAAACTACAGCCAAGTGAGATGCTTGAGAGAGCCACTGTAATACATTCATTCCCTCCTAGTCACTGAGGTTCAGAGAGAGAGAGAGAGAGAGAGAGAGAGAGAGAGAGAGAGAGAGAGAGAGAGAGAGAGAGAGAGAGAGAGAGAGAGAGGCTTCGTTGAGCACACAAAACATGATTGTAATAGTGGAGTCTCACCATGAGGCAACCTCAAGCCTGGGCTCTGCTGTAACTCAGCAACAGGGAGCAAAGGGGATGGGGACCAGTAGGGAACCTTTCCTTCATCATTACCTAGTTTGTCATTCTCTATGCCTCTGTTGACAAGAGGGAGGGCAGAGATTTTAGTGATGGGCTCTGGGGTCTCCAGTCTTCTTGGTGGGATAGAAGCAGGAGGAAATGAGATAGTCAAGTCCTGATTCTATTTTTGCTCTTCTTTCAGCTAAGACCATTTTACTTTAAAAAAAAAAAATTCACATAACATAGCGATCTTAGGCCTCCTCCCTCCTCTCCTCCCAGCTCCACCCTAACAAATCCCTCCCTGCCATTGCCCCTCCCCCTTCTCCTCAGAGAGGAGGAGTCTCCCTTGGGATTTCTTCCCCATGTCTGTCTCTCACCTATAGAGTGGTTCTCAAGGCTGATTCTGTGGGAGGAGGCCAATGAGATACGGAGTACAAGGGAACACGTTCCATGGCTTCATCTCCCAGATGAGGTAGCTGTCTTGTGCTAGCCACCCCTAACCAGGAAACACTGGGTATCTGTGAGAACTGCAAATCCCAGGATTAAAACACCAGTGAAGGTGAGCCCGTTAACATCAGACATTTAAAGGCAAAATGTGATTTTTCTCTACTTGTGAATTCCGTTATAACCCCATTAGAGTCTGGGTTGAGCTTTTCTTGGCACTTGGCCACTCCCACTCCATCGTCTCCTTTTTTTTGGCTCATCCTGCTGTCCTCCCCTTTCCCCAAAGACCTCTGGAGTATCTGAGTCAAGCACCAATGAGATAATGTGTTTATTTGCTCCGATTGTTTTTTGTTTATAAAACTGGGCTCCTGGGAGAAGTCAGTTCCAAATGTAGGTCTGAGACATGAAGGTAGGCTCTGAGGCTGACCACAGGACCATGGGGCTTCTGTCCAGCTGGGGAAAATACAAGGCTACCACCCCCAAAATGGGCCTCTTTCCACTTCTCTGCCTGTCCTTGACTGTTGCAATGTTGCTGCTTTAAGCTTGCTTTTGGCCCAAAGGCTAGCAAGAGTGTCAAGTACCTGCTCTTGAGATCTCAGGAGCTCTGGAGCTCTGAAAAAGAAACAATGTTATCAAGTCACAGTAACTGCAATCACAGGCACATCCAGAACCAAATTCATTGCACTAAGTCTGCAAGAAAAGTTCTTACTCTTCTAAAACAGAAAACATCTATGCTTTCAAAGCAGCAACATTCTCCAATTCCAGGTTTAATGACTGCGGCATTAGGTGGGAAACCAAGAGAAAGCACAGGCTGAGATGGGCCCTTCCTCCTACAGGCTTACACATCTTCATTTCATGTGTAAGAATTTTCCCTGCCTATTAACCTATGCTAGAATTCATCCTCAATAATGTTCTAGGAAAGTTACCAAGAAGTGTAGGACTCAACCATTGAATCCAAATGCCCTTAGGTTTGCTTAGAAGACTGGCAGGATTCCACAGTTGACTTACTCTTGCATGGACACTTAACAGCATGGGCTCCCGAGCCTCATTGTCCTTGTCTGGATCTGTATCAGGGATACATACCTACACATGGTCTTACGAAGCTGATGAAATAGGCCATTCGAAGCATCTAGCCGAGCCCTAGCTTCCTGGGGGAGCTCAGTTAAACATTAGTATGAGGGTAAACAGTGGTGACTGGCAGGACAGCTGAGGTGTGGTGAGATTAGGGGAGCTCATAGAGGTACTACATGGAAGGAGGTATCCACGCTGGGATACAGTAGCTGAGTAAAAGGCCATCAGGCAGGAAGGTTATGTGGAAAGGATGACAAGGAAGGACAGAATGGTCCTGCTTAGAAAACAGTAAAAACCTAAAAAAATCTGTGCAGAGGATGAGCTTCTTCTAAAGCATCTATAGGTTATTGGAAAGGTAAAGGCATTCTTCATGGATGTAAAAGAACTACAGATTTTGTTTTAGAGGCTAGACAGGCCTGCCTCTCTTTCCTCCTTCCCCCTTCTTTCCCATCCTCCCATTTCAACCCTTTTGTTAATGGGTCTATTTGTTTGAAAGCAGCAGTAAATGGTCTTCAATATAAAGAACAGACAGAGGTGGGCTTCTCTGTTCAAAAGACAGCCGTGGAGCTCTTTAAGCAGATCTAGGTTCCCCTACTAGGTTCCCCTAGGAAGCACAGCCTGAGATGAATAAACAGGCACACACTTGCTTTGGGGGATATAACCTCTGTGGAAAATAGCTGGAAGGCTGGGTTATAGAAAAGGACAAAGGCCATTATATAAGGTGCCATACATAGCTGATCATCACTATGGACTCCTGCTATGGACTATTGTCCTCTAGGCATAACATGCTACCTCCTGAAATCAGGCTAGCTGTGGTTACCCACAGTAAACACTGGGAACAGAAAGCCAATGAACATTTTCTCATACTAGGAATTGGGGGGGGGAGGGTCATTAGATCTTCATCTGAAATTATAATCAATGACTCCTACCACACAGCTACAGATGCATCCTGACTATCTGTCCATGTCTGTACATTTGCTAGACTACATAGAAGGTGGAAGTTAACAGAAAGAAGGACCTCATCTCTGTGCTTTGGTGAAATCATCACTCAGGCTTAGATGCAGCTGGTTTGGGACCCCATTGTCCCTCGTCTATGTTCTCATATGCCTAGAAAACCCGCTGGATCACTGAGCTGGTCTTGCAACTATTTCATTGGTTTTCTTTGAGAGGGTGGACATTTTTTTCACACCTCCTTGGGAGCAGAAACACAGTACCAGTCAGTAGAGGTTGGGTGATGGTTAATGTCGTCAACCTTAGTGGATCTGGAATCAACTAAGACATGACAGAGGAAATTTTCAGGAAGGAACCTAGCTGAGGGAAGAATACCCTTCTCCACAGTGGACAGCTACAGCTCTCCAGTGAGTGGATTTGTTGTTGTGTTGAACATGCCCACTGCCGTATTGGAGAACTGTATACAATCTAAACCAGTCTTCCCGAGAGTCCCACAGGCATTACTCACTTCTCACTCTCTGTGAATTCACATAGAGACTGGCTAACACTCAGTTGGTAGTTACCAAACCACATAAAACTTTAAATTGATGTGAAAGGCTAGTGATACCTGGAAGAGTTCCTATAATAAAGACACACAGTGTGTGTAAAAGGGGCACAGAAAGCAGTTCAAGTGATTACGGAATAGTCACACAAGTTTATAAAACCACCTTGAAAGGGATGAAGGAACAACTCCATTTTCTTGTGAAGGGAACTGTGTTCAAACTCCAACTAGGCTTTGGGATAGAAACACAGTCAGATCACCTTCAGTATTCACGGAACATTTCAAGCCAGGAGGCAGTCTGCCATTCCTGTTCAGTGGGTCACCAGAAAATTCCAAAAGGCTCAAGTTGACCTTAACTTCTTAATGTCTCCCAGCTGAGGCTCAATTTTCTAAAGTGTAAATGGAGACACCATGGTGATTCCTACTCTGAGTGATTGTAAGGATTATGCAGATTTAGAAGGCAGAAGTTCAGGTTTCTGCCCCAAGTAGATGTCAGGTTACTGGCAATGATGCTGTTGATGATAACAACATTGACAGACAGGTGAGAGATACACGGTCCAGATCTCTCCTCAAGACATAGGTCAGCCTGAGTGATACTTCTTAAGAACAAATAAAGTCAGACCCTCCAGGGATTTGGGCCTGGCGAGATGAGTAGACAGATGGGATGAGTTATTGGGAAAGCAATTAAAGCTAGGGCTAAGCTCATGAGAAGTGAGATGTATTTCTTTTAAATAGATAGAAAAAATATGCTGTTAAATAAATAAAGGGCTTGATGAACCAAGAAGAAGGAGCAACAGATACTGAAAAAAAAAAAAAAAAAAAAAAGGCCAAGTTATTTCTTCTGTGTCTTAGCACTGGATCAAAACAAACAGGGAATGGCTTTGTAGGCTGTGGGTAGTACACTGGACTACAAAGCTGCCTGGCTGCATTCAGGGGGTGAGATGAGGCCACTTCTCAGTGGGCTCCTATGCAGCGACAGATGACTGTATCAGGTATTTACTTTCTTTCTGGAAACTCAGCATGGGTAATGTAATAGGTAGTATTTTACTATACAGTGTAGTTTAAAAGTCTACTCTTAGGAATATACCATTTTATCATATGCTGTGAAGATCAGTTCTTCAGAAATGAGCCCCAAACTGTACCTCTTCTACTTCAAGAAATGTAGTTGATTCTGGGCCTCTCTGGTTTAGGAAATACGCCATGTGTTGCCAAGGGGTTTGGGGCTGGAAGAGAACTCAATTGTGGGGAAGGTTATTTGAAAAGATATATCCTTAGCATATACCCAAAAAGTGGTATCAGACAAGGCAGTTGTGCAGACTAATGATGAAACTTGTGTCAGGAGTCTAGGAAAAGTATGTACTATCAGTTGGTACCCCTTATCCTAGAAGAAGATATGGTTTGAGCAAGGGGGCACAGATCTGTCTATGGATCTACCCAGCCTCGGCAGACCAGCCACAAAGAGAGGTGATTAGTAATGGACTATTATTCTCTAAAACAGGCTGATGTCAAATCATGTTGCTGTACTACAAACTCCACTGCTGCTTCTGTGATGTGGGCTGGACTTAGGAAATAAAGCTTTCGAGGTAGTTGGGTCTGGGGCAAGCAGACATAGGTGCTGTTTTTGCATGTTTTGCATGTTCTGCATTTTTGTGCACACGCAAGCTATACATGTTCGTTGCTACACTCCAAGCTGTGGTCTTGGCAGCGACCACATATCTGTCTTCATTTGCCATGAAGAATGGATTTCAGAATACAACATGGAGGCTGCTCATAAGACATGTTTTCAATCTTTGATGAAGAACACAGGGATAAGCACCAATGTTGGGGATCATTGATGCACTAACCGGGAAAGGGCCTTTTGTCCTAAACGACACTGTACCTTGTCAGGTAGTCATAGGAAGAATTCATTTATGTGCATCTCACAACTGAAGTAGTAGTGACATAGCAGCAGCAAGTCATTTCTTGGAGAGCTGGGCTTAGATCAGACGAGCAATAATGAAAGCCATTCTAATGACTAAAGTTCACTGTGTCTCTCTGTCCTGCCTTTTGCCTTGATTCATGTACCTCTTACGTGCCAAGACCCATTCTGGGCTCAGCATGGCTCTTTCCCAAACTGAGATGAACATTCACAAGGCTAGCTTGGACCAGAGAGGAAGCTACTCGTAATCATCTACTCCCTCTCTTTAGGGGACAATGGCAGACTCTAAGGGCAGAGTATCAAGCATGTGACTCTGTCCCTGAAGGCACTTCAGGAAAAGAGGCGCCCAGAGAGAAGGAATCAGGAGTGTCAGCTGCCTGACACTTCCAGTACTAAGGAACTTTTAGTTAGCCAGGGATCTGAGTTTATACAAGGATTCCTTGAGTTAGAAATGCAGATTTAGGTTTACCAACTAGACTTTAAGGCAGAGAGTATGGATATTGATAGATTGTGCACTAGATCCATGACAGACCACTGTCGCTTCTTTGTATCTACCCTGAGGATTTTGACATCAGACAGCAGCTGTAGATCACACAGAGGATGGAGGACTGCTAGAAGTCTACAGGCTGATGCAACAATAGGGAGAGGATGGAAGAAGAGCCATGTTGGCTGATTACAGTCAATTCCAGGCTCCCTCCGGCCATGTTGTAGCCCTGGATGGTAAACGTTCCTCCCTCTTCTTCAGTGGAAGGGAAAGTGATATTCAGAATTGAGAAGTAACCCTCTCATATCATGATGCTAGTAATTGTTCAAAACATGCCATCTACTCTATTAGACTACCCAGGAGCCTCTGGGGTTCATAAACTACATTTTCATGTAACTTTTATCTTCTTATTCTAGCAAAAATCAGTGAAGCAAGAGAGGTGAACTTGAAGAGAGTGGTGAGAATATTCTAGATTTCTGTTACATAGCACTTTTTAGTTTGGTGTGTGCCCCACAGCAGACTACATGCTCAATCTGTGACTTTACGAAGACTGACTTTTTCTTAATTATCACCAAAGCAGAAAACTACATAAGTCTCTCTCTCTATGTGGTTGACTCCTCTGCTTCTAGGAGCTCATCTCACAGCCTCAGCTCTCCTTTTCAAAGAGTCTCTCTCCATTATTTAATGAGGGAGCCAAAGATATAGTCTCAGGGACTCACTCTCTTGAGTACCACAGTTTTGCTTTTCACATCTAGAAGGTCTAACCTTGATGAGCAAGTGTAGCACAGGTCAGTGACATGGCATCTGGCTTACCCATATTCTCTTATTTTTTCCCCTTTTGTGGCATGTAAGAAGATTTGGTGTGACCCAAAGTCATGAATAATTTACTCCCGTGTGTTCTTCTAAGAGAGATTTATTTGACCTGCATAATGGAATTACTTCTTATTAACATACCAATTGCCTAGTGCAACTATGTGAGGGAGTTACTAACTTTTACATATTTATTTTAACCAGCAACATTTCTGAAATCTAACAAGTTTTCCTTCCGATATTAAGAAACAGAAAATAGTAATCGCCCTTTAAAAGCTCTATCCCTTTGCACTTTATTTCACTGACTGAAATCTATAGAAGAACATTTAACAGTAACAGCTGGTAGGGAGCATTTGTGTGTTCTCAAATTTGATGGTGTTTACTTGAATTTCATTTTTGATACTCAGTACCATGTAAGAACTATCCTTTTGTAGTATTTCTTATTTCATGAGGATGCCATGGTAAGTTCAACTGTGGTCCTCTTTTACCTTTTTTCCTAAACCATAGGATATAATCTGGATATCAGCATGTTTGTGTATCTAACCATCCTTGCCTTTCTGGCGTGAAGCCTGAGGAGCCAGAGTGCATTGTTCTCTTGTGGTATTATTAGTTTGAGAATGCTAACCTTGTATTGTCACATATTAACTGATTAAAACTTCTGAAACTATATTAAGGAAAAAAATTTTTTTTCATTTTGTAGAGCCTTCCATGGTCTATATGACTAAGTATTTGTATCAATGTTTTATACCCTGAGACTTTACCGTGTTTTATAAAAGCACAGAAGTTCTAAAGCATAATGAGATAGTCCTAGTAACATGGATCTGTAAAGGTCGTGTATTCTTTATATATTATACCATTTGGGTATTCACAACATAACATATTATTCCCGACACATTTATATATATATATATATATATATATATATATATATATATATATATATATAATTTATCTTCCTCCCATTTCTTATTCTTGGCAAGACAATGTATTGGGATTGTAATTTGTGTTTCCCCTATGTCAAGAGTTTGAAAAAATGCATCTGGAGCATATGTTTTCTTCCCCTTAGGGGATAATAATGACTTTTATAATACCTCCCTGAAACGAAGAGGCAACTAGAAAACAGCCCATTGCTGCCTCTGTTCAAGGAACTTCTTGAGCGAGGCTGGTATTGGGGTGGAGAAAGAGGCAAAACTGGCCCTACAAGGTAGAAGACAGTTGTCATTCTGTCCTATATCATAGCGTGAAGGAGCATGCTATGACAGGTCCCATACAGTGTCCTGAAAGGTGCCAAGATCTTTGATGTGGTGGCACAGGGTGTGGCAGATATGAACACTGAAATCCTTAAGACCTTTGCAAAATAGTTCAGTATTCGTGCTCAGCATGAGTGCAACATTTGCATCTTGGGTTTTTGTCAGTGGCTCAGTTTCCTAATTCAGTGAAGTCTTCCACCTCTTGTGTGTCCTAGAAGCCCCCATATGAAGCCTGAAAAGGTTGGGGAAAGTTCCCTGAATGCCACCTTTCAAAAGTAGTAGTTTTTCTTTCATTTCTTTATCATATATTGGTTAAAACTTTATAGTATTTTCAGGAAACGTTTAAACATTGTTTTAGTTTTCACACAAGGAAACTGATGCCCAGAGAAGATAAGCACCTTGTCCAAGGTTAGGATACTATCTCAAGTTAGCTGATCTGGTTTTAGGGTCCATAGCTGAACTATAACACAAGGATACTTTACATAGAAAAAAAAGTATATGTCTTACAGAGGGACTACTTTATGTCATACATGGGATTAGATGACATGTGTCTATATTTGTGTGTGTGCACATAAAAATGTTTCTGTGTGCATATAGATCTAAAAAGATATAGTTTGTGTGTGTGTGTGTGTGTGTGTGTGTGTGTGTGTAGGTATATAGCCCAGCCCTTACAAAGAACTTCTAAGTAAGGTCTTTTTATTTTATTAATTACCTATTCTTATGATAAAAAAAGAAGATGTGGAATTATTTTCTTAGTTGGAGACCAAGTCCAACTTTAATGGTATGCTAGTGCATTTCTCTGCAGCACAAGTACTTTCCTTTCAATATTATTTTGTCTTCTGCCATCTTCATGGTTACTAAGCAAGGTTCTGGAAATAGTAAGATCCTGCTAACTGGAAAAAGATGTGCTTATTCCCACACTGCTGCTGAGACTGCTATCTGCACTGGCCACCTCAACAGAATGCCTCTCTCCGGCAATTGCCGGGAGACTGAGGCATACATTGGAGTACAGAAGGGATGGGGACACGACAGTGGCCTTGGAAACTGATTGTTGACATTTGTTCGTGTCATCTTGAAGTAGATATTAGATCATAGTTCTCCTGGACCTGGCAGCATCAAGTGGCAACTGTTAGAGGTCAGCCATCTCACCCAGCTCCTCCTCGCGAAGCAAGATGGGCTTTAGTCAGCGCCTTTCAGTTTGTTGGCTTCTGCAGGCAGTAGAACTGCTGTGTGGTCCCTGAAGGGGCCAGTGGAGAGCATGCAGTTCCATCATCACTCCAGAGGGATGTGCGAATGTTTCTGTATTTGAGCTGAAGTCAGGCACCTGCCACTACTCTGAAGTCGTCACACTGTGTGGTATTAGCTCAGGACGAAATGTTAACCCAGGTTAGTGCTTGGAGAGGGATAAAGCATTAGTCACAGGGTTACTTCAGTCCAGCCTCATTGAGGTCACAGCTTAAAAACCAAAAAAAAAAAAAAGACAGTAAATCCAAGACAACGAATTTTTTAAACAAAAGGTTGTAGGAAACCATTATGATCTAAAGATGGATTTTTTTTTTCCTGTAAACATTGGAGAAGTATGTCTGGGGAAGAAAGAAGGTGTTTTGAGGGCTTCGCAAGGAATATGAGAGTGGAGACTTGCCTGTAATCTGTTCTTATTGTTGAACGTTGCTAGGATATTTTATGCTCTAGTTGTTGGGAGCCAAAGTTTGTGTTAACCTCCATATGTTATTCCTTAAGTATTATGATGCCAGATATAAAGGCAGAAGTTACACTGTCCTATTCTGGATTCAGGGTTTGGGGTTCAGCTCTTGGCCAGTTCTGAACTACAAGTTTTGAATCTTGATGTTCCCTTTATATTTTTTGATTGATTTATTTACTTATTTACTTTATATCCCCATCACAGCCCCATCTTTTCTCTTGTTCAAGTCTCCCTCTCACACATTTCTACCCTGCCCCGCCGCCCCCCAGTGCCTTCTTTTTAGAGAAAGGAAAGCCCCTTCCTGGAACATCAAGTCCCAGCAAGACTAAGCACCTCCTTTTCCACTGAGGTCCTACCAGGCAGTCCAGCTAGGGGAAGGGGATCCAGTGGCAGAGGAGAGTCAGAGACAGCCCCAGCTCCAATTGTTAGGGGACCCACATGAAGACAAGTGTGAGGGTGCCTAGGTGTAACTTCTGCATGCTGTTGGTTGGTGGTTCAATCTCTGTGAATCTCCATGGAGCCCGATTAATTGTCTCTGTAGGTCTTCTGTTGTGTGGCCTTGGAGAAGGCACAGGAGAAGACCTTTCCCTCAGGTGACTTTCTTCCTAATTCAGTGCAAAAACTGAGATCTGCTATGTGTTTTATCTGAGAGGTTGCAGTTGAGAGTGTGGAAATACATTCTAGCACTAGAGTATGTTCAGTCCTGAAGCTGTGCCTTGGAAGTTGAGTGTCCTTGGGCTTAGTGTTTCTCAGTCTTCTTTGTCCTCATTTGTAAAGATTCATAAAAATGGAGGGAGCGGGAACCTATTAAGATAAACAGAGTGACCCAAACTCAGAAAACCAACAGCCATGCAGCCATATGTTTTCTCTGCTCTGTAGATCTTAATGTGATATATATATATATATATATATATATATATATATATATATATATATATATATATATATATATATTCATAAATGAGTGCAGAGTTCTTAGATTACTCAGAGCCTCTGCCTGTCAAGTTTATCACTTGATTTCTGACTCGCTGTCATATGAAGTTAAAGATGGCCAGAGAGGCGAGAATTAGGAAGTGCTCTTTAGAGCAAAACTCTTCTGGACCCATCTGCTGTAAAAGGCCCTCCCCTGTTCCGCTCAGCAGCTCACCTGCACTGCTCAGAAAGCTGACGGTAGCATGTGGCTTTTCTTCTCCACCCGTGTGAAATGCCGTGTTTTCACTGTCTTCTTGAGCCATAGCTCACACCCCTCATCACTAGTTTCAAAGTCATATTTCAGTCCCATCCCCCTTGCTCACGGTCTTGTGACTGGCAACTGGCATCCCATAGGAAAGGGGGGACTTGTAACGTCTCGCTTTACATCTCCCATTTGACACTCTTTCTTGCCTTCTGTATGTTTTGACTATAGGAAGTTTTAATGAAGCTCCTTCTTAGAGAATAAAGCAGAAAGAAGAGCACCCAGAACCAGAGGAGATTATTCTTTTGGTCACTTTGTGCTTAAAACCAAAAAGACTAGTCACCAGGCTCCCCAGAGGAAAGGCTGCTCCCAAACATCAGTGCCTGTGTTGGACCCCTTTGTTGGGCCAGATGCTATTCTATGACTAACTTTATCCTTTCCCAGCCAACTGAGGTTAAGAATGGTTTCCTGGTGTTCCAGGTTAAAGAACATGGGCTCATGCAGCTAAGCAACCTTCATCTGAAATTATTCATTTAGGAAGCAGCAAAGCTGGAATTTAGACCCAAACCTGCCAGGGGCTCAAGCCTACAGTTCTCTTTGCAGTGTTAGACGTCATCACCACTGCGTGCTAATCAAGGCACCTTTGCAGGCTGAATCTCAGAAATATTTTTTCTTGGTCGTGGAAACACATTTTGCATAGGAAGGGGATTTGAATGTTCGGTTTCTCTTGGGCCTCGAGCCGGGAAGGACTGGAGTACTGGTGTTCGCTCTAATGGAAATCAGCAGTCGCGTCAGCTGAATGGCTTCTCGCCTCAGAGACCTGGAGGTGAGTTCCGATATTACATCAGCAGCCTCACAAAGCCAGCTTAGGAATCTCGAAACCATGTGTGTGACTCACATGCCATTGTTAAAGCTGTCGGAAACACACTAGCGTGGCTTTAAAGAGCGCTCAATGAAAAGTGGGGTTTCTGGAAACTAGTTTCTCAATACGTTTAAAGTACACAGTTTAAGCCTTTCTCCTCCTGACAGTGTCCATTCATGAAGCCCTACATTATGTGACCAAACAGCTTGGCAAGGTTATATCTGCTTTTATAGGCTCTGTGTCTCAACATATTCCAGTGAAGTTATAGCAGGTGACTAATGAGGGTTTCAGCACCAGGACATTTTGAGTTGCGAGCTATAGGAGCTGTCATTTGGTGGGACAATGTATTAAACATGTTTTCATGAACCCGGATTACAAAATAATCCTTTAGAAATCATAAACAAGAGTTCTTTTAGTCTAACTCACGACTGAGAGTAATGCCTGTTGGTTTCTTACAAATATTTCCAAAGATAGGAAGAGACATGTCTCTGTGTCCAAGTATTTGCTAGCTGATGGAGTTAGGTAAGTATATCAAGAGAGTTTTCCCCCTCAAAGTTGGATCATTTATTTGGAGGCCTAAAATAATTTTTTTGAAATACTAGATTTATTTGTCTTATTTTGTGGCTATAGGTGTTTTGCTTATATGTATTATATATGTGCCTGATATCTACAGAGGAAAGTAAAGTTACAGAGAGTTGTGAGCCATCACATAGGTGCTGGGAATCACACCCATTTGCTCTACAAAGAAATAGAACTACTACTGAGCCATCTCTCAGATCTCTCAAAACTACTTGACATCATATGGTATGGGAGTTGAAGACCCAAAGGGTGTTGTAGGGAAAACACAATAGGTAGAAGTCATCAGACTTACATATGGCTCAGGATGAACTTGGGATGTGTTCATGGCTGTGTCACCTTGTAAGAGATGTTGACTAACTCTGCACCTCAGTTTTCTTAGGGATAGGACTTTACTTCCCAGGGTACTCTGTAGAGAGGCAAGTTGGATGACGCATAGACGATGATTGGTATATTGTGAAAACACAAAATATGTTTCTGATTTTCTGTGCATGTATGATTGTGCAGTCATGAGATTAGCATACAACCAGATAAACAGTTGAAACAAGTTTCAAAAGGGCCTGGAATGATAGGACAGAGGAATAAATTTGATAGAATGAGGCCTGTTGAAAAGAAGGGGACAAATAACTTAAGAGCCCACCATTACCAAATGTCTGCCTCTACCTGAGATCAGTTCAGGGGCCAAGGAAAGCAGGAGTGACTCTTACATCTATTTATACAAGGCTAACATGTTAGGGCTGGCTGTGGCTTAAGAATCCTGTTCTCTAAAGATTTTTCATGTATGCATGTGTGTGTGTGTGTGTGTGTGTGCATTTCTGTGTACATTTGCATACATACATATGTATGCACATGCATGGGAAGCCAGAGGACAACTTGAAATGTCATTCCTTAGGCATTATCATCATCATCATCATTATTATTATTATTAATATTTTCACTGTTTTATTTGATGCAGGGTCCCTCATTGGCCTGCAGCTCACAGAGAAAGGTAGTTATTAGGCAGCACGTCTCAAGTATCTACCTGTTTGCATATAGAAATCTCTGTCCCCTTTGGGGGCGGCATTTGTCTGGATTGGATGCTTAGCTGGATAGACATCTCATTTGCTGAGACTTCAGTGTGCCATCATGTCCAAGCTTAGATTTTCATAAGTTCTGAGAATCAAATTTAGGTCCTGGTGCACTTTACTGATTGAGCCAAGAACCCAGCCCTCTTTTCTGTTTGTTCATTTGTCCTTGTTATGTTTGTGATTTGGGGAGAAGGAACAGATGCTTTCATGAAAGAGAGGGGGTAGGGAGAGAAAAAACCAGCTTCACACTGACCACCAAAAATCTGATAAAATTAAAACAGCAGCATCTTGAAATTTCCTTATCACATTAGGGATTCCTGGCCTTAAAATGCTGGAGCACCAGCAGCCTAGAAGTTATGGTTGAAAATTAAACAGAAACATACTCATAAAGATAAAGATGTGATTTAGTGCTCTGCTGCATTTTGATTGTTTACTGTAAGGAAGTTGCAAATCTGCCTTCTGAGAGGTAGGCCAGAGTAGACAAAGGTGAGCGCTGAGCTCCGAGATCATTTATAGAAATCTGTCTTCTTTTGGGAGGGGATTTGACTGAATTTGATGGTCAGCTGGATAAAAAATTCCAGTAAATGAAGGGATGTGACCAAGCTCATGTTCAAAGAAAGAACAAACAGGACATCACCACGACCTCTATAAAATGATTTTTAAAAAAGATTTCTTTGAATAATACTCATCAAAATATGAATGCCATGTTGATCTACTTGCTCAGTGGAACCTGAGATGAGGCGGGGCCTTCCTGATCCCACCCACCCCAGAGATTATTTAAATACTATTGAAGAATTGTAAGCTGTTTCTTACCATTCAGAGACCAAGTTGTGGGATAGAAGGACATAAATTCTACAGTTAATAATAGTCATTATTTGGAAGTGACATTGCAAAATGAATAGACATGTTAATGTTCTATACAGATTCTTTTAGATCTGTTTATATTCCTACATATCTCTTCTCTGCCTGCAGGAGATCTCTGTCTCTAACAGATGAGACTATGAAACTATTGTGGATAATCTAACCCAACTCTTCAGATGAAGCTGAAACACAGGACTATTTTTGTTGCTGTTTTTTTTCTTTGTTGTTGTTGTTTTGTTTTGTTTTGTTTTGTCTAAGGACTGCTGGCAGGAGTAAAAAACAAAACAAAACAGAGTTCTTGGCTCCATATACCCACGTCTGGATCAATTTTAGGGTGCCTTTTTTTCTCCAAGGCCTCCCTTTGGGATCAGGCTGAAGTTGCATTTTGTTTGAAGTCGAAGCCTGACTTCATTTCTTCCCTCTTTGCTTTCCTGGTTCCCCTAGTCCTTTTGTTCTCATGGAAACATGTCCTCATACATCACTTGTTCTTGAATTGTCACCTCCAATGTTGCTTCTAAGAAACAGACCAAGCCAACCAATGATCTCAAGTGTTTTATATGAAGTTGTGCTTGCACGCTTGTGTACATGTATGTATGTACTGTGTGTCTGTCTGTGTCTATCTCTTTCTTTCTCTATCTTGTTCTCTCTCTCTCTCTCTCTCTCTCTCTCTGTGTGTGTGTGTGTGTGTGTGTGTGTGTGTGTGTGTGTATGCTCTAATGGTCTGGAGAAAGCCAGTGTGATAGGGGTATTTTGTAGTACTCCTTGGAGAAATAAAGTAATCCTTTCTATGTGCATTATGAACAAGGTAGGTTCTCTTACAGCCACTGGTGGGATGTCAAGTTCATCAGCTCCATCAGACTGTGAAGGAGATGTTGGACCTATAGTGTCAGGAGAGAGTAAAAAAGCGTTCCAGTCAGATCTAATATCACGTGAGGGTGAGGTAATGTAAAATGGCTAAATTTCTCTGCAGTAGCAGTTGTTTTGAGTGTTGGCTCCTGGATGTGAATAGAACTAGCCACCTTCACAAATATGTAGAATAGAAATTTTTTCCCACTTGAGGATTTCTGAGAAATCCAACGGGGATCCTTAGTTTCAACAAGAGATTAATTCCAGGATCCCCTGCAGATAACAAAATTCACAGATGCTCAATCTCTTCCATAAAATCGCATGGCATTTGAATGTGTTTCATTAATGTCCTCTTACCTGCCTCACATAATTTCTAGGTTACTTACAATGTCTGATACAACGTGAAGGGGTTATTCATAGTCATGGGCTCTATATTAAGGGAGTGATGACCACATGGAAGAAGAACTGTCCATGTCCAGTGAAGATGCAATTTTTTCAGTATGTTATTAATGCACAGTGGTTAAATGTATAGACATAGAATCTAGTGGTAAGTGGAGGGACTATAACAGCATCATGGCAACTCAATATTTTTAAGAGAAGGCTTTCAATTCAATAGGCAGTTAGAACTCCTGCTGCACAGTTCTAATAACCAAACAGCCCCAATATATAATGTAGGCTTATAGACTAGGTGGCCTGTGGGTATTGGCAGCCCACCACTAATAGAAACATCCATAAAAGAGATGGAAGGCATACAATATGGTACCTGCTTTCTAGATTTACACTGAGGACTGACAAGGAATTCACTGGTGATCCTTTCAGCTCCTCAGACTCTTATAATTCTTGCACATATTCCTTCTAATTGCTCTGTTCTCTGCAGAGTCGCCAGAGTTGAAGTTGGGCCAGAGAAAAGTCCAGAATTCTTCAACTCACCAGACAGGCAGGAAAATGACTCCCTCTTTTGTCAGCAGATAGAGTTTCATCATTTACCTGATCCACCCAACTTCTAACACAGGTTTTATTGCACAGAGCTGAGTGTCCTTGCAGGTTTGGGACACATCACAGGCAGGTCTGATTCAATCTTGTGTTCACACCAGGCAGCTATTTGTCACTCCATCCATCCCCCCACTCTTTGTAATGGCACCTCACAATGGCACACTGAACTCCTCTCCTGCTCACCTGACCTGGCTGACATCAGCAGGCCTGCCTCCCCTGGATCATGCCATTTGCACGAATTTCACCATGGGGATGTTGTGAGGCTGGATGTGTGCTTCGTGGAGGGTATAGAAAAGTTAGTGTATATAGAGAGAAAGTAAAATGATGAATTTTACAAAACAAAGCTAACGCTGTATTTGGGTGAGCCTCATCATCTCAGTGTCTTAATGACTTGATTTTTATTGCATCCTTGAATGCATAAAGCCAAGTCAGGCCCAGAGCTCATTACATGAGTTCAACTTCAAGCTTGTGATATGACTTTGCTTTGATTCAAATGCTTACTTCTGGCTTTGAGATGGGCATCCATGAACCCCTCGTGTCATGGAAGCAAAAACTGGTCACTTCTCTTGGAAATTACCAAAAGAGCTAAAAGTTTTGGAAAGAATAGAAAGTGGGAAAAACAATCCCATTTTGCTTTCTGGGAGAAGGAAAAATAGGAATATGAGGGATTGCCTTCCTTGTGGGGAGAAAAACAGGGACACAAAGGTCTACTCACCTCTCAGGGGAGAAACAGAGACATGGAGTCTCTTCCCTGTGTGGAGAGTAACAAGTTCATGAGGTTCCACTTTGTGACTAGGAAAGCAGAGGCAACTTCCTTCCCTGTGAGAGGAGGGGCAGGAACAGGAGGTCTGCCTTCCCTCTGAGGAGATGAACGGGAGAGTCTGCCTTCTCTTTGAGGAAGTTATAAGATCTGAGACTGTTAAGACACAAAGAGGAAAACTACTAATGTGTATCAACAAATGGCTCAACAGAGAGATGAAGGCATTTCATGGGAAATACCCAGATGTAGGTCATTGCCTTCCTCACCCTCAGAGACAACCAGACATTTTGGAGAAGAGAGGGTTACTGTCTACAGAGGACTTAGCATGTACTTGAAGCCCACTGGGATATTCTAATCTCCTTGGAGCACACAGCATTTTCTGCACTTTTAACACGGCTTCACATTTCAGATGACAGACTTGTGGAGAAAACTGATTGTTTTATGGGCCCAGCCAAGAGAGGAGCTCCAATTCCTTTCTCTTGGCCAGGTGCCCTCTTACAGGCAGAAGACCTGCAGTGTGCAGAGAGACCCGCCAAATACTTAAAGATTTCAGGAACTTCAAAGGTGGAGGAGGAGCCAGAAACAATAAAAGGAAAAATGATAAACATTTCAGCTCGAAGACAGGCTGAGTTAAAATCCCTGAGAAATCACTCTTAAGCAGAGTGAGGGGGCACTTCTCATAGGCCTGTGGAAGTTTTACACACGGCCATACAATAAATCAAGAAGCAATTGTTGGCTTGTGGTTTTCTTCTGATTAATATATTAATGACTCAAGGACTTGAAGTAGCAAAAGGCGTGGAAACCAGGAGGACAAGTCCAAGGAAGGGGTATCTGCCCCAACCCAGAATCTCCAAGGAAGGCAACTACTTTCTAAGGCTGGGGATGAACTCATTGTGAATTCAGTCTTGGAGATATTCTATAAAGAAAAACAAATGTTTATAAAAGTAACAAAAATCTTGTGTAGAAGGGTTCATCACTTTTCTATGGCAAATTCTATGTCTGACTCTGCCTCCTTAGAGATCTATCTATACAAAGGATCCTTTGATGTGTAATTGAAGTGTTTAGCAATAGAATGTTGGAAGCACTCAGCCTATATGGGAGAACTTAATCCCTCATTCAATAAAGTGTAGTCAATAGACATAATGCAATCCAACAACAGTTTGGGACCATTCACTACCTGCCCGGCACGCTTCAAAGAACATGGGGTACCACTTATAGTGGCTAATATTCACTGTCAACTTTGTCTATGATGTATATAGATGGAAAGACTGGTAAGTAAGTGTCACAGTGACAACTTCCTGGGGATCAAACTCAGGTCACCAGGCCTTTTCCTTAAGTACTTTTGATCTGCTGAGGCATCTTGATGGGACACATTTATTATGGTGATTACATTTGCTCTTACTAGATTTAGAATCACCTCTGGGTATATCTGTGAGGTTGCATGCAGATACATGGGCTGGGTTCCTGGGCTGAAGGGTAGAGAAAAAGGTGCAGGGAGGTCTATTGAGTAGAAGCATTTATCTTTTTCTTCATGGCTTTGAAATACAACAAAGACCATTAGATCCCTTTCTGCCACCATGCCTAACCACCACGATGGAGTGTATACCTTCAAACTATGAACCCAAGTAAATTCCACCCTCCTTAAGCTACTTTGTTAGTTTCTTTCCATAGACATGAGACAGTTACAACTGGATCAGTGAATCACAGATTCTGTTCTGCTACAGAACTTGCATTCTAGAAGTGAGAGTCAGGTCCTAAGTGAATGTCCCAATAGTAAGCCACAAGTTGATCAGTGCCCTGGAAGTGAAAAGACAAATCATGGGGAGAAATGTTGGGAGTTCTGGGGTATTTAGGTAGAAGCTACTGGAATTTATCACAGGACAGATTTAGCTTCATTGAGCTAATGGAATCCCCAAAACAGACTGTGTAAAAAGAAAATAACAAAAGAAAGCAAGAAAGAGAGGAATGCTACTAGTCTCTGTGTTTTTAAGAGAAGAGCATTCCAGGAAGAGGAAGGATATTCTCTCAGGTGTGCATGTCATGCATGTCAGAACACCAAAGAAGGAAATGGGGCAACAGAAATGTGAGAAATGAGATCTAAGGACAGAAATGTCAGGATGGTGGGGAGAGCTGGTGGAATCGTTGGGTCACTATGACATCCTTAGAGTCATGGAAATCCTTGAGTCTGAAATCTCGAGACTTGAACAGATCTGAAAACATAGTCTCAGAGTACCATGAGAATGTGTGCAAACACGTGTGTGTGGTGTGTGTATGTGTGTGTGTGTGTGTGTGTGTGTGTGTGTGTGTACCTGTGTGGTATGTATACAGTCTCGCCTTGAATCACACAACCCAGTGGGAAAGGTAGGTAAATAAACATATAATCAGAACTGTCCTGCAAACAAAGACTGTGGCTTCAGGACACTGAGGAGGATACATCACCCTGTTGAATGAAACAGGGGAGGTTCCAGAGAGGAAAAGTTTAGGCCTGTGGGTTTTGGTGAAGGGTACGTTCATCAGGCATTTAATTTAGAGACTCCAAGGATGTGGATTTGTCTTCAGTTTACTGGTACCAACAACAAAAAGGGGCTCTCTTTCCTATTTGATTGATTACTTTGTAGATCATGTGTGTGGGGAACCCAACTATTATACATCTTTCTCTATAGACCATCATCAAACAGGAGGCTATAACCACCAATCAGGATATCTCTGAAAACTCAAGAGCTCATCTTCCTTATGCTCCTGATGCCACTGCCTGTTCTTTGTGGGAACATTTCTTGATTGAGAACTCTCTCTCAATAAAATCTAGAGTGAGCATTATAAAGACCACTCTAGGCAAATGAATTATTCATGCTAGGAAGTCCCAGAGCAGAGAACAAGAAGACATCCACTCAGAAAGCACGTGGACAATGAATGTGAGCCACTGACACCTGAAGCTGACACAGCAACCACCCAAGGCACAGAAATGGATTCTCTCTGAAAGAAGAGAGTTTGCAAAATTAGTTTCAGCCAGGTTTGGTTTGAGGTCTGGGTACATTCATTTACAAACTGTGTGATCACAAATCTGCTTTCCTACTAATAATGGGATGGGGCACTTGTCTTTCTAAATCCTAGAATTGTTTGAAAACTGAGTATGGGGATGTGTGTGGTGGCTTAGAAAATACTGCAATTACACTATATGCTTTCATTTTTCAAAGTGATATTTAAAGCAAAATCATTGGTTGCAGGATCAGTGATTATTGGAGGATGGTTCACAACTCTTAAGTTAGCATAGCCCACCTAGTTGTCTGCTAACAGAGGGGAAAGTCAAGAAACTACAGTGTATATACACAATCCACTTTTCTTCATCCATAAAGAAGAACCCATATATTAATCTTTAATAAAATAAAAACAAATATCCCTGATTTCTTTGGTCAATAGACATACTTTCCCAGTGTTTCAATTCCATACCATCTTTGTATAAAATACTATAAAAACTGCGAGAAATTCCTATCTGAAAACAGCCTTCATGTTCTAGGTATATAGACAGATATAGGTATGTGGCCAGATACTTAGACATATAGATACAGCAAGAATTTCACCAAGGCTTATGTAAGAACTACAGAGAAAATTCACAGCAAAGCAGGTGCCAGATCCCCTGACTCATCCTTCCGTGCCTTCAACTAGAGGACAGTATGCGACTAGCAGAGGTTCTTCCTGCTTTGGGTTGAGTCAGAGACAGGAAGCATGGCTTTCTCCTGGCTTCTTCCATGCTGCCATTGCATTTCCTGCTTTAACAAGGTCTCTCATTCAGTTCATTTCCTTAGTGGAAGGCCATTTGCAACAAACCTGTTCACTACTAGGTTGATGTACCTGCTTGCATTTAAATCACCCTCTTCAATCTTTCTTAACCTGGTGCATTATTGGTAAGCCCATGCTGCAGACGAGGAAACTGAGGCCCTGGAAGTTGAAATAAATTGGCTGAGAGACAGCAAAGCTGGAGAGCTCATTTTAAAAGGCCTACTGCCTTTGATTCCTTCCATCACATTGTGTTTGCCACCTTCAGAAGGTAGGGCACCATCAGAAATAATCTTTCAAAACGGCAGCTCAAAAAGTAGAATCAGTCTTTACAAATAAACCTGGTGGGTAGAATTAAGATCACAAATGAGACTTCTGGGGTGGCAGGACATTATTTTTTTTTAAGCAAGATTTCAAGAAAGAAAAAACAAAAAGGCAGTAATATTTTCCACACACTCAGTGACTCTTCTCCACAGCAGTTTCACAAATTCAACGGAGATGAATCACAGGTAAGATTTACGAGTGTGTGCAACATGCACCAATGTAGGAGGCCCTATTACAGGCAATGTCTATGTAATGACAGGAGCGCTGAAACCAGACTGCTTAAATCACAGACGCTTGGCAGATAGGATGGATTCATTACGATTGTGTAAGAGGGCAGAAAGAGAAAAGTAAGTAGTAAGCCTGGCTTATTCTAGAAGCAGCTATTCATAACGATGTAGGGTTTCTCTTCTTTCTTGTCCTAAAAATATTCTTCCAGAATTAGACCATGTAAATATGTCTATTCTGATTTCATAATTGGTCTTCATGATGGTATTTACAGGTGACTGGGGTAAGAATCCATTATATGCATGAGTGTTATTCCCAAAGAGTTACTTACGTATTGTATTGCAATGATATTATATTCTGTGATATAAATTATTCCTTTAAAATAATATTTGGCAGATAAAACTATTTCTAGTATGGGAATGAAAGAAAAAATTGGGAATAAGCATGCTAAGAGGTGACATTAAACTGCAGAAGAAGAAAAAAAGAGAGACGGGAGGAGTCCTATGAGACAAGGCATTAAGGACCATCTCATGCCAATGATGCCCCAGCCTACCCAGTACCAGTTAGCTGTTTCATGGCATCATTTGGTTGGCTCTTAAAAACACTGTGAGTCCTTCCGTCAGGCTGGAAAGCCTTGTCTGGAAAGGGCCAGCCAGGCAAGTACGTCGTTCAGGCTTTGCCAAATTTACAATGTCTGTGGCAACTATTCAACTCTGCCCTTGGAGACAACACACAAACCAACATGCCTTCCCTTTCCAATAATGTTCATTTGGCACAAACATAGCAAGGATGGGATTTCCTCCACCCCAGGATGGGTTTTTTCATCCATTCTCATCTGGACTCTGTAATGCTCTCCAAATACCTGCTGTTGGAGTTTTCGTCTTTGACCTCAACACCTTAAAGGGATTTGAAAATTGTCACAGAGGCGTCAACAGGATGCATACAACGTGCTGGGGCATCGGAAAGAAGGAAGCCAGTTGATGTGCAACAGACACTGGGGCAGCCTTGTAATCGGAGAGAT
This sequence comes from Micromys minutus, assembly GCF_963924665.1. Lineage (NCBI taxonomy): Eukaryota > Metazoa > Chordata > Mammalia > Rodentia > Muridae > Micromys > Micromys minutus. The sequence continues at coordinate 20,722,841 of NC_137963.1, read as the reverse complement.
ATCTAGCCCGAGTTCCCATAACCAAGCAGAACTTCAACTATATGTGCCTATGATTTGTAGTGTTTCTTCTCCCAGGTGACGTAGGCATGTCTCCATGGAAACTCCCAAATCTTGGCTTTACTCAGAGCAGTAAAATTTCCCAAGAAACTTGTGGGCACTTTCCAGGGCAGACATTACCAAATCATCGCCGTGGCTTATTTAGCAGCTTTGTTTGATCACTGAGCTAAAGCAGCAAACACGGTTCTTCTTTGAAGTCTCTCTGTGTTGAGTTTATTTGGTGTGTGCATACATGTCATACAAGGCACTAAAGATGAAATCTCAGGGAGTTGTTTCAAGATACAAATTCCACCCACAGCCCAGAGCTGTGGGGCAACCGATGCCTCCATTAAATCCCATAAGGAATGCCTACTGTGTGCAAAAGGCAGTTTTCCTGGGCTGCTGTCCAAGGTAATTATCTGCCCTCCTTTTCAAACACCACCCCCACAGGAGCTGCAGGGTGATTGTCAAGGAGAGGAAGATTTTTCTTAGGATTCTTAGGTGCGGAAGAAATAAAGAAGAGGAAAGAAGGATTATTTGGTGGCGATGAGCTTTGTCTTTTAGCAAGAGTCCAACTAGCCTGTGCCATAATTCTGATTTCATTCCTGTAGAGAGTGATGAGGGTCTTCCATAATAACTCAAACAACTATGCTATCAAGCCCATAGTGTAAGACATACATCTGTATATTTTTCCCCCAGCTCTTCCTAAATTATCTGTTAAGAAATACCCAGAGAGGGGCTGGAGATATGGCTTATAATCTACAGGGTCTATTGACCTTGCAGGAGATGCAGGTTTGGTTCCCAGAACCCACATGGCAAATTACGACAGCCTGTACATCCAGGTCCAGGAGATTGGACGCTGTCTTCTGGCCTCAGCAAGCACTAGGCATACACATAGTATACTGCACACATGCAGACCAGCACACATAGACATAAAACAAAAATGAATAAATCTTTAAAGTGGAAGAAACACTGAGAGCACTTGTGATTAGATTCTCCTTTAGAGCAGGGACACAGAAGAGATAAGAATTAGGGGGATGGTGACAGAGTGTGGGTACATTTCTCAGGGGCTGAGAGCATTTACAATTTTGCCTATGCTTAAACTAAGAAAAGAGATTCAATGCTATGTCTTAGGCTTGAAGATGAGGGAGGACAGGAATTTTTAAAGCATGTAAACACTGAACATGTAACAAGAAGTTACGAGAGAAATTCTGAGAAATGGAGGAGACAATGATTTAGAGAAGAGATAAAAAAATTACTGTTTCTGTAGTCAGTGATGGTGTGGGGGGGGCTGAGTGGAGGAAACAGAGAAGAATGAATAAACTCTCAGAAAAAAGGAAAGAATAAGAAAAGAGAAAATATTAGAGGGAGAGACATATCTGAGAAACATCCCCAAAATTTTTACAGACTCCCTGTTTCCCAATCTTCCCACCCAGAGACAAATGCCACCAGAACGATGGCTTCAGCCAGTCCCACAGGGACTAGCTTACTTTGGATACTTACAGCATCCCCCAGAACAACCTCAACCCAAGGGTTTTACAAACCAAGGACCAGCTCTTGATAGGTGGTAGACATGGATTCCGGATCACTGGTTTTCAGGTCAGAACCCTGTATGTGCTTTGCCTGAAAAAGGATAGAAACACTGGGCATTCTAGGGCATTTTAGAGTGAAGATGAATGTCTTTCCCCCTTGTATTAAAAAGAAGTATAGTATGCTCAACAAATATTTTTTGGGCAACCACCAGAGGCCTAACACCATTCTTATCTCTCTTTGTTTCACCTGCTCTTCAAAACAATCCTAAGAGGTGGCATTACTCTTAACATTCTTTAGCAGGAGACTGGAGTTTGGCATTATGTAATTTAGTCAAGTACCTTTATCTGCTAGAGATAGTGTTTGCTTAGTGGGCAGTTCTCAGAGTTTTTTATCATGGCTGTCTCTCTAGGTGCTTGCTACTAACCAATCAAAGCAAAGAACTTGGCAAAAATTGCCCACCAAACTTGATGGGACACTCTCAGAACATTAGTAATGCCTAGAGAGATTTTTGGTTTGTCACAGTTAGCTGAGGGATGCTATTGGTACCGAGTTGATAGATGCCAGGGGCCCTTCTAAACATCCAAGCACAAGATAACCCTCCTAACAAGAAACTTTCTGGCCCAGAAGTTTAATCAGGTAAACAAATGCTGCTTGTGCTGGAAGACCTGTTCCGGCTGGTCATTGAAAGGATTTATACAACACTGGACCCTAGCTCACTGGCACACATTTTAAATATATTGTGTGCATAGAGGTGTCCTGGGAGAAGGAAGGGAGTTAGCTTTTCTGTTCTATTTGTTGTTTAAATACAGACGTTTAAGCTTTGCAAATTCCAGTCTGTTCCTTTTAATATGATAAAGTGGAAAGAATTAGAAAAGCTTGGTAATGATTTAGATTGGGTCTTGGGTTTTTTGTTCTTTCCTGCCAGTTTTAGACATTTTTATCTCTTACCTAAATCCTTGCTATGGTGACTGGGTTGTCCTCTCTCTCCATTTCCTGTTTTGCTTTAAGTTCACTGTTTTTATCACTTTTTCAATACTTAGGAGTATTCATCAGACTCCTAAGAAGACTGGCTTCAGGGAGCTACTTATATGTCAAGGTCTGCAGAATCCCAAGTCCCTTGTACACGGTACCGTGGTGTTAGTGTGTGGCACACATGTTCTTCACATACTGTGTGTGCATGTGTGCAGCGCAGTACTTGATATCACATGCCTTTCTGTGTCCATTTCTGCTTATATTTTGAGGCAAGGTCTCTCACTGACTTAAAGTTGACTGATTAAGCTAGACTGGCCAGCAAGGGTGTCCCAAGGGTCCCTCCAGTGCTGGAATTACAGGTATGTGCACTGTACTCTTTTTCACAAGGTTGTGAGAGATCAACCTGACTTCTTCACACTTGATTGACAAACACTCATTGGCTGAGCTATCGCCCAACCCCCTTCTCATATTCTTCAATTAATCTTCGGATCCCTCATGATACAAATATAATATAAATGCTACGTAAATTCTAAATGCTTTCTATACTATATTGTTCAGAAAATAATAGCAAAATAATGTTTGTACTAGTCCAGGGCAGATTAATTTTCTCTGACCATTTTAAACCTGTGGTTGTTTGAATTTATGGATGTAAAACATGCAGATACAGAAGGCTGACTGTACAGATAAAACCACATCACTGATAAACTTCCCAGAAGTCCTTGCTACCCCATCTATGGAGATGCTTCATCATTCCCAGGCCTCTTGTGATCTTCACCAAGTATAATGCTCCTGACTTTATAGGCAACAGGCACCTTTCCAAACACTCCTTATGTTCCCACGAAAGTACTAGACAGGGTCAAATCTGGCACTGTCTTATCTCTGTTACTTGAGCAGTAATGTTTCCTTGGAATGCCCTTTTATTGTCAACCCATGACTAAATCCTTTCCCAAATAACAGCTCAACAATATCTCGTCATCACTGAAATTCTCTGATTTCCCAAATTACAAAGAAATCCTTTCCATGCTAAAATCTCATGGACATATCTCAGTGCCTCCAAATTTGAGTGAATTTAAATGTTTGTGCAGATTTAAAATATGTAAAAAGTGATTTATATAAAATAGGATGCAATTTGCCATATTGCTATAAAATATTATAGTATATCATATTGCTATAGGAATTAGAATAGTACTTTGAATTGATTCAAGAAAGGGTGGAGATCTGAGAGGAGCATGGAGACTCTACAAATGGATGTGAGTCTATAAGTTGGCATGAGTTTAGTATCTAAGAAAAGAAGCATATTAAAATAAGCAACTGTCTTATCGATTAAATAAATGCAAAACTTTGGAACATTTAAAAGTAAATGTAGCTATTCTAAAATCCAGAATATAAAAAGATTTATTAAAAATATTATAAGAATATATATTCTTGACATAGGTAATTCTTAAATGATGCACATACAAGAATTAAAAGAAAAAATACACGCAATTTAATGTTTTAGGAACATTATTTGGGTAAAAGTAAACAAAATAAGATTTAAAGATGAGGCACACAACAAAAATATATATGGTATAGAATTCAAAGGATTGTTATGAAAAATATGTTAGGAGCTCCAATAATTTAATAAGTAAAATGTGGACTAGCACATAATGGGTGATTGATGTAAGAAAGCTCATAGCTTTAGCAACTACACACTACAAACACAGATTGTTTTTTTTACAAAATAGGTAGTGGTCCTCATTAGTAATTAGAAAAAGTGATACTGTGTGTCACTTTGAGTTATGCAGTTTACATTAAACATTTACATTAAATCACATCATGGCTGCATGTAAAAAAGTGGGTATACTGTGGGTATGAACAAAATTAATTACAGTTTCTACCAAAAATGGTTTGTTGAGATTTTCTAAAATGTGAATTGTTTGACCTAGAAATTCTACTTCTCTTAAATATTTCTGCAGAAAGCCATCTAAATCCAAGCCTAGTATGGTGATAAAAGGTCTAATAAATGAAAGCACATAGGTGTGTGTGTGTGTGTGTGTGTGTGTGTGTGTGTGTGTGTGTGTGGTGTGTGTATGTGTGTGGTGTGTGTGTATGTGTGTGTGTGTATGTGGTGTGTGTGTGTGTATGTGTGTGGTGTGTGGTATGTGCGTATGTGGTGTGTATGTGTGTGTATGTGGTGTGTGTATGTGGTGTGTGTGTGTATGTGTGTGGTGTGTGGTATGTGTGTATGTGGTGTGTGTGTGGTGTGTGTGTGTGTTTGTGTGTGTATGAGATGTGGGGGTATGTGTGGTATGTGTGTATATGTGGTGTGTGGGTGTGTGGTGTGTGTGTGGTGTGTGTAGTGTGTGTGTGTGGTGTGTAGTGTGTGTGTGTGGTGTGTGTGTGGTGTGTAGTGTGTGTGTGGTGTGTGTGTGTGGCGTGTGTGTGTGTGTGTGTGTGTGTGTGTATGTGATGTCTGTGTGTATGTGGTGTGTGTAGTGTGTGTTTGTGTGTGTGTGTGAGTATGTGTGGTATGTGGTATGTGTGTGTATGTGGTGTGTGTGTGGTGTGTGTGTGTGTGTGTGGTGTGTGTATGTGTGTTGTGTGTATTGTGTTGTAAATTTATGCAGCCACTAAAAGGCATGAAAAATAAACACAGACATATAGTTAAAAATTTGTTCCTTTAATAGTTTATGCTGAAAAAAGACACAAATACGTAACTGATGTAAAAATAGACAAGTGCTTTCTGGATGAGGGAGAGTCAGAGGTTAGTTTGAAAAGGGATGTGAAATTGAGAGATGACAGAGTTTATTTTTTTATTTTTAGAGTTTTTGTCTTCTTAACTTTAAAATAAATGAGATACAAATGCAACCTTGATAATTTTGAAAACTGAAGAAATCAAACTCTACAAGGATTATCATAAAGATTATTACGTGTTAAAAACTTAGGTTTCAAAACACCATAAAAATGTCATTGCAACAGAGGTGCCATGCTTGTTCTCTGAGCTTCTCTACAAAGAATTGGGGTTAGTATGGAAGATGTGTGTCAGCGGTGCCTCGGTTTTTATTATCATTCTGTTCCTTAGAGATGCCTGACTCTGAGCAAAATAATCCAGAATCCATAAACCCCACAGTCAAGACAAAAATCACATCACTGGAGCTAATGGAAGTAATGCTGTCTCTGCTCCATCACTGGGATCAGGAAAATGCTTGTAGAACAGATGACACTTTTACCACGTCAAGAAACAGTCTTGCACCCCGTAGAGGTCCACAAGAACACAAATAATAATAAATACTTGTGAGGATATAGACAAAAGTGAATGCTCATACACTGCTGGGGGAGGGGCAAACTAGTCCAACCACTACAGGAATCAATATGGAGGTTCATATAAAAAACTAAAATCAGATTTATCATAAGAACAGAATAATCCTAGATGCTCATGAAAAGAATTCTAAGTCAACAGATCAGAAATATTTGCACCTTGCTCTTTTTGATTGATTTTTTTTTCATTTTTTTATTTAAACAACTTTATTTTTTAAAAAAACAGAGTAAATGTACAGATTTTTAAAAGCATTATTTTGCATAAAACTACATGAATGTATTTTTATCAGTACTTGATTCTTTTGAAAGGTTTGATGGTATGCATTGAAATCTTACTAGTTACAATGAGCATCAAGTACACATAAAACAAAACGTAACATAAAACTAGTCAAAGTTTTCTTGGTGTGTAAAGATTAAATATAATGATTTTTAAATACCAAGAATTGCCACAAGCCTAATTAAAATATAATTACATCATTTTCCTCTGCCTTTCCTCCCTCCAACTCCTCCCATGTTTCTCCTTCACTCTTTCTCAAATATATATATACATATATAAATTATACATATACACATACACATACATAATCCACAAAGACATACATAAGTGTATATCTATATCTATATCTATCTATCTATCTATCTATCTATCTATATATATATATATATAATATGTATACATTGCACACACAAAACAGCTGCATCTGTTTGTGTGGCTTGCTTGTACATGATTTCAGGGCTGACCATTTTTACAGGACAATGAATTAAAGGGCTCAACGTTGACCAGCATGGCAAGACTATGGCACCTGAGCAATAATTATACTCATAACCAACAGCTGCTCATTCATTCTTATTATAGCAGTACTCAAAATAGCTCAGTTATAGAACTAATCTATGTGTCATCCACAGAGGAATGCGTAAATAAAACAATGATGTATGCACACAATACAAATTTTCCATCCATAAAAAATCCATTCATTGCAGAAAATGGATGCCACTGGAAATAATCACATTAAATGGATTAACTTGGTTTCAGAAAGACAAATGGGCTGATTGGGTATTTTTTTGGTTTTGTTTTGTCAACTTGATACAAGCCAGAATCATCCGTGAAGAGGAAACCTCCGTTGAGAAAATGCTTCTATTGACCTGTAGGCAAGATTGTGGGAGCATTTTCTTGATTAGTGATTGATACAGAATGGCCCAGCCCACTGTGCATAGTGCCTCCACTGCACTGGGGTGTCTTGGGTTGTATAAGAAATCAGGTGAAGCCATGAGGAACAATCCAGTAAACAGCATGTCTCCTCTGCTTTAGCTCCTGCCTTCAGGTTCCTGTCTTGAATTCCTGCCCTGATGCCCCTTCATACGGGACTGTGACCACTGTACCTTCTCTAAAACTCTTCTTTTCCAATTTAGTTTAGGTCATGATGTTTATCATAGCCACAGAAAGCCAACTAAGATAACAATTTCTATTTTTTTTTCTCATTTGTGATTCTTAGATCTGTTCATGAATACTTAAAACTATTTATGTCAAAATGCCAAGAATGAGGTGGTGAAGCTGTCTATGGAACAATGAGATTGACAGGATGAAGGAGGAGAAACAAAGGCTTGGGAGATGGAAAATATACTAAATATGCAGTATACACATATGCATATATTGTGTGTATGTGGTATGTGTTGTGTGTGTGGTGTTGTGTGTGTGTGTGTGTGTGTGTGTGTGTGTGTTTATTCAGGAATAAACCCCTGGAATCTAGCCCAATCCTGTCTTAGTGATGCAGAAGTCACTGTAATTGCATACATTTTTATTACAAAAATAATTGAATCATAAAACATAAAGCACACTGGTAAAAACTAGACAGGACCTAAATGCATCAAGAAGGAGGTTTGTCTCGGTGGGGTGGAGAGGAGTGAATGATCTCCCTGTCGTCATAGCTAATGCTGTCTGTGTCTGTTGCCCTCATTAATTATGACTTTTAGCTTCTGGAATCGCATAACGTCATAGGAGATGCATGCGAGAGTGTTGCTAGACTGCAATGTACTTTAATTCAGCAAGCGTGTGGTAATTGTTCCTTATCACACTCTATTGCTGGAACCAGGAGGAAAAGGATTGAAAAGACGTTTCTGCCTTTGCCAAATTCTCAGTCCAGTGAGGAAGGCAGACTCAAAAAAGTTAAGATGGCGCATTGTACTCAGGACTAAGAGAATGTAAGAATAACAGTAACGTTCTACTGAGCCTACCAGAATGGCTTCATAGAAGAAGCATATCTTGAGAAATGTCTTTAATGGGGTTGAGGATGCTGTTTGGTTGGTAGAGTGCTTTCTTGGTTCAGAGGAAGCCATAGGTTCAATTTCTAGCATGGCATAAATTGGGCATAATGATGTATATCTGTAAGCCTAGCACCAAGGGTGGGAAGAGGAAAGATCAGAAGTTCAAGGTCACCCCAGGCTGCAGATCTAGCTGGAGAGCAGCCTAGGCTGAATGGAACACTGAACCGTGTCCATGAAACAGATTAAAAAGAAAGAACCACTCATTTATAATGATATGTATGAGATAACCTAGCATACTGAATGGACGCGTGGGCACAGTAAGGACTTTCCATTGCATTGCCTTTATTTTAGGATTCATCTTGTGGTCAGCCCTGGGCGCAACACTGGGACAATTCCAGTGTTTCCTTCTTTCCTTTAGCATACCATACCCTCTCTTGGCAATGCGCATAAACTTTATGCCTTTCAAATGAGTCTGGTCTATATACGTCACAACTTGTGGTCCTTTCTGTAGTGCACACCCATGTGAACATTGAGCTTCTCTGTGTTGGGGAGGAGTGGCTGCTAGATCACTGTTGTGAAACCTCAGTTATCTGAAGGCCACTGACTTGGAATTTTATGTCATGGACAGTGACTGAAGACGTCCAAACGGTCAGCAGATGAAGAAGAACAATCACTAAGATAGTGCTTAAAAGAAGAGGTGTTTTCAATGGTCACAGAAAGGGACAGCTTCCACATAAAACCATTTTAAAGTGGCCAGATAATGGCACACTGTCTGAGACCAGCTCGGTCAAACAACAGGCTCCCCAGGACTGGAGCAAAGATGGAAAGAAAAAAAGAAACAGTCAAAATTGTAACATGACTTTGGCCAGTCTTGAGCTGAAGCGAAGCCTTCTTTATTCAGTCTTCTTTTAAACCACTTTAATTACATGCAGAAAGATAACATCAGTTTTGAGTCAGGGAACAAGTAAGTTAATAATCAAAAATCCTGTAAACATCTTTCTTCAACACCTTCATTCAAAAAAGGATTCCAAGAGACAAAGAGACTGCCACACCTACATCCCCTGAGCCTGCTCTGAACTTCAAATGCAAATGTTCTTAATCTGGGCGAGTTCCCTGAGTTTAGGGCCAGAGTCAGATTCCTGCCTTGACCAGCTTCTGATTGTCCTGGTAAAGTAAATTTTCCTGCCACCAACTGTCCAGAGGTGCCAAAAATGCTCTCCACAACATACAGATTCATACATGTGCATCTAATTCAAACTCATCTATTCCCTGGAAAGGCAAATTTTGGTACTGGGAACCAGGCATTGATTATAATCCAAGCTTACTCCTTGATGGCCTGTCACAGGGTCTTGTACTGTGGACATTCCAGCACATTTGAACATCACCCCTACACAAGTGTGTATAACTCACAGACTAAATGGCCGGAATATGCAATTGTTCCACATTAATGCTGGTTTAAGTGCAAAGGTTTTCATGTTGACATTGGGTCCCTGGCTAAATATCTCATTTTTGTAACACTGATTTTTCTGCCTAACTTGATATGTCTTATACATTAGAATGTTCAAGGAAGGCTAATGACAGCCGTGTGAATGACTTTAACCAGGGCTCCCACTGCTGTTAGATTCCCCTTTTCTCAATAGATAACCAGCAACTTAGTACTGACTTAGTACTGTCTGACTGTGACGAAGATGAAAACGATGGGTGGGAGCCTGTGGAGATGGAGAAGAAAATTTAGTGGCAACGTGTGTAGCTGTCACTAGCTATTAAAGCAGATTTGCCTCAAGTCTGGGAAGCATTTTATTTCAGTGTATGCACGTGTACATGTGTGTGTATGCTTGCAAGCCTGGGGATGAAACTCAGAGCCTTGAACAGGCAAGACCAGTACCACTCTACTCCCAAACTATTTTCCAACTGCGACATTGTAGTTTCATGGGACAGAAACTCTAGTTCTTGTGAACGAAGTTTCATGTTTCATGTATTTTATATAGAAAATGGGGCCCATACCAGGCAACAGGTTTGTTGTTGTTGTTGTAGTTAGTTAGGTTTTTGTTTGTTTGTTTGTTTGTTTTTTGTCTTTTCGTTTTTAATGAATAAAACTCAGACTCAGCTTAAGGCCTCCATGAAGTCATAAGCCAATGACTCCAAAACAGTTTGGCAAAGCCAGCAAGTGGAGTATTTTCAAAACACAAAGAAGACAGGAAAAATGCCCTTTGCTATGTTGAAAAAACCCAGAAAAGGTTCAAGAAAAGTAATATTTGAGATGAGCCTCGGAAGATAACAGGAACAAGTGAAGAATGCAGGATAGCACTCTCCTGAAAGATGCCTGTACTCCACTTCGCTCTCTGCAATCTGTGGGTACGGTTGGTACTTCCCAAGTGTGCCCAAGAGCAATGAATTTGGGGGCTAGGCTCCTCCAGGGGTCCCAATGGCTGTCACCCCCAGTTAAAGCGAATCTAACATCCTCTTCTGACCTCTGAGGGCAGCGGGTACAAACACAGAATGCATATATGCATACAGGTAGATAGTCACACACAAAATAAAACAATAAGAACTTCAGAAAAGAGAGTTCCATGAATAAACCAGGTGACTAATCTCAACTGAGTCCTCAATGAAACAGACCCCCCTCCAACCGCTTGTGTCCCTTTAGCTAGAGGAGGATGACACAATGTGAGGATTAAAACGATTGTCTCTAATGTCCAAGATGGAGGAAAGAGCTATGAGCCAAGGATGCAGGGTACCTGCAGGATCTAGGCAAAGCTAGGAAATAGTTTCTCTCCTAGAACACCAGAAAGAGGGGCAGCCTTGATCTTAACCAACAAGACCCTCCTCGGACTTCCACATTCCAGAACTTCAGGATAGTTAGTTTGTGTTTATATGCCACACTATTAAGAATATGTTCAGCTAGAGGAAGACTTTCAGCGGACAGAAAACAAGGGAAAAGGCTAGAGGCGTGAGTAAGAAAGATGGCGCCCACTGATGTCATGCAATTCCACGTTTCTGAAATGCAGATCATTCATGAAGAGGAAGAGACAGAGAGAGGGCTACAGATAGATAGCCAGACCCTTAAGAATAGCAGCAATAGCAATGGCAGCCGCATTTCCTAACACTGATGCATTCATCCACTGGAGCATTTTACAAACGTTGACTGTACCACAGGGGCATGCTGTAACGATTCTCACCATCTCCATGGGTGCAGAGAAGAGCTGAGGGGCAGAGGAGGCAGAGGATCCCCCTCAAGGTGAAGAAGTTGTGAGAAAATGGGTGACTAGGAAGGACACAGGGAACAGTGGTATTGGGAAAATGGAATTAACAGTCAGAGAGATCTTTCTAGTGGTGCAGGCTGCTTCTGTTCCAGAATGCTGGTACCGCTGTTTTTCCTCCCTGTGAATGGGAATCTGGAATCACTTACCTGTCCACAGTCTGTCCATGAGTGTGTGTGTGTGTGTGTGTGTGTGTGTGTGTAAACGTTTATAAAGAATCGAATGTGTTCAGGTACAAACAGCAGGCCCACTGGATTCCCTTATGGGAGCAAATCTGCTGGTAGTTTCCTAGATACAGCCAGATCTTACTCCATAGTCAAAGCTCTCCCAGTTCTCTGCTTCTGTGTTTGTAGAGAAGGAGAAAGGGGGGATGAATGGATTCTTCTGGCAGAGAAGTTCATGGCAGCTCAAGATCCATGGAGTATTCCTCTGAGTTCTCTGGAACTAAACACAAGAAAATGGGTGGTATCTTAAAAATTTCACAACGTACCCAGCATGGGACTTGTTCCATAGCTAAGAAGACAAGATCACAAGGGGTGGAGTTTCTTATGTGGGGCTTTTAAAAATACTCTCCCATTCTGATGAATGGAGCACTCCTCCACAATGGGAAACGGCCATTCTAAACCTGTAAATCCTCTTTCACCATCATGGGGAAGAAACAATGTGAATTTGTATTTCGAGACTCAGAAATACAAACCAGATTTTATTTTATTTTTTTTCTTTTACTAGTCTCTGGAGATTGCCTCATCTGTTTGGTTTTTTGCTGACAGTGTTTAGGGGCCGTTTTGTTTGGCTTTTGAATTTTTTCTAAGTCAGGGTCTAGCCCAGTCTAGCCCCAAGCCTCTGCTCTTACTGCCTCCACTTCTGAGGTGCTAAGGTTACTGGATTATTTCCTGCACACTCTTAAGCGGACTTTTGTGTTTTGGGGTTTTTTTTTGGGGTGGGCAGGGGGAAGTGAGAGGGTTAAGTTACACTAAATACATAAAACAGCTAGCTAGCTTAGCTTGACCAAAGTTGGGACTTGGTAAGTTGTAATTACTGTCTCCTTTCCCCTCCTGCCTCTTCATAAATCCACAGAGGGCTTGCTCTAAATACAACCACAACGCAGACGTTCTAGGTGTAGACTTTCTGACAGGATCTAGAGAACTGAGAAATGCTATCATTCCTTTGTTGGCTGACAGACAGAATTTCTCCTCCACAGCTATTTCTCCTCTGGCTTGGATTTGTGGATGAAAATCACTCCCCATTTGGAGATGCCCAGTGCTTTTTTGGAATGTATCCCTGTTTGGCAGAGACTAAATCAAGACTCTTTCCTGGAGCTTCAACCCTAGCCTGAAACCACATACTTTTTTTTTTTAACTTAACTCAAATGAGTAGCAATCCCTGGGGTGCTGAAAAGCATACTACTTCCCTAACTCTGACAACTGATGGGTTTAAGTTAGATCTTATAAGGGAAACACACACACACACACACACACACACACACACAGAGAGAGAGAGAGAGAGAGAGACAGAGACAGAGACAGAGACAGAGAGACAGACAGAGAGACAGACACTCATTGCTTCTGGATACACTAAACTGCCTTATTCTTCTCCTGGTGACAGTCAACAGATTAATAGAACATTCAAGGTCCTTATGGTTTCTCAGCTTTTCTGTGTCCCAGTGGAACAGCCTGCCTAGATCCAGGGAGTGTGAGAGCTGACACACTCTAGGCATGATGAAATGATTTCCGAGGAAAGGATGTGCTAGGTGGTTGCTGATGAGGGATGCAGTTGCTCGACAATTGTCACCAATAACCCCAGCTGATGCTGTAGAACCAGGCACAGGAGGAAGCCGGACCACAGAGTAAGAACCATCACCAACAGCATAGACACTTGGAAGCCACCCCTGAGGTCGCATGACATCACAGCAGTCTCTGAAGGAGGCCAAGCTTTTCTCATCTCACAAGCAGAGGCGAGGTTGGAAAACCAAAGGACACCCTTGTGCACAGGCTCACGGGGCTTCACAAGCAGACACCCACATCTAAACTCCACCAAAGGCTGAAGCAATGGAAGATTCCAGTCTCACTCCTGCAGCAGGTAGCCAAAAGAGGAATCCTCATGGCTTTTATTGCCAGGAATGGTGAGAGAATATTCAGTACTACTGTGCTCCAGAGTCCAGAGGTAAGGGCAGCCTCTGGGAACTTTGGAGCTGTTCAAGACCAGTTCCAAACCAGTCAGCAATCCTTCTTCCCCCTTAGAAAACAGTGATAGCCAAAGCAAAAGCTTCCTGGAGAGCACGCTCATCTCAGACACCAGTTGGTAAAGCATGCACAGTACAACTTTACCCTGTCACCTTTTGGCAGATTCTAGAGCTTTCCATGCCCAGTTGCCCAGCAGGAAGCACACAGTAGGACTAAAGCCTAAGTATTCTTACTGAATCATCATCTGAGATGGCTGGGAGTATCAGAGAGCTGATGGGACAAAACCCCATGAGGATCTCCACAGGCTACTGGTTAGCAGAAACTTTGATCCTTTCTTAAAATGTCGAGGGGGGGGGGGGGGGGGGGGGGGGGGGGGGGGGGGGGGAAGGCTGTCTCTGAGGCTCCTAGCCTGAGCAAGTAAGTTTTATAATAGGATGCTTTTAAGGATTTTCTACACTAGAGCCCTGGAGTGGGGGTGGGGTGGAGGATGGGGGAAGAGAAACAATAAAAAGTACTGATTACTAAAGTGTGGTCCCAGGAGAGGGTGAAAGATGAAGACAAGTAGGGGATAAAGCTAGGCTGGAGAAACGAGAAAACTGAAAACTCCAGACGCAGAGACCCTCTGTGTCCGCTATGAGGCAGTCACGTGAGTTGGTGTGGACTTCAGCCTGGTGCACTCATTCCTCCTCACTGGTCAGCAAGGGTCTATAACCCTTCCCTGGAGAAGGTACCAGGTCAGCCTTCTACCTCTCCTCATGGTATAAATGGCCAAATGGCCATGCCATTTTTAGTTCCCCTAGGCAAATGGTATTAGAAGAGACAGGCCCTGCAGTCACCAGTTCTGTTTTCTCTGTCAGTATTGGGACTCTGAAACTTCTAAGAGGAGAAAATGACCAAGATACCAGATAGCTGGGAGAGTTTAATCTAGGCTCCCAGTTTCAAAAGTGTCCAACCATAATGGAAAGGGAGGCATGGAGGGGTGGCTCCTCTGTGGTGGCAAGAACATGTGTGTGATGGAGGTAGGGAGAGCAGGAGGAAGACTAGAGTTTGCATCTTTCAAAGATAGAACTTTACTGGCATTCTTCAGCCTTTTATAGGTTCTTTGGCCTCCAACAACAATGTAACAAGTTAGGGACACATGGGCCACTGGGAAGCATTATCCCTTACAGTAGTTCCAATATAAGTCAGTGGGGAGCATCTTTGGTTATAGTTTAGAATAAACACACACACACACACACACACACACACACACACACACACACACACGTTAATCTCCTAGAGACTTTAGTCACCAATTGACATCCTGCTCTAATATTGCAATTGGCCATCATTGGCAGGTCTCCAGAACTGGCTAACACCACAAGTTTCTCTCCTTTTTCCCCATTGATAGGTGGCTGTTCCTTATCTCCCAGCAGTCCACTGACTTAAGTTTGCATTCAGGGCATTCACACATGGGAGCCTTGATTTGCTTGTGTTTTTCAGACAACCACTCTGTTCCCTTTCTCCCCCAATGTGTTCTTCAGGGTCGCTCCTCTACCCTTCACCTGTGTGGGCTGTGGGCTTCAGGAGAAAGGCTCCTCCTGTATTGACAGTGAGGCAGCCAATAAGCTATGGTTCATGCAGAACACGTATGTTGTTGTGCTCTGGCCCATATTACTGAGAAAGACTGAGCTGCTGCCCTGCTTTACGGTTTGGAGATTGGAGAGGCAGTTCAGAGTGGCTCCACGAGAAAGATGGAGCAAGGACCCAGGGCCCTCCCCTGCCATGTCGCTGCTCTCAAAGTCACGGGAACACCACCAGACCAAACAGCCAGGGCAGACTGTGGCCAGCCTGGAGTTGCTGAACTCCAGGGAGAGCAGAAAGGGCTTTTATGTGGTTTCAGGCTACATTCACCAATTCTTCATGTAGAAGCAAATTGTCCTTCTAATTATTGTGTGGGCTGTACGGAAATAGGTGAGCATTCCTTGAGCCACTGGCAGCAGCGAGAGTAGCCCAGGTGTTCAGGCTGAAGAGCGGCCAAATCTCAAGCTTGATGCTTGCAAAGGGGAGTGGAGTGTGCTTTCAAATCAAAATGTTTTGTTGACTTTTTTTTCTTCAAACTCAGCTTTTGGAATATTATAAATGGAAATCACAATAGAAACACAAGTCATTCATGGCAGACGTCCTTTATGAGAAAGAATTGGGGACATGTCTTGGTGGGTAGTGCGTGCTCTCTGGGATGTTAAAACACAGTGACTCATCTCAGCTTTGAGAAGTTCACGAACATGGTTCATTTGATTGAGTAGCCGGGACTGTCCTATTTTGAAATGTATATAAAGTTTAAAAGGTCAGGCTTATTTGAGGGGCAGCTTTTGAGCAGGTTCACCTCTCCCAAGGAGTAGGGCCAGGGAAATCACTGCGTGGATAGGGAGATGAGGGGAGGGAGAACATACCCAAGCAGGGAGAAATGGAGAGAGAGAGAGAGAGAGAGAGAGAGAGAGAGAGAGGGAGAGAGAGAGAGAGAGAGAGAGAGAGAGAGAGAGAGAGAGAGAGATTGGGGGGTTGGTAGAGAGGGAGACAGAGACAGAGAGACACAGAGAGCTATATACTCTTTTGAAATTCAACACAAGAAGTAGCATTGACCTGCATAAATCTGGAGCTGTATTTCTTTGCATAAATCAGCAAAGAAAAAAATCAGAATGTCAATTATATGTTCATCTTTATTCTTCTGCATGAGCAAGGTACTGGTTACAGGTTCTGCGGGGCCTCTCGACAGACGGTACAATCCCCCCGTCCCCACGGCTGCCCCGGCTCAGTGGATTATGAGCAAGTATTGCTCTGTTGCCCAGGGAAGTCTGTCCACAGACAAAGACCCAAGATCACCTCCCTTTTTCTGTCCTTGGCACTCTTGAGGGTTTTCTGAATCCCCACTTTACACTTTTTCCACCGGGCCACTTGAAAAGAAGGCACAGACAACTGGGCAAACTGTATGACAACATTTCTATTACTCTTGTGCGGGACCCAGCTAGAACCATGGAGTTCACTGAACAGATACTGCTGCCCTTCCCTACTCTGTCCATCCTGGGCATAGCACCTCTCAGTTACTTTGTAAGGCAGTTTTGTCCTATCAGCCCAAGCTCTCTTTGTACGGCTTTGAGCCACTCTTAATGGGATGTTTATTTAAGAGAGACACCAGACCCTGGTAATATGACTCAGTTTCTCTCACAAGAACCATAAGCATGTGTTGGAATACTCAAAGGACTCATTTATCCCCCGTTAAATGTCAAAAGCCTGTGCCCGGGTGCTTACAACCTACATCAAGGCATCGGAATAATCAAGCCACACAGCCAGGGGTACAGAGGCAGAGACCGAGAACCGAGACTGCTCTCCTGCCTGAGGAGAGGTTGACTAACTGAGATATTAAAAGGCAGCCACTTTCCCCAGTTCAGTAAAGAGACTGAGGAAGAGAGTTGCTCTAAACATTAGCCCCTCTCCTTTTGTGTTTCAGGAGAGCTACGCCCCCCCCCCCAGGCCTCCCAAGAAGAGCAGCCCCCAGCACCTGAGAACCCAAGACCACACAGCAGACCTCCCTGGCACCTGCTTTTCTCATTGCCGGCCTTCCTTCTCCAGACCAGGACACACACAGCAGGAAACTACTTAGCAACTGCACGTAGGAAACTGGGATTCCAAACTATTCCTATGGGCTCCCCACTGCGTTTTGTTCTCCGGTTTTGTTTCCAGTCCTCCGTGATCTAGTCGTTGTTCTGCACACAGCCGCTAACCGGTTCTGCAAGGGACTGGGGCTGCACAGGCCCCACACAGCCTGCCAGGGTGAGCCACAGAGGCGCAGGCTTCTTGGGCAGCCCCCGGTGCTTAGGTTCTTAGGAACCCTGGTTTCTCTGGAAGTGACTTTCCTTTCTCCGTTTCCTTGTGCCTCTGCCTGTGACCTTGCCAGTTCTCAGGGTTTGCTTCTGCCCTTTCCTCTCAGAAGAAGAGGCCCAACCAGTCAGCCCCAATATGTAAATTCTATGTCCCAGTCTTTTTTTTAGGGATTCCCGTTGTATCCGGAGAATCTGCATCACTGGTCCTCCCAGGCAGTCAGCCTCTGAACATGCCCCTGATGCTTTCTTTCTCTTCATCTCTGAAAATTTATCTCTGCGTGTTCCAATCATTTTCTTTTGTTTTCTTTCTCTCTTTCTGCTTCTCTTTATGAGGATGCATCCACATGTGTTATTTTGTCTTTAGAAATTTCTTTTTAACCTTAATTCATCCATGTGAGGGCATACATATGGATATATACAGATATGTTGTGCGCATGTGTACCGATATACACGGGCTTCTATGTTCATGTGAGTGGAAGCCAGAACTCAATATTCAGCATCTTCTTCAATCAAGTTCCACCTTATATTTGGAGATATGGTCTCACTGAACCTGGAGCCCACTGATTGGCTAGATGGCTGACCAGCAAGCTGCAGGGGTCTACCTGTCTGTCTCCCCAGATCTGCGGTTACCTATGCAGAACAACCATGCCCAGTCCCCTGAAAGATTCTCTCTTATTTACCTCCAGGCTTCTCCTTCCTTCCTTCCTTCCTTCCTTCCTTCCTTCCTTCCTTCCTCCCTCCCTCCCTCCCTCCCTCCCTCCCTTCCTTCCTTCCTTCCTTCCGTCCTTCCTTCCTTCCTTTCTTTCTTTGCTTTCTCTCCACCCCCACCCCACAACTTCCTTTTCCTACCCCTGTATTCTGGTGTTTTTTACTTAAGCCTGGTTGCTTTGTCCAGGTCTCAAATGAGATATGATCGGTTTGCAGGACAGCTAATTTTGCAAACCGAGGGTTTATTTTTCCCTAATCCCTAGAAACTTTCCTTCCATCTCAGAATCCCCAAGTCTCACCAAAAACACTTCCTAGAAACAGGCCCACGTGCCAGGCAAGAGCCACCCAGCTGCACCAAAGCCCTGGGCGCTCCGGAGGAGACAGATTGACAACGGCAACCCACAGCTAGCTGGGATTGCTCTGGCGGCGCTCCAGCTAGTCAGAGGCAATTCATATGAAATCAATAGGCCAAATCGACATTTTCAGAAGTTAACTCAAAAAAAATCCCCGAAGATTAACCAGCCTGCGGCCTTTGCTATGAAATTGTTACCACACCACTTTCTTTTCTTTTGAAAATCCAGATGGGCAGATAAATCCAAAATGAATCAGCCACATCTGCCGTGCCTCCACACAAATTACACCCCTCCCACCACTCCCCGTCTAACAGGCAGCAATACTCTGAGGCTGGATGAGCCAATATTTCTTGCTATGGTGTATGTTTCAAATTCCCGTTGTATGAAGAGGGGCCGCACTGTGACCCGCACTGAGGCAGAGATGACAAACTGAAACTTGTCCTTTTGGAATGTAATAACCACAGCAGAAGAATGGCTGCTGTCCTGAGGCTCACATGGGTCAACAGTGGTACCCAGTCCATTCTCCAAGGGACTGAACCACTGTCCCAATAAAAATCCAGTCTTTCATTTACAGAGCCTCCTACCCTCCACATGGGCTGAGTATTATTATTATGGCCAATGTAGAGGTGAGGGCCTTTGCTGCAAGGACATAGGAAGGGGAAGAAGAAGGACATATAGGTGATATGATGACAGGGCCTCTGATATGAGCACCTTGGATGTAGATTGGATGACGTTATGAGGATCAGAACAGCCCCTGGTATTTTAATCCCAGAATCAAAAGTCAAGGTTGTGATTCAGAATGTCTCTATGAGATAAGGCTCTAAAACAAGAAAGCAGATACAGACATTGAAGTCATAGAACCAAATCAAAAGATCTTTGGGAATGCAGCATAAGAAATATTTGATAGACTGAAGCTGGCTTGTGTCTGCTTCGTAAATCAAGTGCATAGGTCCTTAGAATGCTAGGGTGGTGTTGTAAAGTAATGGATACGCTAATTACCTTGATTTTATCATTACCTAATCAAAATATCTCTTTAGAATGTACATCTTTTTTAAAAGGGAAACAGAATCTAAAGCAAGAACAGGAGGGATTTCAAGCCCAGATTGTCTCGTCCTGAAAACTCATATTTTATGAGAAATAAAAGAGTATTTCTAAAAGTGTCTTTATGAAGGAGAGTCTTGTGTTTTGAGAAAGCCAGTGAGTCAGAGCTTTGACTTTCCTGTCAGCTCAACAAAGAGAATATGGGAAATCGTGTGTGGTGGAGGCTGGGGCTTGGTGAAGAATTACTATTATACATGAGACTTCACTATAGCATCTGGATCTGGGAGAACAGGAGAGGCTGACTGACACTGTGATGTGAAAGGTGAAGAACACAGGTAGGGAGGTGGAGAACTCAACAGAAGTTCTCACAGCACTGCTTCCTCTAGTGGACACTGTACAGCCACCCCATGCTGGATGCACTTCTTAGTGCCATTCTCACAGGACCGGGGAGTAGACATGTTTTGTCTGCACGGAGAAGAACTCCTTTGGGGTTAGGACATGAAAACCCGGTTGTTTGGAAATTTGAATGAAGATAAACCAGAAAAGTGCCTTGGGCTTCACACAGTTGTGTTAGAGTAAGGCAGCAGATCTGGACTTCCCGAGGCTCAGGGCCAGCATGCTGTCAGGTTTCTGACCAGACAATGGCTTTGGGATTGCCCCTCCTGGAAGCTCCCTTGCAGACTGACCTCCATGTTGATCCTGGCATGCCCAGGCTATGTGCCAGCAGTTCACATGGCCCTATAGACTTTACCAGATCTGTCTTCTTCTTGCCTTGCTTAACTCAAAAACACCACTGCCCAACCCCCACCTTGGCAGTTTCTAAATAAACCCAATCAATCTTGCCATGCTTCCTGTCATAGGTTCACGGTTGGACAGTGGTGAGCCTATGTTGATGTTCAGAGTCAAACTCTTCTATGTGACACACAACATCTTGAGAGGCTGAGAGAGCGTCTACACCGTTGTCCCTCTAACTGCTGCAATTGTCTCCTAACCCCTCCTGCCCTGCAGCAGTGAACACACACCTTTGCACATATTTTACAGGTTAAATTAGATTTTCCTAATATCTGGTTCCTCTCATACTTGCTCCAAGTGCACTGTGACAAAGAGACACATTTCTACTGGGTGTGAAAACCCCATTCTAACGAAATTTCTTTCCGTTTTCAGTTCTAGTGAAGGCAAGAGGTTATAGTTTCTGACCCTCACATTCCACAGGCATAGACTTACTTCGAGTCTCAGTGCTGGGTGATATCAGCTCAAAAGCCAAGCCTGGACTAGACCATTTTCTCTGGCTGCAAGGTCACTAGGACACAAAATAGTTTGGAAACTATTTACTGTTGTGTAGTTGAGATCTGCTAAATGCTTCCTGGTTCCATCTCCTGTTTGTAGCATTTTGTGTGTACTAATTTATGTAATCTTCACAATAGCTTTGTGAGGTGCTAAGCATGAATGAGGTACTAAGCATGAATGAGGTACTAAGCATGAGTGAGGTACTAAGCATGGGTGAGGTACTAAGCATGAGTGAAATACTAAGCATGAATGAGGTACTAAGTATGAGTGAGGTACTAAGCATGAATGACATACTAAGCATGAAGTACTAAAAGCAGAGGAGAGTGATAGCCACAGATTAAGCTGCCTGGGGTCATGCTGTTGTGAAGTAGAAGAACTGAGGTTCAACCCGGACTACCTGGCTCTAGATTCACACTTTTATGTGCTATGTTGGGCTGTCAAAAACATTTTGGCAGCCAAAGAAATAGTCCAAATCAAATATAATTAGGCTTGAGACTTCTGGACAGCATTTGCGAGGTCTCTTTTGGCCTCTCATACTGCTCAGATCTCAAGCAGGATCTGTGAGACTCTTACAGGAAGCTGTCATTAATGGTACATAGCAGAATCAGAATTTGAACCCAGTCCTAATTAAGTATGGTTTCTTCCTTTCCACTTATATAAGGGGAAACGCAGGCAGGTAGAAGTCCTATGAGATGTGTCTTTCTCTTTGCAGACTCCAGCACAACCCTCCACACAAGATAGGTGCTGAATGTAGATGGATTCCTCCTGAGTCACACTACATCATCAAGCCGATCCCGAGGCTCAAGATCCACAGTCAAACTCACAAGAGTCTGGATTTTCATTTCTACTCATGCTAAGGAGAAGCTTTCTTAGATTCCACCAGCTACCACTGGAGAACGAGGCAGACAAGAATAGGGCACAGATGGGCAGCCCTGGGCTCTCTGAGGATTCAGGCTTCAGTCCTTTGAGAGCAGAGCATTATTGTGGACCCCTTGTCTGGAGGACCCTGGTTGGTGGAAGACATAAAACTTCAGAAGCCAAGCAGTGTGGATTGCGCAGTCTTGGTTAACCACTCTGGAGTCTCACTTGCCTCATTTATAAAGTAAGGTCCAAAATGCTATTGATTATACTAAATCACTTGGCAATTAAATAATATGATAAAGCATTTCTCACAGGTGGCAGACAATGGCCTATACAAACTTTTTCCTCTTCAACATCTCCTTATCAAAATATGCTCTGGTTAATGATCTAAAGAAAGAATCGCTGGGATTTATTTCCTTGTAAGGATGAGCCCAGCAGTAATTGTTAACTGTATGTCATATTAGGGGTTTTCAACTGCCTTGTGTAATCAACAGATAGTAATTTGCTAACTTAGTAAACAGTGTGTCACGGCGCTTACTTAAGGCAGGTGAACAAAATTATTGTCATCATCTGGACGTCTTGACGTAATCCAATGAGTTTTGTCACAGTTTTGGAGGCCAGAAGTCTAAAAGCCAGATGAAGGTGGCCTTTGGCTCTTTATAGAAGCTCTGAGAGACAATCTATTCTTCGCCCTTCTTCTAATTGCATTTCCTTCTGGCCCTCTTTAGCTTGAAGTCTCATTATTCCGACTTTTGCTTACCTTTGCACACCAGTTTTTATTGTGTACCAGAGATGGCTGTTCCTGGATTTAAGGTCTATGCTCATCTAAGATGATCTCATGATTAGATTCTTGTCTTAAGTCTATCTGCAGAGAACCCGGAAAGGTTACATTCTAAGGTTCTGTTGACCATGAATTTGGAACAGGCCAACACTATTTAATCCACTACAGATAGATTTCCCAGAATAAAGGGACACATGGTAAGCAGGAAAAAAATGACTGTGGGACCCGTGTTCCTCGGTATTCAAGTGTGAGTACTTGGCAGCCATCAATCCTCTTCTCTAGACTTTGTAAAATAAGATCACTCTATCCCACAGGTCTTGCCAAATTGGCATCTGGATTACATCTTGCTTAGGTCACTCTACATATCTGGAACTTATGTTTCAGGCTTTGGCAAGGAGATCTCACTGCCTGTTTATTCATGGTCCCTAGTACACATGCCTAGGTTATATAACTGCTTGGATGACTAGCCACCTTGCTTGAGCAGTGTGACCTGAAATGTATTCCCTGTGACTTGCCTGCAGGTTCTCTGTATGTATAGCAACTGCGACATCACACAAGTTCTAGATGTTTATCTCCTAATTATAAGTTTCTGATGTGCCAATTACGGTAATGTACTTATCCCATGCTAATATTTTCTCTTCTCCCAGAGGGAGCTGCCAAGGTGAATTTGATGCACAGAGAGACAGAGTGTCTGTAGTGTGTTTAATTAGTCGGTGGCATCCCGGTCATGATGAACATGAGGTGCCAAAGCTATTGTGAAGCATTAAGACCCAATAATCATCCACTGGTGTCTGTTCTGACAGGAAAAAGGGAGTCTTGACTTCCAAGGGGCCCAAATTCAAAAAGGAGATGCGACAGGCACATAATCAGCACATAAGGTAATCTGTGCATTTTTTCTTTTACTTTAAAATGTTGGTTTCATTTTTTTAAGTACTTTTAAATTTTGTGTTTAAAATTGCACATTATTCTTTTTCTTTTATTGGATAATTTCTTTACTTACATTTCAAATGTTACACCTTTTCCCAGTTTCCCCTCTGGAAACCCTCTATCCCATCCTCCCTTTCCCTGCTCTATGAGGGTGCTCCCCCACCCACCCTCTTCCTCCAGCATCCCCATCCTGACATTCCCCTACACTGTAGCATCAAGCCTTCGCAGGACTAAGGTACTTTCCTCTCATTGATGCCCAACAAGGCCATACTCTGCTACATATGCAGCTGGAGCCATTTTCTGTGGAACATATTTTGGTAATATTGTATATCCTTCCTCAACTCCTTCCAGATTCTAAATCTTCCCTACTTATCTACTTTGTGTCTTCTTTTGAGGAGTAGGAGGAGTAAACCTATTTTATACAACAGCTTGTTGTTGGGAAGTTGGAATTATACTGGAGTACTGATGTCTAGCTGTGCATATCCAGGTAACAATATAAAATTTGCAGGGTAGTGTAGCTACATTGCTGTAGAGCAGGACAAAGCCTGCACAAAAGGGAATGAGGTATAAGAAGCAATGAAGTGTTTGTTACACAGCTGGTGAATGGGCATCATGGATGGGGTGTGGAATGATGACGTCAGAAATGCAGGCCTGGGGTAGACCCTACGGCATCACAAAAGCCAGGCCATGGAGTTGATTCTGTAGAGTGGCTTTTGGCATAGACTGAAGAAGGGAAAACCATTTATGGTCTTCAATGACCTGATGAGAGGATGTCAAGGGGAAGAAGGAGACAAGGAAGAAAAAGAAGAGGAGGAGGAGGCAGAGGAGAAGGAGGAGGAGGAGGAAGAATCATCCTTCCAATACTTCAAGTGCAATATGAAAACAACCAGACTGGGGCTGAACAGGAGAACAGTTGAAAGGAGAGATGTGCTGTGAGGAGAGGAGCCAGCTGGGTGAGCAAAGGATATTTCTGCATCCTGACCTGAGATGATGTAGGACATCCTCACTGAGATGAGGACAGCAAGAGGAGGGACCAGTCTGTGTAGATAGAAGGGTACAATAATGAAGATGACATGGAGTCACGAGCCTAGCAGACTGTCTTCATGCTAGGTGTCAGTTTTGTTAGGTGCCCAAGGGAGCATCCAAAGCCTAATCTGATATCCCTGTAAAAAGTACTCCTGATATTTGTCCTAGTTATTTTTCTTGTTGCAATAATGAGATACCCAACGAAGGTAACTGTATTAGTTACTTCCTTCTTGTTTGGGTAAAATGCCACGACCCAACGTGTCACGTGAAGGAAAGTTTACTTTGGCTCAGAGTTTCACAGGGATGAGAGGCCATCCAGGCAGGGAGGCATAGCAGCAGACGCGCATGGCGGCAAGCAAGCAAAGCAGCAGGCAGACATGCCAGCAGGCGAGCAAGGTCAAAGGCAGGCATAACAGCAAGCAGGCACAGTGGAAGGACAGGAACTGCAAGCAGGAAGCAGACGGAAATAGAAAATGTTGTGGGATATTAAGCTCTCAAAACTCACCCCTACTTACAGGTTTACTCCAGCAAGGGGGTACTTCTCCACAAATACCCCAAATATGGTCATTTCCTGGGATCAAGTGTTCAAATGCCTGTGACTGTGGGGGAACTTATCTCACTCAGAACACCCCAGCAAGATAAGGTTGGAAAGATTTATTTTGGCTCACAGTTCCAGGGTTCGGTGGAGCAGAGCAGAGAAGTCATGGCAACACGAACTTCAGACATCTGGTTACTTTACAGTAGCCTGGAAGCAAGGATTGATGCTTGCTTGTCCTTAGTTTGATTTCTCTTTGGTATATAGTGCGAGTGAAGCTCTTGTGAAGGTCCCACATCTTTTGGGGAGGGGGGGGATCTTGGCATCTTAGTTAACATAATCAAAAGCATCCCTCAACTGTATGCCTGGAGTCTTGCCTTTGAGGTGGCTTCAGATCCTGTCGAGTTAACCGTAAACTCTAACTTATATAGGCTTCTAATCTGTATCTATAGCTCTCTCCACTTCTGCCCAGGAATAATAGAAGCTCCCTGCCCAGCTCTAGACTCCTGACTTCAGATCTCAGCCTCCTGTCTCCCACAGCCATAAGCAGCAATGGCCTCAACCTGTTCAGAGTACACCACCACCTCAGCAGTCTCTGCCTCCCACATTCTCTGCCCAGTGCTTTGCTGGGTTTGCATGGGGTAGGGATTCCTGAATCTTTCTCTTTCTGAGTCCATCATTAGGGTTCAGTGGATGCTAGAGAAACCACAGACTGGAAGGTTGGGTAGAAGCACACAGCCCTCCCCCTTTCTTCTTCTAATCTTTGTCGTTACTTTTACTATATTTATGCATCTGTGTATTTGCTAACAAGACTTTATGGTCAGAGAAATATGCAAGTTAAGGCTTGTGGTGAATGAATGAAAATGTTTGATGTGTCTGAGTCATTCCGGAGCCTTTAAAGACTGGTCCCATCCCGTCACGAGAGGTGGCTCTCTGGTGAATTGCCTTAGACCAGCAAGTCTTTTCTCCTTGGTATCACTCGGTTCTTCAATTCTCTTCTCCCTTCTTCCATCATTCTTTCAGAGAATAATGAACAGGGGAAGTAAAAAAACCAGTGGCTGGAACCTTGGGATGTCTCTCAGAGGAGCCAGATGTTATAGCAAGAGAAACAGTCGACTCCAAAACATCAGATTCTGCCTATTCTCCATCACCTTTTTTTTATTTTCCCTCCTCTGCCTTTCTCTTGCATTTTAATACCGATGAGATACCAGGAAGATGCGTTAAGAGCAGACACCGTCTGCTCTTAACACTTCGCATGCATTATTTTTACAGAATGCTGCCTATGACATAAACCCACCCTAACAATTATTTCTGCTCAGAAAATGTTGGTGACAAACAGGGTCAGGTGGGGCTGGGACCTTGGGATTAGATGACAAGTGACTTCTTTCTACTGCATAAACAACCTGCTTAACAGTTGTAAGATGTCTTGCATGTCTCTTTGAGTCTGGGTAGATCAATGTCTCTTGTGACTAGCTGCGAAAATTGTGTGAATGGAATAAGAAATGACCGAATAGGAAGTCAAAAGATTCCCTGGTATCTCTCCATCAGAACTGGAGAAGACTGTGTGCTGCTTCCTTGCTTCCTGTGTCTTGTGTGTCTGGGACTTTCCCCCAAACACAACCAAGATGACCCGCAGTGCCACCCAGAGCCGTGGTATTCTTTGTGCACAATTGTTTGGAGATCACTTTCAGCTTAGTAGTGTCATCAGTAGTAAATTCTCCATAGTTTTAACATGAAACCCTGTATTTTCTCTCTGCCTTAGGCATCATGGATATCTAACCAGTTCTTCCCAGGAAACTGGCATTTTGGCCATTCCCTTTCTCAATGTCACTTTCCAGCTGCCTCCCCTCCCTGTGCTCTACTGCCTGCTCCCCCGGAGCCCAAACCTTTCCTTTGATCTGAAACATGGCTGGTTCCTGGGTCCACACCAAACAGCAGAATGATGGTGTCCAGCACCAGATGCGATTACTCAAATCACTTCCTCCTGTGACCAGGACCTGCTTTAATACTTCCCAGGTACCAGGTGTTACCCCAAATATCTGCATGTGGAAGGGTTCGCTTGTTCTATTCTTTTCTGTTTTGGTAAGGCAATTAGGTCATTTAGAATATGAAAAGCTTTGAAACCATGAAAATATTTTATTTGAAGTTGAGAAAGGACTTTGATGGGAAAAGACAGCCATTTCCAGCTTAAACAAAAAGAGAGGAGCCTTCTGTAAGACAGTCATTACTTAGACTTCTTTGTCTATTCTCTGAGGGCCTTACGGAGTCATTCTAGTGAAGTGGATTAGTCTCAGCAGGTAGAAGCTGCAGAAAGAAATCTTTGGACTCAAGATAATGAAGAGCTCCCAGAATTCAGAAACATCTGAAACCAACCCCAAAGGCAATTTAGAAGTTGTCTTTTATCCTGGCACCTCGTGTTTGATGATTGTAGTGATTCTGGGATAGCTGCTTTTTGTTTGTTTAGTTGGTTGGTTGGTATTATTTTTTTGTTGTTGTTGTTTTCTAGTAAAATGATTCTATAATTCTTTTGTTACTTCTGAAAAAAACAAAATAAAGATGTGTAAGTAAGCAAAAAGATATTGATTACTTTTAATTTGTGTCACAAATAATTGATCTTGTTTGGTGATCCTCTTCAAATAGATGAAAGGATGAACAGAGAAACCAAGGAAATGAGAAATTTATTACAGACAATTCTTCTAAAATGCACACTGCTTAGAAGGTAGATGTGGGTGCTGGTTTTTCTAGGGTGTAGCATCCTGTAGTTCTTCCTAGATCTTCTGATCTTGCTGCGGAGGATCTAGCCAGTCTCTAGGGTGTCTACATTCCCCTGTACAGAGTGAAGCTAAAAGCATTAGCTACACCGGGGGTTGTTTGTGGAAAGCTCATAGAAATACCCATGACCTTTTAGCATCACAGTGTTCCCAGCATTTCCTCAGGCAGAAACCACATCCTGGATACAAGTCCCACACAGGTACATGAAGACCCAGCTGGAAATGCCTCTGTTCATTTCCATGGAGGCAGGGACACAGGCCTGGAAGTCAGGAGGCTTGGATGCTCTGGTTCTGCCTCTAAACACTAAAGTATATTTGGCCAATTTCTATCTCCTCCCAGGGGCTCAGTTTTCCTATTTAAAAACATAGTAATCTTACAACAACTATTCCATAGGAACATCATTAGCAATTCCACTTAAGAAATCTGATACTTGGGCAGAAAGTGTTGTGTGTATGGTTCTATCCCTAGCCACTGACCTCCTTCCCCACTGCTGGGGCTCCATCTGTTATGAGATCATTCCCAATAAAGTGAGTTTTTTTTTCTGGATTTGTCCCTTGGCTAGATGCAGCTAGATGCAGGATAGGTGTACTTTCAAGCCGATCACCCAATCTTTTGCTGATGTGAATAGCTATTGAAAGTCTCAGCATTTTCCTTGGTGTGAAACATGATCTTGGATCAACTCCAACTTTGAAACCTCAGACTCTCAGGGTCTCCTTTATATCATCAACATAGCAGCATTTCTAAATATATTGCAAGCTCCACAAAATAAATGCTGGGTCCCATTGGTTCCTTTGTCTCTACTTAAATCAGTGGTTTCATCATCATAGACCCTTCCAACAGGCTAGAAAAAACCAGCACCATCACCCTCCCTTTTCTCTTGTATGTAATCAGTCAACAATCCTGTCTAAAAGGAGATTTCCAATAGGCTGTTTAATATCCCTGAGTGACTCCACTGTATAAGGTATAAAGATAGCCTTCTCTCTAGCCTTCATTCTCCTCCATGGACTTTGAAGCATCCCAGAATCTCTGCAGCTGTGGAAAACGCAACAAGTTGTCCCCAGCTCTGTTTTGCACTAAGTTCTGTAAGGAGCATGTGATCTTCCCCCATCCTGTCAATTGAAGTGCCATCTTGTCCTGACTCCGGGTCTCACCCTGTCCTAATCTCGGGCATTACATCTTCTCTGGTTTGTTGGTTTCCTTTATTGTTCAGTCCTTTTTTCACCTTTTCAAAGTTATTAGTATTGTGTATTGTGTACATGCACAGGTATGTGCATGCACGTTGGCTATGTGGGTGCAAGTGGCACCCCATCAATGCCAACATTCCTGTGCCACAGTGCATGTGTAAAGAATAATTTTGTGCAGTTGGTGCTCTTCTCTGCTTTTATGAGTTCTCTCACCACAACCTTTTATGCCTTTACCCTCCAAGTCACCTTGCTGACTCTCACTTCTTCCATTGTTAAATGGAAACGACCCACCTCTTGGTTTTAAGTGAAGTTCTCAGTAAACCTTGTGGATTTCTTGAACTTCACACAGCAAGTCTTGCTCATTCTCTCTCTCCTGTTGATTCCCCAGTCTGTCAGAACCTGAACTTTCTATTGTACTAATATCTTTCCTTGGTTTCTTGGAATTGTAAACTCCAATCACTCACAAGGCATTTTAAATTTGGGTACTCAAAAGTAGTTGACACTATCAATTACTCTCATGCATTCAAAGACCCTCTTCCTTAGACCCCAAGTTTGTTAGCTCTTCCTACCTCTCTAAGGCATTGCTGGCACCACTGCACACTTGCCTTTCTCTGGCTTCCTCTATACTTGGATGCAGGCTTTATTTATCTGAAGGAGTGATGCTAAGCTACATTGGCACAGGTTGGCTTTTGTTTGTTCATGTTCTCTGTCCAGAGCAAGGGAGGTCACCTCTGAGAACCACAGTGTATCACTCCTTGACATGAGCCGAGTTGAATACTAATGAAAGAAATTCTATTTTTCTTTTCTGGATTTCAGAGTGGTTTTGGTGACAACCACTTACTCTGTGCTTGTCTCATCATATTGTGTAGGGTGTTGAGGAGCAGGAATCATTTGCCTATTCACTTAACAGGAATTAAGGTTGAGTGAATCTGTGTTTAATTAGCTACACAAAAGACACTCACTCAATCACATGTACTAACACCTAAATTTGATACTGATGGCAAGATTCTGGACTCCGCTTTGACTGACTTGAATAAAACATTTGGGCGCCTTGAAGAAGCATGAGTGTGGTTTGCATATGTTAGGGCTGGGAACCATCAAGAGTTGGGGTGAGACTCATAGCTACCCTTCAAACAGCTCTGAATGATCTCAGTCTGTGGCATTCACATCCTTGTAAGACTCCCCCAATATTAGACAGAGCAGACCAACAGGCCTGGGCTACCAGTCAGCTATTTCAGAAATGACAAAGTGGCACTTTTGAGGCTAGGTCATGAAAAACAATCTGACTTCTTTCTTGCTGACCTTCTGTGGGATTGTTCACATGGAGGAAGTCATGTGTGATGTCGGATGAGCATTGGGTGGCAGTATGGGGTGTTCTTCAAGGCACCAAGACCTTCTGCCAACAACCAGGCAAGTCTGTCATTCTAGAAGCATATCCTCCAGCTCGAGTCAAGCCTTCAGAGACAGCCATTGTGGACTCTGAGAAATCCAGAGTCATAGCCTCCAGATAAGCTCTCCCTGGATGCTTAACCCCCAACACAGAGATGCATGTTTGTTAGTAAGCTTATTGCCCCAGTTTGGTCAAGTCATGTGCACTCGTATCTGAAACATGGCAGCTATGTTCCTATCTCTTCCTTTCTCCAAATTACCTTCCTTTATTGAGACCTGAGCAAATGGAAAAACACAAACCTGTTTAGACTCCATCATGGATTTCCCATTCTTCTCAGGACAAAGCCCAGGTCTGACTTGACCTGAACAATAAATATGACCTCTGCTGACCTTCCTAAATTTCTCTCTCATGACTTTTAACTTCAAGTTCTGACCAACTGTCAAGATTTCTTCCATTGTACAGTGGGCTTTTGTTCCTGTTTCTTGGAGTGGCTTTTCATACAGGCTTCTCTCTTCATAGAATGCTCCTCTGACATTTTCTGACTTTGTTATTTATTTCTCTTTTGCCATCACATCTGTAAGAAACCCATTCTGATCTTTCCTGCCTATGATTGGGGGTGACTGTCTTAGTCAGGGTTTCTATTCCTGCACAAAACATCATGACAAAGAAGCAAGTTGGGGAGAAAAGGTTTATTCAGCTTACACTTCCATACTGTTGTTCATCATCAAAGTAAGTCAGGTCAGGAAGCAGGAGCTAATGCAGAGGTCATGGAGGAATGTTGCTTACTGGCAACTTGCTTGCTCCCCCTGGCTTGCTCAGCTTTCTTTCTTATAGAACCCAGGTCTACCAGCCCAGGGATGGAACCACCCACAATGGGCTGGGCCCTCCTACCTTGATCACTAGTTAAGAAAATGCCTTATATCTGGATCTCATGGAGGCATTTCCTTAACTGAAGCTCCTTTCTCTGTGATAACTCCAGCTTGTGTCAAGTTGACATAAAACTAGCCAGTAGTGACCCTTTATTTTTTTGTGCTCAATACGTTTCCCATGTCACATTAGTTACTCTCTCAATCACTGTGACAAAACATCTGATATAAAGAAGAAATAGGCTAGAAGATATTTATTTTGACCACAATTTCAAACACTCAGAGAAGTTTGAGTGTAGTGATGGGAACATGTTGCTGTTGCATCTTCCTATGACAGTAGATAGGAAGTAAAGAGCTACAGGTAACTAGGGTAGCTACAACCTTTAAGGACAGACTCCCTGTGACCCATCTTCACTATCTTAGTCTCACATACCAAGTTCTTACAGTCTTTCAAAGCAATGTCATCACGAGGGGACCCAGTGTTCAAACACATGATCCTGTGGAAGACATTTCAAAATCAAACCATAAATTGCCATTACCACTGTACTAAGCATTTCTACACCTTGGCTTTGATCTCCACACTTATCTGGTTTTACCCTAGTACCTACCTCATCTCTGAGATGTTCTGGACAATATATCTTGGTGTACCAGTAGGGTTGAGCCTTTCATGAGCACAGGAATTCTCTCCACATAGACAAACCCTTAGTTTATCTTTTTCTCTTTCCTACTTTCCCTTCTAACCCCCCTTACAGCTTTATATATTCTTCTCAAACATCTCTCACACATCTCCCTTCTCTGAGGGTCTGACTCCATAGCAGTACCTGCAGTCATTTTGTTAGCGTCTACTATGAGCTGGTGACCAGGCCAAGCTTTTTGTTTGGATTAAATATATTAATTTTCTTAGCAACACAATGAGATACTAATCCATAAAAGTGAGGTAATAGTGCTTAGTCATAGGATTGTTATGAGGATTAAATGGGATAACGTGGGTAAAGAGCTTAGTGTGTGTAAGAATGGAGAGAAGATGGGCATGAAGGGCTTAGTGAAGGCCTCAGTGCTGGTCTCTATGACCAGTTTATTGCTCAAGATCACTTGGATGCTAAGTATCGGATTTTTACTGAGTTCTGGTAGTTTCTAGAGTGTTCATTCGCCACTCAATAAGGGCATTTCAGTTGTAATTTATGAGAAATTTTTTCACAACAGACTCTAAGGTATTTAAGGGCAAGAACTACACTTAATATATTCAGCTTTATCCCAAATCTAGCATTCAGCTGATAAAAGAAACTTGTATTGAAAAACATTTATCTTTTGGCTCCTGCTACACATTCAGTTTGTATTACTCATTCTTATAAAAATTTGTTCTGTGATCCATTAAAATAAACCTAAAATTCCTATCTGAAAACAATGTTTTTCCCCTGTTCAGGATAACTTGCTTGTTTTGTACACAGAAGTACCTTCTTTATGTTTTTCTCACATATAAAAGAAGCAAAGATAGAATTCCCTACCATTGTTTTCGACTGTTGCACAGCAAATCACCTTGAAATTGAATAGCTAAAGACAGCATACACTTATGAACTCATATGGTTTCTGAATTCAAATAGCTGTGTTGTGTGGATCTGGCTGTTCAGCTCGGGTTGGGGACAGGTGGTGGTCAAGTTGTCTCCCTGGGTTGCTCTTGGAATGTTTGACTGAGGTGAAAGGTTCATTTTTAAGCTCTTCATACCATTGCTGATAAAAACTCTCAGTTTCTTCCCAAGCAAATCTGCCATAAAATGGTAGTTACCTTTTTTGAGGGAAAAGGAGAAGGACAGAGATGCCCAAGATGGAAGTCAGAGATGTTGTGACTTAGTCTCAAAAGAGGCATGTGATCACATTGACCATGTTTGATGATGGTCATAAGAGTCTATAAAAAATTGTTTTGGAATGGTTGTTAAATTTTGGTTTATCTATGTGATTGACCAACCCTGGTGCAGGAGGAAAAGACCAAGCATGATTATGAACACCAGTGGACAAGATCTCAGGAAAGTGTGTTAAAGACTGAGTGGCGTATCTCACATGGTACAATGAGAATTTTATGTGCCTAAAATTCAGTTTCTCCTCAAATGTATTCATTCTGTTTTATGGGCTCAAGACTAGATAATCGAGTTTCGGAACTTAACATAGTTTGCCAGCCAAAGTTTAACGATCATTTCAAGACAATTGTCCCTAAATAAATATGGCTATTGAAATCCACATCCTGCTGAAGACAGAGTCAACAGTACAGGGGACAGCCATCGGCAAAGCACTCTATTTTATTTTCTGGCTTGAATAATAGCTTACTGTGTATTTTATTAATCTCAACAGTTCCGTGGCATATATACTTTCTAAATGAGAACAATAAACTTTAAAAATGCAATTTGTTAAAGGGCACAAAACCTACCTGTGATGAAATCAAGACTCGAACTTGGATCTCAAAACTTCAAAATCTTTTTAAAAAAATTATTTTAAACTACAGAGTGGCAAGTTACTCATGTTATTAACTAAAATAATAAGAATTATTGCCTTTTGTGATAACCTCTATATTTATGAGCAGCAATTTCCTTGAAGCCCTCCAGTTGTGCATGTTGTATGGAGTATATATGTAGATACAAGTGTGTAAAGATACACATGCAGTTGTATACATGTATAGAGATGAAAGAGTGACAAAGTATTCTTCCTCTATTGTTCTTTGCCCTGTTTGTTGCTGTTCTTTTGTTATTTGAGACAGGATTTATTATATGTAATATACATACATATATATATACATATATATATATACATACATACATATATATATATACATACATACATACATATATACATATATATATATATAACAGGCTGGTTTAGAACTCATTTATGAGGTAAGTTATCTCACTGAATTTAATATTCACTGACTGGCTAGACTACCTAGTCAAAAGAATTCCAGGGATCTGCCTGTCTCAGCTGCCTCAGTGAAGGGATTGCTCATGCCATACCTAGTTTTCCAACATTGGGATTAGGGGTTTAATCTCAAATTCTCAAGTTTGAATAGAAAGCTGGTTACCCAGTAAAGTATTTTCTAACTTTTCCTCATGGTTCTTTTGCATGTAACTGTGAACAAAATGGTCTGCCACCTTGTAGAATATGTCTAGTCATTACAGAAGCAGAAGGCCCTGGTATTGCAATAGCAAGTTATTTGAATTTTAAAGCATGGCATGCCATGTTTATTTATATTGCTTGGTCCCCTTTACTAAGACAATAAGATGAATGAGTGATATCACTTAGAAACAGATTCCCTGTATTCTACAGTGTAAATAGGCAAAACCAGTATGGTCTGCTAGCCAGCAGGGAATACAGACAAAACCAGCACTAAACCCTGAGAATCCATAGTGACAGAAGCAGTACTTATTCCAGGAACTGGGCCTTGTATGTTCATGAGCCATGATGAAAGTATGATGTTGCCATGTAGAGAGAGACCACCACTCGGCTACTACAGGAGGAAAGGGTCCAGACCATGAATGTGTGGGATCCTAGCGTGGCCAGGGCAAGTACAGTGCCTGCACCACCGTCGCCAGCTTCTGTGAATTCTGGCTTGTTGCCATCACAGCCTCCGCCTGTAACCTACTACAGTCGTATGGGAGGGACAACCCTTGTCCCCATCTGACAGAAGAGGACACTGTGACTCAGAGAGATTAACAATGTGACCAAAGTCTAACAGCAAAAGGAACCACAGTGTACTTATTTCTAAGCTATTAATTAACTTTCCAACTGTTTGCCCATAAGGAAATGCCTTCTGAGGTTAGAACATAGAATTCCTATGTCTCTGCCCATCATCCTCCTAAGGATGCTCCGGAGGCTGTGTTCATGTCTTGAAGCTTCCCTTCTTCCACTCTTAAGCAAAGGGGAGGTCTTCTCAGCATTGCAACTCATCCATAGTAGCTAAAAAGGGTCTGGTAATCTTTAAAGAATGTGATGCGTCAGAGGCATGGGACAGTGGAAGGACGGACTTAGGGAAGAGAGAGATGAAAAGTGGATTGTAGCAGCCAGCTGTCTTTCCCCAGTTCTCTTCTTTTGAACCTGTTTTTTACATCAGTCCTCAAAGAATCTGAAGTAGATCCTTTCTAGAAGGAGTGTCACCCTGTTCTGGAGAGCAGCCACTTCAGTCTTTGGCACACCAAGACAGATATCAACTGGGGACTGGGACTCCAGATCTCCCTTAAAATAGTTTTATAGGTTCAGGCATGATTATCTTGGGTAACACGATAAGGTCCAAATAAGTAATGGGGAATTAACTCGAGTAAAAGAAAGTCAATACTTATAATCTACAAAGCAGAATTATAAATGGGACAGGAATTTAAAATGTAAGTCAACATTCTCAGTAATCAATGAATATTGCTAGTAGACAATGCAAGGACAATGTAATAAAACAGCGAAGCAGTTATTTTAATAATGATGAATGCAGTACTTAAAAGATATAAGATATGGGACAAAGTAGTTGGAGAAAAATGGGACTGAAAACAGCAGGAGAAACATTCAGAGGGATTTAGGATCAGGTTCCCTCCTACAGGCATCATTAAGGAAGGAGGGAGAAATATAAAAAAACATAATAATAAGGGCATGGAGAAATAAAATGTCCCAAGTTGAATGACAGTAGCTAGAGGTGATTTTCTTGCACCCCAGTGGGCCCTCACTGCTCAATCTCTGGTAGGTCACAGTTCACCGGGTCCTGTGCTTTGGAATCGCAGTCTCAACTCTGACATTTGAATGAGTTCAACAAGTGGATCACAATGCTGAGTTTGGTTTCTAGTCCAGCTTCCCCCTTCCTCTATACTGGGTTGCTTTGCTCTGGAGCCTTCTGTGGAATGAAGCTCATGGTTCAGTTTCTTTTTCTAGGACTTGTATTTCCCCAGCTGCCTTGTATCCCAGTTCTTCCTGTAGGTCTGTTGGTTGGGACCTACCTGAGGTCTCTGAAAGAAGGAGGAGGAGGAGGAGGAGGAGGAGGAGGAGGAGGAGGAGGAGGAGGAGGAGGAGGAGGAGGAGAAGGAGGAGGAGGAGAAGGAGGAGGAAGGGAAGAGAACTCGAAGGAGAAGGAGAAGGAGAAGGAGAAGAAGAGGGAAGAGGAGGAGGAGAAAACAAGACACATGTAAAAACAGACTACATAAAAAGTTGGCTGTATGTTTTCTAGATGATGCAAATGCCTAGAGCCAAGCTTTTTCTTCTTGAGTTTTTTGTTCTTTCTTTCTTTATTTCTTTCTTTCTTTCTTTCTTTCTTTCTTTCTTTCTTTCTTTCTTTCTTTCTTTCTTTCTTTCTTTCTTTCTTTCCTTCTCGTCTTGAGGTTATTTTTAGGCCCCTCTAACCTGGAGTTGGATATGGATGAATATAGCATTACGTCAGCTGGTCCCCCCAGCTCTTCCCCTAGTCACAGGTGTCTGACAACCCTTGCCTCTCCACCTACCCCCAGTTTCCTTCACCACCTCAAGATGATACCACTAAATAGGTTAATAGACCTATTCTACTTACCACATCTAACATCCCCCCACACAGAGGCTGTCTCCTCCCACACAGTTACAGAACCACAACTGAGCCATGGTAAATAGGAAGTTGCCGTTCTAGCAACTGGGGAAAGCAGATGGATTTCAAAGCAAACACATTCTGCTGGCTGTGTCCCAGAGCTCTTGCTGCCTCAGCCTTTGGATTTCCTGGAATCAAGCCCAACAGCAACTGAAGTTGGGGAACTTGTTTCAAAGCTTTCCAAACAGTCTCAGTGATGCTCCTGTCATTGTCATGAGTGGAAAATAACTTAGCCCCAGAACAGTTTCCGCTTCACAGAATCATCCCTCTCTTTATTCAGGAGAGGTTGAGAGAGTCAGCTGACAGATTCCAGCTTTTGCTCCCTACAGCTGATTCCAAACGCTTGCCCCCCCCCCCTTGGTTTTGGATAAGCTCTGTTCTTTTCTATCTCAGTTGCAGTATTTGTAAAATGTAAATAGGTCTTAGCCATACAATTAATAAAAAGATTAAGTAAGATGACACATAGAGATCATTTACAAATATACTGTGGGTCCCAGCTGTGGTTCTCATGAAGTCAAATCCCCATGTAAACAGTGGACGCTATCATTAAAGAAGGAGGACCCATAGGTTCCACATTGTGATTAACAGATCAGAGTTTACAAATTTTCCTGAATCCATGAGCTTAAGTGGGAATAAATATGGATCAGTTTGAAGAAAATACCTAGATAATGTTATTATTATTTCTACATAATTTGCTGAAAAATTACATATGGTTGTCAAAGTTTCAGATGGCAAGGATCACAGGTCTAGAGAAGATGACAAAGGATTCCATCCTCACCTTATCCGATGATCTTCCTGGCTACTAGGAACCACCATGATTGGAGCATGGTACTTTTGAAACTAACAACCAACAAATCTAGCAAAATGCAGGTAGGCAGCATTATCTTGCTGAGCAGACCTCTGCCAAACATCTCTGAGTGGAGCTGGGTTTGTGCTCCCTCAAGAATCCAATAGAATGTTATGTAGTCTTCTGTTCATGTTCCTGGGTATCTGTTTCCTACATGTCTATGTTCCTCTCTTGCATTGAGTCTTTGTTCTCAGTTTTAAGTATGACTCCTGCTTTGGGTGTTCTTCAGACGTTCACTTCAAACATGGCAAGTGGCATCTTGAGGCCATAAATTCTTTTCTTTTTTTTAATCTTTTCATCTTGATACTTGAATTTTGACTTTCAGTTGTTTTTCTCTCTGCATAATTCTGACACTGCACCTTATCTCTGTCCCTAATTGAAGTTTTGAAACTAAATAAAGGCAGAATTGAAAGCCAAGATAACATTTTACAAGGAACACTTATAGCTCAAGGTAGAAAGAACAAGCAGCAGAAGGCAGGGAATCCAAAAGGTAAGGTTTGGAGGTGGAGGTGTTTTCTGGCAAAGATGAGCATTTAAGTGGATGGAATCAGAGAGAACAGCACAAGGCACCGAGATGCCAGCAGTGCTGTTGTGGACAGTGGACACAGCTGATGTATGCGAATGCAGGATGAGAGAATGGTAAGAGGTAACTCTGAGAAGACTGAAGAGTTAAGGAAGCCTCTTAAGCAATCCGAGTGTTGTCGCTGATACACTTTGAGGGCACAATCTTATTAAATGAGGGAGGGGACGGTGACATAGTGGGGAGAAGTATTTCATAGTCATTACTATTTGCCAATGGCTAGGCAACCTCAAGAGGGCACACTCCATGTCAGGTACCTTTCATTTAAGGGTCAGCCCTTCTATCTTTAATGGTGCATAGGATGTCTACCGCACCCATGCCCTGGTCTACTACGCTACACCTGAGTAAAATTTCAGACTTCACATCTGTTAGACAAAGTCTTTGTGGGATGAGTATATGCAGAGGCTGGGGAATTAGGGTGGCAGGAAGATGGAGTAGGATGCATGCCTCCATATTCTGGAGAATGAATACTTTCAGATCTGTGGGATTTCCTTGAATGAAGACAAGATTAGTGCTATAAAGAAATGACCCAAGGAGACTAGAAACAGTAGAAAGAAGGAACCAGAGAGATGGCCACATGCTGTCTTAAATTTTGGGGGCAGGGGGGCAGAATTAAAACTATACTTGAGTAGTCTGCTTGTTTATTTTCATCTTGACTCTTCCCCTGATCTTCTTATGTCTGGTCCTTTACAGAGAGAAATATCAGTAGGCATGGCCCGTCTGCTGCCTAGGTCCCTCTGTTCTTCGTTCAAGACCATGGCTCTAGTCTAGCCTTTTTAAGTTAGAAGTGGTAGCTGCTTAGAAAAGTTTTCTTAAAGCCTGAGAAAATAACTAGAGTGAGGCTTTCTACATTTTTATTTCTTCCTATGGCCTATGTAAGGCTCATCAAAATTTTTTACAGAATCAAATCTGGATATGAAGTTCAAAAAGTGCTTGTTTTTAAGTTAATACTGTGTTTTGTTTCCTGGTTCAAAAGTAAGTGCAACTAAGACCTGCTCTTAAGGATTGTAAATTATTTCTGATGTCTCCAGAGTAAAGGAATTACCAGAAAGCACTTCATCAGTATGGAATCATAACTGTGGCTCCAGGTCATTAGGGATAATAAATCAGCGTGGCTGGATAGCAGCTTCAGAGACAGTGTTTCCAAGAGAACTGACAGGATTATCAGAAAAGCTCCTAATGACTGGTATCTCAGGCAGAATCTTAATTACCACAAAATTCACAGGAAGCACCTGATAGCTCTACCGATGATTTGATTAGAAACCACATATTTAATCTCTCCCCATGAATCACTGATAGCCCATTAGGGAGCCAAGTCTGTGTTCCGAGCCTCATGCACATAGTAAATCTCAATGTGGAAGAAAAAAAAAAAAAAAAAAAAAAACAGCATGCTTTAAAAACTTCCACCTTTAATTTCTACCCTGAAAAAAAGTAACTTTGGTTTTTCCTCGCAAGACTATATTAAAGTTAAAATGATTTTCTAGTTGGTTTTTTAAAAATCATTTATGAGTTAATACAGCTAGAGGTTGTTCATCCCATGCTATAGGATACTTGATTCTACACAGGAAGAAGCCAAGCTTTTTTATCATGTGTGTATTTGGTGACAAATAGACATTGGGCCCTGGGAATGGCTATGTGATAAGTACTTTATTGTATGTTGATGAAACAATAAAGGTAAACACAAATAAATATGATATTTTTCTTTTTTCATCTTGTAATTTACTGGAGCAGATATAGTGAAGCAAAGAGTTACCCGAAGAAATCTAAAGGAAACATATTACATGTGATATCAAGTGCATTGATCAGGGAAACTTGCTTTCTGAGAAATAATCGCCAGGTTGAAGGCTGGAGGTTGGAGGGAGAATCAGGGTGGCTTAGTATGCTACTTAGATCCAAAGGGTCACCCTGGAAGACAGAACTACAATTACTGGGTTGCTGCCATCAGATTGGCCTGTTGGCATGTCTGTGTGACATTTTCTTGATTAACAATTGGCATAAAATGGCCAGCCTACTCTTGGTGATGTCATTCCTGAGAAGGTGGTCCTGGGCTATATGAGAAAATGGACTAAGCAAGCCATTAAAAGTAAACCAATAAGCAGCATCCCTCCACGGTCCCTGCTTCAGTTCCTGCCTTGAGTTCCTGCCCTGACTTCCCTTGAAGAAGGACTATGACCTGTAAGGTGAAACAAACCCTTTCCTCCCCAAGTTGATTTTGGTCAGTGTTTATCATTGCAACTAAAAGCAATTTTGGGCTTTAGTGAAAGGCAGTTGAGGGAAAAAATGGATGGTGGGAAATGAAGCCAGGAAGTGTATTGCAGTTACAGAGAGAGAGAGGGTACAGTGGCCCAAGATCAAGAAGAGAGTGAAAGGTAGTCCGAGTGGTTGGAGAAGCAAGAGAAATGTGTGTTGCTATGGAAAACAGAAGCTGAAGTGACTTTGTGGGCTATGCAGCCAGATGACAAAGGTAGACACTCAGTGGGAGCAGTGAAACAGAATCATTTACAAAGGCATACAACCTGGATGGTAAGAGATGTGCCAGTTGTAGAAAGGTGACAGCTATTGGGTAGTAGAACATCAGGAGAACATCCATGGGTGATGCGGGAATTGTCAGTTATAAGTACTCAAGGGAGTCATGAGACTCAGGTAGAGCAAAGCGCTAGAGCGTGGCACAGACCACACCTGTGGAGAATAGTCCTGGGAGTTCAGTTGCAGAAGATGAGTCAGGGGAAGTGTGCAAAGGTTACACAATGAGAAGCCTTGAATGCTGATCAGTGGCTTTTCCACTGCAAAAAGCCAAGAGACAACTGGGGGCATCCATTTGGAAGTACTGAGGCTGGAGATAACCTGCCTGTCTAGTCCAAATACATACATCACAGAGATTAGTACACAAAGCCATACCACAAGCTACCTTCTTTTCTCCTTAAACTAGAGAACGTACCTCATGAGAATGGATGAGCAGAATTTTCTTGGAAAGGAAAGGGAGTGTACACACACGTGTGTGCGTGCACAAGTATGTGTGAGTTCTGTACATGTGTGGATGTGAATATCAAGCACCTAGAGAGGGAAGAAAGCCTAAGAAATAGCTTCAGGTGTGTAGTAGCCTCTGGATCTAGTATGAACATACCCTTTCAAATACCTTCAGTAGCTAAGAGAATAGTGCCCAGGTTTATTTCTGTGTTTAGTTACGTTTGTCAATGTCCTGAGAAAATACCTGAAAAAATCAACTCAAGAGAGACGGCATGGTGACAGTAAAGTAAGGTGAATGGTCACACTGTCCACAATGGAGAAGCAATGGGACAAGAATGCTGTTGCTCAGCTTGCCTTCTCCATTTGGTTCGACCTAAGGCCCTAGTCCATGAAAGACTGCCACACCCACACTCCACATCAACTTACCCAGTCACACAGCTCCCCACAAACATTCTGAGAAGGGTGTCTGTCTCCTAGGTAATATAAAATCCTCTCAAACTGACAGTCAATTCTGTCACAATCATCTTTGTCCTCACTCTTCACCCTCCCTATGCATCCATTTGTCACTCTGTTCAGAGCAGATCATCTGCCCTCTTACGTGTCTTTCCACATCTGGTTTGGACATCTATCAGGAGTCATGTAGGGCTAGCTATTCAAATTCTTGCAAGTGCTGCTTGGAATGTTCACTCCAGGAAACCTCCAGATGCCTTATTGGGAAGAATCCCATTCTCTTTGAGCTAGCAGAGTAGTTACAGTCCTTCTGAATTGTGTGTGAGGACAGTGTCTGACAGATAACACCCAAAACAAGGTCAGCATATGGTCCCTCCATGTGTTCTCTTTGGATGGCTGTTTAGTCCTTGGGAGCTCTGGAGTATCTGGTTGGTTGATATTCTTCCTATGGCTTGCAAACCCCTTCAGCTCCTCCTGTCCTTTCTCTAACTCCTCCATTGCAGTTCCCGTGTTCAGTCCAATAGTTAGCTGCAAGCATCTGTATCAGGAAGGCTCTGGCAGAGCTCTTATGAGATATTAATGCCAGGCTTCTGTCAGAAGGCACTTCTTGGCATCAGCAATAGTTTCTGGGTTTGGTGTCTGTATATGGGATGGACCACCAGGTGGGGAAGTCCCTGGATGGTCTTTCCTTCAGTCTCTGCTCCACACTCTGTCTCTGTCTTTCTTCCCTTGAGTATTTTGTTCCCCATACTAAGAAGGACTGAAGCATCCGTGCTTTGTTCTTCCTTCTTCTTGAGCGTCATGTGATCTGTGAACTGTATCTTGGCTATTCTGAGCTTTTGGGCTCATATCCACTTATCAG
Source organism: Micromys minutus (assembly GCF_963924665.1). Lineage (NCBI taxonomy): Eukaryota > Metazoa > Chordata > Mammalia > Rodentia > Muridae > Micromys > Micromys minutus. The sequence goes on along the minus strand of NC_137963.1, from coordinate 20,680,429 downwards.
TGAGTGGATGGGCTAATATCCACTTATCAGTGCACACCACATGTGTTCTTTTGTGACTGGGTTACTTTATGCAGGATGATATTTTCTAATTCTATCCATCTGACAAGTTCATGAAGTTATTGCTCTTAATAGCTGAGTAGTTCTCTATTGTGTAAATGTACCACTTTTTCTGTATCCATTCCTCTGTTGAAGGACATCTGAGATCTTTCCAGCTTTTAACTATTATAAATAAGTCTGCTATAAACATAGTGGAAACATACATCCTTGTTATATGCTAGAGCATCAGTTGGGTATATGCCCAGGAGTGAGATACATGGGTCCTCAGGTAGTCCAATTTTCTGAGGAATCTCCAGACTGTCCAATTTTCTGAGGAACCTCCAGGCTGATTAAAAGATCAGGTGTACCAATTTGCAATCTTAACAACAATTGAGTGTTTCTTTTTCTCTACATCCTTGCCAGCATCTGCTGTCACCTGAGTTTTTGATCTTAGCCATTCTGACTAGTGTGAGGTAGAATCTTAGGGTTGTTTTGATTTGCATTTCCTTGATAACCAGGAATGTCGAACATTTCCTTAGGTGCTCCTCAGCCATTCAGTATTTCTCAGTTGAGAATTCTCTGTTTAGTTCTGTGCCCTATTTTTAATAGGATTATTTGGTTCTCTGGAGTCTCACTTGTTGAGTTCTTTGTATATATTGGATATTAGCTGTCTATCAGATGTTGGATTGGTAAAGATCTTTTCCCAGTCTCTTCGTTGTCATTTTTTCCTATTGACAGTGTTTTTTGCCTTACAAAAGCTTTGCAATTTTACGAGGTCCCATTTATTGATTGTCAATAAGGCTTTGTCTTATTTTCCTCCCAAATATTATATAAAATTATATACCCAATGTTAGCAATACCTACAGTGTAATTTGTAGTTTGTTGTTATTCATCATAATTTATACTTTCTATAGCCCTGGAGTTTCTAGAAAACAGTGAGAACATTTCATTTGTTTTAAAGATCCTAGTCCCTAGAATAGATATCCATTTTCATTCTTATCCTCTTTTTAATTGCTTTTATTTCTCAGGATATGTGGTTTAAATCTTGAGTCCTCATACAAGTGGTAGTACAGCTTTAAGAGCAGAGACAATAGAGTGCTTACATCTTTGTTCTCAAAGCAAGCAGAATTCCTGTACTCAGAAAGGGCTTTAAAATGTTGTTTGGAGCCAATCAAGGCAGAAAGTAAGAATGGAGGGAATGTTGAGACCTCTAATGGGAACCTTTAGGTACACCTTGTGGTCATCGAAAGAATAAGTCTAAGAAAATGGACTTTCAGAGTCACTAAAAGGCCTCCAACAGATATCTCAGGAGATGAATTGAACTTCTTTGAAGAAAACTTTTTTTTTGAAAACTTGAGTTTTCCCTAAGAAAAGTGCTAAAACCAGGAGTGGACGCTAGGGCAGAAGAGAGCACTCATCCATCAACTTGAAGAATGCAACAAGTTGTGCTAAAAACCTGATCAGAAATCTCCCATGAATAAAATTCAGCCTTCTCTTTCTTTTCATAAATATAGACTAAGTCACGGAGCCTCTAGATTAATCTACTCACAGGACTGTTCCGGATCATCACACTAGAGAAGGTAGGAACACTGAGAAGGAGACAAAGTATTTCTCTTGACTTACAAAGACTCCTAAGACCATATTTTCTTCTTGCCTGAAAATACAGGACATTTATTTCCAACCTCTGCAGATATGTTATTGTTTCTTAAGTTCAAGAGCATCTAGACTAATGGAGGCCATTGATTTCTTCAATGAATGATTTTTAAAGAGGGGGAGGGTTCAGTTTCTTGCACAAAACACAGAGAACAATGATTGTTCTAAAGCACAAAAATGACCATTAATTATCATTTAATTTTTTTTCACTGTAAAAGAGAGCTTTCAGGATGGATACTTCCTGAGGTGTACCTAAGAGAAGTTGGTATTTTCTTACTCAGTGCTTTAAAAATCAAGCCCTCTTTTTGATATATGTAGGTTATTAATCATCTTCGTTGATTGTTCTCAGTCAATATGGAGCAAAAAAAAAAAAAAAAAAAAAAGGTCTACAGAGAAAGAAGCAGCTCATATTTCTCCTCTTTACAGTGTCCTAGATCTTCATTTCTGAGACATCAAAAGTTGGGGTGGCCTCTTCCTGCTTCCTATTCTGAATAAAGGATGGAGCCAACAAGTATACATGCTAGACAGCAATTCTCTCAGTCTAGAGTGGGCAAGCTTGTGGTGTTGCTTTTTATTGGTGTATCTACTGTATACTTCCCATCATTCTGGGGGATTCTACCGATTGTGGCTATTCATCTGTTTTGACTAACTCTTTAAATATCAACAACCCTCAATAATGATAATGCCATTAGTTGTGTAATGATACCAATAATGATTCTGATCAGAAATCTGGCATAAGGGTGTTCCATGGAAAGAACCGTCATACAGTTTTTTGTAGATTTCTATGGCTGCTTCTGAGTTTTGTGTGTCAACAACTATGCAGTGTAAACTTGTGAAAAGAGGTTCGTATGCCAAGTCTCCAGTAGTTTAGTCTCTCTGTTTGTTTATTCACATTTCCTGTAAAAGTACAGCCAGACTCATATTATTTGATCTGCCAAAAGCAAAAACCTAATGCACATTAGACAGGCACTTGGTCAAAGCTGGCTCATCTAAAACAGTTACTAGAACTTCCACGTAACCCGCTTTGGTTGTGACTTTGATTTGTTTGTAGAGAAAATTAGTAAAATGACCCTGATCGCTGAGCTTGAGAAATACAGTAGCCACCAAAATGGCATAGAGCATCTATCTAGACCTTTCATACTACTTCTGGCTATATAACAGAAAACAAGCAAAGTTAGCTCACTCCAGAGGTACCAGAACATTTACCTTTATTGTTAAACTCTTCGTGATACCCAGACTATGGAGTCAGCTGGGATGCTTATAAGCACGAGGATGGATTTAAAAACAAAGTGTATGTATACAATGAAATGCTACTCAACCACAAATAAGACCAAAATTCTGAAATTTGCAGGGAAGTGGCTAGAGATGGCCATTCTCCCAGTAAAACTTTTCTTGTTTCCCTCACATTTCAATTCTACAAAGATCACAAGGGCATGAATGTAAAACCATCAAGGGTACGTGGAAAGTCAACGTGAGAGAAGGGAAGAGAAAGCAAAAAAGAATGCTTATGACTTCAGGATGCAGGTATGGAAATGTCAAGTTGAAACTTCCATCTGTACAGTTAATATGCACCAATAAAATGGCAAAGAAAAATCATTCTAAAAATTAGCACTAGCTGAGCAAATACTCTATTCTATACATTAGAAGACTTCTGTAAGTATTTCTACATTTTCATTCAAATTATGTCCATTTTGTAGATGAGAACACTGAGTTTGAGAAAAGTGTCCTACCCAATGCATCATCCACCTGTTACTTATAGAGTGAGGATTTAAAGTGTGGAGTCTGCGTTCTTCATTTTTTTTTTTTTATCTGAATGCCTTCAATTGTATTCCTTGCGTCTATGTAATGAACCTTTCCCAGGGTAGGCTTTCACTGTTATTTCTCCCACCCCAGTTTCCCAACTTTTTATTTTGCTAATCTTTGTATATACTGCGCATTATGTGACCATCCAGGGAGACTCGGAAGGCACTTTTTTCTACATACTGGAATGATTGTGTGGATGGCAAAAGAATGCATAAACGAAAGACACAGTTAAAATATCTGTAACAGCTACTTCTGTTTATTTTTCTAGCCTTTCTCTGGTTTACCTCCTCTCAAATATGATGGAACATCATACAGCTTGGGGAACCTTTTCAGAACAGAATTCACGAATAGTCCTTTGGATTTAACCCCAAGAGAAGGCCAAGCTCTGATCAAAATTTGCTCACTCTGGAGAGAACGCAGGAGCACCATCACTCAGCCATGACTGTGACAAATCTCAAAGAAACTGCACAAATGGCCAACTGAGTGCCTATTATCACACAGACACTCGTGCTGGTGTCCAAGCTCACTCAGTTCTCTCAGCATCACAAGTGTGGAGTCCGTGCTGGCATCCTGGCTCTTTTCACTTGCTCTCTACGCTTCTGCAGCTCATGGGCTTCCATTTTTCTGGCTTCCCATTTTTACATAACCCTACCATTCCAGCTATGACTCTCTTGGTCTTCATTTGTCTTCTTCTCTATACTCTCTGCCTTTTGTCATCCCTTTTTGATCGTCCTCTCTCACTCTCCTCCCTTTCTCTCCTGTCCGGGCCAAGTCTACTCTGCTGACCATGTTCTCACTTAGAACTTTCTTGTGTACCACTTTCTTATCCTGCCCTGGACTCTTCCCGATGCCACTGCTGGTGCTATCCTCTATATCTACAATAAGAACCTTCCCCTTAAGCATGTCTTAAAGCAGCCATCTCCTTACATTATATACGTTTGGTGTGTATCAAAGTTTCTGAGTGATGAATTGACATGAGGAAGATTGCAAACGTGAAGTTTTTACCAAGTCAGCAGTTCTTTCAACCACCTTGGAGAAGACCAGAAATTTCAGAAAATCACTGTTTCCCCACTGGGTAGTTTCTTACTTTTCTTTGTGAGTTTCTGAAATGGGATATTGAACAACTTGACAGCAAGAAGTGTTAATGTTGGAGACTTTGAAACTGACTTAAGATGACAAGAGTCTATCTCATGGCCGTCTCTTCTGAGAGAACATAGTACACTTCCATTCCAAAGAGAAGCCACCTACATTGTCACATAGTGTCCTCAGTAACTTCCCCTGCCAAGAATACCAGCCTTTCCTCTTTTCCATGGTGCATGGAAGTCATTTGTTTACCTTCAGCAGAGATCCTAATCAGAAAGGGAGGAGACAGTGAACCACATCTCACCATCCAATCTGCCACTGCCTTTAAGAGGCATTCATTATTATGTTACAACCATGGGACCCAGACACTTGGAACAAAACAGGCCTGTGGGTTGGCCATAAAGTCCTGTTGCAAACTTCAGTCGCTATGGGCAGAGAAGGGGCCAAACAAGATACTCATTTGTTTAAGACCCAGTGACATGATAAAACAGAGGCAAGCAGAGGCAGGGAGACTTCATAGAGCTCACAAGCTCTTGGGAGTTTGCCCACATGCCTGGAGCCAGTGGAAAAAGATGAAGACAGACTCTGAGCCTTCACATTTATGACAACACTGGATACAGATTTCTCTATAACCATCTACCAAATCCTTGCATTACCTTGGTGAATGCAATTTCTACTCCCTTGATACTTTAAGAGTCCCAGGATAGCCATGATTTCCTTCTGCATACTGTCAGCTTATGCCTCAATTCCTCCCTCCATTATCTTTTCCCCAGAGTGTGGCAATATCCTCTGTTTTCTGTGCCTCTGTTTTTATTTATCTGAAATGCATTTCACACATCACAAACAACCCTATCCATGAACTTTCCCTTGGGTCTTGTCAGTCATTCTGCATCATGTATGTTTTTATCAGATGCCTTCAGTATGGACATTATGAGGAATTACACTTTAGAAGCAGACTTTACCAACTTCACTATATACTACAGGAGAAACAGTACAACCATCTTTGTGTGCTTATATACAGACTGTAGACAACAGTAGAAGAAAGGTTGTGAAAAGATCAAATAAAAAATACATATAAAACAAAGTATAGAAATTGCTTCATTAAATATCACTTGAACACACACACACACACACACACACACACCAATGCACATGTACATTACCTCCCCCTCCATCTTATGAGTAAAGAATACTTGGATCCTTAGTTGTAATAACTCTATTGCTGTGACCTGGAGACACAAGTAGGTGACCCACAACTAGAGCTCAGCTAAGATTTGTCTCAGACTTTGGCATTTTTCATTTGTCTAATTCATAAGTCTGAAGGACAGTAGTATGTGAGGTAATGCTGGCTGAGAAGATGGATTTCAGTGAGTGGCTCCCTGGTAGGCAGATAGATATGGAGAGGAGCCGTGGCTAAGTAATAAAGTCAAAGAATTTCCAAAACGGTTAGCTTCTTCCTCAAATCCCAAATTTAAAGTAGATATTTTTTCTTCCACAATCTAACCACCTGTTGATGGACAGGCTCAATAAATTCACATCTGGATCAGGATATGTTGCATACAGTTGTGAGCCAATCAACTATCCTAGCTTTCTTCAAACTGACCAAGCCTAAATAACTCAAGCAAGATTATTCAAAAGCATTAACCCCACCCCTCCAATTCTCTAGAAAATACTGGATGTATTTATTTTTTACTTTCTGAGTCTTACCCCCTGCAGTGCAAAATGTCTTTTTCTCTGCACTTCTGCTGTGTGTATGCCTCCAGCCCCAGGAAATACTTTCTCTCTGCAGGGCTCCAATTTCTCTGCTGCTACATGTTGTGCTCTGGATTTGTCCTGCATTTGAATTCTTTAACTGGCAAAGAAAACAAACTCACTAAAGACCCTTTGACTGTATCATTTCTAGAATGTATCACAGGCTTGAAGACTGGCCAAAACAGGATCCTAACATGGCCAAAAAGTTGGCTTTCACTTGTGTTAATCATGGAGCTAAGCTGCAAGGATGATTAGCCTTAACAAAGCTGTCGCTTGGAGCCTCTCTTTATCTTCCATCAAGATACATGCCAGGTCTCAAAGTCCCAAGCCTTTGTAGAATTAGGAAAAGGCAAATCTCAGGGACCTAGTACAGAATACTATTGATTCATTAAAGGGACAATTGCTCAAGGGTTCTTCCTATTATAGTTCAATCACGTTCTCAATACTCTACTATCACTCCATTCTCACCTATAATTCATTTGTCCTTCTGCCTTCAAGGATGTCAGACCTGCTGACAGCCTGTCCATGACCTGCCCTAACTCCACAGGAAAGTTGCTAAGGTTTTTAAAGGGTTAAAAGATGTTTCCCTTTCTCTCACTAAGAGTTTTGTTTAATCTCAGTGAACCCTCTTGCTTTAGTGCAGAGGAAGGATAACATCACACAGGGGCTGTGTGACAACCCAGAAGACTGGCTGTGAATATATTCACAAGGAGAGTAGAGGAAGGGATTCTCCCTTGACTTGGAATTCACAAGAAAGGAAGGATCGTGATAGAAACTGCATAGACACCAGTGTAGTATGGCAGAAAGGTTCCAAGGGCCCCAGGCATCCAGTCAAATATAAGGCACAATTATACCAATTGAATAATGCTAGTCCTGCTCACAAGCCTTTTTTACTTACTTATACTTCTGAACCACTGAAAATTCCTTTCTTAGTGAAACCTCTGTGGTTCTCTATTTTGGCTTTGATATGCCGTATCCCCCTACAGTCTCATGTTTGAACACTTGGTATCCAGCTAGTGGCCCAGGGTTATAGAACATTCTGGATAGGAGACATGGCTAGAGAAGGTGGACCACATGGGCAGGACTTAAGGGTTATAACCCTCCTCAGCAATAACTGCCACGTGTTCCCACCTCCACCAAGTTCTTTTTCATCTCTTCTTTATCACCATTGACTATACTCTCTGGAACAGTGATTTTTAATCTTCCTAATGCTGCAACCTTTTAATATAGTTCCTCACATTGTGGTGAGCCCCAGCTATAAAATTATTTTTGTTGCTATTTCATAACTGTAATATTGCTACTGTTATGAATCATGTAAATATCTGGGTTTTCTGTTGGTATTAGGCAACCCCCAAGAAAGAGTCATTTGAACCCCAAACAGGTAGCGACCCATGGGTTAAGAGTTGCTGCTCTTGAACTCTGTGCTAAAACATCCTTTCTCCTTTAAGTTTCTTCCTTGCAGTGTTTGCTCACAGCAAAGTGACAAATGATCAGTTCAGATGCCATGTAACCTACTGAGATCAAGGTGAGTGTGAATGAAGGCTGGGTTCCCTCAGACCTTAGGGCATGCAGTCTGTGTTCTTCATTACATAAGGGACATATCTATGTTAGGAAGGGGCATCAAAGATAAAAAGTTAACAATAAAAAAAACACAGGCTTATGATAGGTAGTCACACTTTTACATAGCAAGTATTCTGCCTATGGACAATAAAGTAGTTAAGTTGTGTATGCACGGGTGTGTGCATGTGCGAGCATGCACGTGTGTGTGTGTGTGTGTGTGTGTGTGTGTGTGTGTACACCAAATATATGTCTTTGTAGTTTATCTTCACTTTTCAGCTGTGTACTTTGGCAGCATTTAGTCACTGTATATATTTCAGAAAGACTAAAAATTTAAGAGCCAATGTAAATGCTTGGGTAGGCATTAAATTATCTAATTATTCATTCTGCAGCTACTTTTCCAACATCACTTTCTAAGGATGAACTCTATAATACTTTCTGCCATGCTCTAAAGTAGAGAACATAAAAACGTTAGTAAAAATTTATTCTTAACGGCTTCCCACTTCTAATTTATTTATGAAATGGAATATATATCACTTGCTTCTTGGTAGGAGAACTCTAACAAACTACGAGCTATAATTTCTATTCCTAGAAATGAGCAGGATGGCTTCCCACGTAGCTTCCTATCCTCTCATCCGTAACTTCATAAGCTCATCAAAAAATACAGAAAAAAAAAAGAGGAAGCATCAAGAGAAGGCAGAAATGAGAAAATGTTTCCAGTTCTCAAAGGGACAGTAGCTAAAACTTACTTTTATTTCATTAAAAATGTCACCAAATATGTTTTTGTTGAAAAATAGAAAGGAGACTTGGCAGATAGCTCAGCGGGTAGAAGAGTATTCTATCCAAATATCAGGACGCTGGTAAAAATCCCCAGTTCTCAAGTAAACACTGAGTGCATATTACGGCATCTGTAACCACAGTGTTTCAGAGGAGATAGGAGAATGCCCGAAACTTACAGGGCAGCTAGACTGGCATACGCAGTGGCTAAACTACCAAGAGGCTCTATCGTAAATAAGATAGAAGGCAAAGACTGACTGACACCCAAGGTTGTCCTCCATTCTAAACTTGTGTGCCATGGCAATTATCCCCCCACTCAACCCCACAATTTGAATAGAGAAACTATACTTAGCACTTCAGCCAATATTAAAAAATATGTGAGTCAGTTTATAGTACAGGCTAATCATGTTGGAAATTCACCAAGAAATAATGAAGTGGAAATAAAGGAACTAGAAAAGAAAGACAGAAAGAAAGATAGTCAAGAAAGAAGAAAGAAAGAAAGGAAGGAAGGAAGAAAGAAAGAAAGGGAGGGAAGGAGGGAGGGAGGGAGGGAGGGAGGGAGAAAGGAAGGAAGGAAGGAAGGAAGGAAGGAAGGAAGGAAGGAAGGAAGGAAGGAAGGAAGGAAGGAAGGAAGGAAGGTTGGGAACACCAAAAATTGATGTAGCTCTTGGTCCCATTGGAGCATCACACTGGGCTTCATTGTAGAAATGCTAGGAAAATCTGTGGTTCTTTCTATCTGAGCAGTGGAAACTTAAAAGTTGCTACATAAATACAGAAACCTCTGTTCTGGAGGGAATAATACAGGAAGTTCTGCTCTTGGGGGAGTAATACAAGAACCTCTGCTATGGGATGACTAATTTTAATTCTACTTGGCAGGATTTTTCTTTTTTCCTTTACTTTGTGGCTTCATTTTAGAATTAAAAGTTAAGTTGGGAATATTCATAAGGAATCCTTAATTAACAAAAAGGCCTCAGAGCCTTCCCTTGGAGTGTGATCTTGTTGCAAATGGACCACACCATCATCCTTCTTAGATGCCTAGAATTCAGAGACTACAACTGAGTAGACGCTATACAAGCAGATACTGGGTGAATGAATCAGTCAGAACGTTCCAGACTTACAGGTTGCAGTCTCATATCATATGCAAAGAAAACTTCAGACAGTGCATGCTAGGAACAACAGTTATAAAACTCTCAGCATCCTCTTAGCCTATAGATGAAGGTCCAGGTTAAGTTCAAACTTCTGTATTCATCTATCTCTGAGTGAACAAAAACACAAACTGTAGCACAGAGACTCCAGTCCTTAGCTGGAACAGGTCACAATAGACACCCCACTTGTTTGCGTTAAAGCCAGTTGTAATTAGATAATGGATGGTGAGTACTTCAAAATTAGGAATAATTGTACCATTCTTTGCTTCAACACTTTTTTCTACATCCATTTTTTTTTTCCTTTTTGAGCATCTATGAAGATTTTTTTTTCATTTTTATTGGATATTCTGTATCTTTACATTTTAAATGTTATCCCCTTTAACCATATTCCCATTCCCCTTTCTCCCCTTCCCTGTGCTTCAATGACAGTGCTCCTTTTTCTAATCATGCTCTCCCACCTCAGTGCTTTGGCATTCTCCTACACATGGAAAATGAACCTTCACCGGACCAAAGGCCTTTTCTACCATTTATGCCACACAATGCTATCCTCTGCTAAATATGCAGCTGGAGCCATGGGTCTCTCCTTGTGTTCTCATTGGTTGGTGTTTTAGTCTCTGGAAGTTCTGGAGGGTTTGGATGGTTGATAATGTTGTTATTCCCATGGGGTTGAAAATCCTTTTATCTCCTTCAGTCCTTTATCTTCACCGGGGCCCATCTGATGGTTAGCTGAAAGCATCTTCATCTGTATCATTATGGCTCTAGCAGAGCATCTGAGGAGGCATCCATATCAGGCTTCTGTCAGTACAAACTTCTTGGAATTTACAATAGTGTGTAGATTTTTTGGGTCTTTGTGTGGTTTAGATATGAGCATAATTGTGACTTCAAAGAATGAATTGGGTAGTGTTCCTTCTGTTCTATTTTGTGGAATAGTTCGGAGAGTATTGGTATTAGATCTTTTATGAAGGTCTGAGAGAAAGTTGCACTAAACCCATCTGGTCCTGGGTATTTTTTAGTTGAGAGAATTTTGATGATTGCCTCTATTTCTTTAGGGATTATGGGGCTGTTTATATGGTTAATCTGATCTTTTTAACTTTGATACCTGGTATATGTCTAGAATATTTTCCATTTCCTCTAGATTTTCCAGTTTTGTTAAGTATAGGCTTTTGTAGTAAGATCTGATGATTTCTTGAATTTCCTCAGTTTCTGTTGTTATGTCTTGCTTTTCATTTCTGATTTTGCTAATTTGGATATTCTCTTGTTCTTTTAGTTATTCTGGATAAGGGTTTATCAATCTCGTTGATTTTCTCAAAGAATGAGATACTGGTTTTGTTGATTCATTGTATAGTTCTTTTTGTTTCTACTTGGTTGATTTTTTTCTCTGAGTTTGATTGTTTCCTGCTTTCTACTCCTCTTGGGTATATTTACTTCTTTTTGTTCTAGAGCTTTCAGGTGTGCTGTCAAGCTGCTAGTGTATGCTTTCTCCAGTTTCTCTTTGGAGACACATAGAGCTGTGAGTATTCCTCTTAGCACTGCTTTCATTGTATTCCGTAAGTTTGGATATGTTGTGCCTTCATTTTGATTAAATTCTAAAAAGTTTTTAATTTCTTTCTTTCTTTCTATTTTTCTTTCTTTCCTTCTTTCTTTTTCTTCCTTTCTTTCTTCCTTGACCAAGTTATCATTGAATAGAGCATTGGTCAGCTTCTACGTGTATATGGGCTTTTGGTTGTTTTGTTGCAATTGAAGACCAGCCTTAGTCCATGTGATCTGATAGGATGCATTGGATTATTTAGATCTTCTTATATCTGTTGAGACCTGTTTTGTGACTGACTATATGCTCAGTTTTGGAGAAGGTACCATGAGGTGCCGAGAAGAAGGTGTATTGTTTTGTTTTAGGATAAAATGGCCTGTAGATGTCTGTTAAAGCCATTTGTTTCATAACTTTCATTAGTTTCACTGTGTCTCTGTTAAGTTTATGCTTCCATGATCTTTCCATTGATGAAAGCAGAGTGTTGAAGTTTCCCATTATTATTATGTGTGGTGTAATATGCTTCGAGGTTTAGTAATGTTTCTTTTATGACTGTGGGTGCCCTTGTATTTGAAGCATAGATCTTCAGGATTAAGAGTTCATCATGATAAATTTTTCCTTTGATGAGTAAAAAATGTCTATTCTATCTTTTTAAATTACTTTTTGTTGAAAAATTTATCTTATTTGATATTAGATTGGCTACTCTAACCTGTTTCTTGGAACCATTTGCTTGGAAATTTTTCCCCAGCCTTTTACTCTGAGGTAGTGTCTGTCTTTGTCACTGAGATGAATTTCCTGTATACAGCAAAATGCTGGGTTCTGATTATGGATCCAGTCTGATGGTCTATGTGTTTTTATTGGGGAGTTCAGTCTACTGATATTAAGGGATATTAAGGAAATGTGATTGTTGTTTCCTGTTATTTTGGTTGTTAGAGGTAGGATTATGTTTGTGTACTTTTCTTTTTTGAGGGTTTGTTGTAAGAAGATTACTTTTATGCTTTTCCTAGGGTATAGTGTCCCTTCTTGTGTTGGACTTTTCCATCTATTATCCTTTCTAGGGCTGGATTTATGGAAAGATGCTGTGTAAATTTGGTTTTGTCCTGGAATATCTGGTTTTCTTCACCTTTGGTAATTGAGAGTTTTGCTGGATATAGTAACTTGAGCTGGCATTTGTGTTATCTTAGGATCTGTATGATATCTGACTGAGTAAGATCTTTAGCTTTCATAGTCTCTGTTGAGAAATCTGATGTAACTCTCATCAGTCTGTCTTTATATCTTACTTGACCTTTTCCTCTTATTGCTTTTAATATTCTTTCTTTGTTTTGAACATTTGGTGTTTTGACTCTTATGTGTTGGGAGGAATTTCTTTTCTGGTCCAATCTATTTAGAGTTCTGTAGGCTTCTTGTTTGTTCATTGTCATCTCTTTATTTAGGCTAGGTAATTTTTCTTTTATAATTTTGTTGAAGGTATTTACTGGGCCTTTTAATTGAGAGTCTTTGCTCTCTTCTACATGTATTATCTTTAGGTTTGGTCTTCTCAATTTGTGCTGGATTTTCTGGATGTTTTGGGTTAGGAGTTTTTTGTTTTATGCATTTTCTCTGCCTCTGAGATTCTCTGTTTCATCTCTTGTATTCTGTTGTTGATGTTTGTATATATGACTCCTGATCTCTTTTCTAGGTTTTCTATCTCCAGAGTTGTCTTTCTTTGTGATTTCTTTGTTGCTTTTATCTTTAGTTTTAAATCCTGGATGGTTTTGTTAAATTTCTTCACCTGCCTGCAGTGTTTTTCTGTTTTTCTTTATGGGCTTCTACTTGATTACCTGTGTCCTCTTGTATTTCTTTAAGATAGTTCTGAATGCCCCTATCAAGGCCCTCCATCATGAACATGAGGTTTAAGTCCAAATGTTTTTTCTGGTGTTTTAGGATATGTACTATTTGTTGTAGTGGGAGAACCTAGTTTTGATGTTGCCAGGTTGCCATGGTTTCTGTTGCTTATGTTCTTGTCCTTGCCTCTTGCCATCTTGTTATCTGTGATGCTTGATGATCTTGTTGTCTCTGATTGGAGTGTGTCTCTTCTGTGGATCTGTGGTCCTGTGAGCTTATGAGGGAGAGCACTCCTGGGTGTTCAGCTCTTTGCGGGAAGGCTGTGAATCCCTATGGAGGTAGGCCGGCTCTAGCTCCGGCTGTAAATGTAGTCCGGAATGGTCCAGTTCCAGGCAAACCAGCACCACGACATCTGTTCCCTGATAATTCCTGGCGGTCTCTCCCAGGTAGTCAGTAGAGAGAAAGTGGGGACCCACCCATAGGCTCAGGAACGAGATTAGTCCTGGGCGCTCAGCTTTCTGCACCCAGGCTGTGAGTTCCAAGCCCTACATTCATTTTTTTTATTAAAAAATAGGGCTAGAGAGATGGTTCAGTGTTTAAGAGCACTTGCTTCTGTTGCAGAAGACCTAGCTTCAGTTCTAAGCAATCTATATAACAACTTACAACCATGTGTAAGCAACTCCAGTGTCAGGGGATCTAATGCCCTCTGCAGGCACCAGAAACACATGTGGTGCAAGTCCATACATTCAGGTAAAAACTTATCCACATGAAATAAGATATATCTCTTTATAAATTATGGCACTAATAACTTTTACTGTCATTCTAGTAAAATATGTATGACTTTACAATATGAATCTCACTGACAAACAGGAAGGGTGCTGTGTTTGCTCAAAGATGCTTATTCTATCTGATATGTCAACTGATAGGGATGTTTCTGACTGCCCTGAAATCAGAATTAAAAAAAAATACTTAGCTGAACATTCTACATTATTGGTAAGTGCTTTCAGGTCGGACTCCTGATTTCTTTTCCTTGCTAATATCCGGAATAAACTTTTAAACACAAAGATCAGAATCCAGGCTGAATCTGCCAAGATACCCTCTTCTTTGGGGCTTCATTACTTTGAGGAACATAATTTTTGGAAAGTACACAGAAGGTTATGCAAGAGCTAGGTCTGGCTCTTGTGGAAATCATATGTATTAGTTAGAAAAATAGCCTAAGCACCCAATCCAAACTACTAGATTTGGTAACAGCAAAAAAAAAAAAAAAAAAAACAGTGTCCCCTGGGGTTATTAGCCATTTTTAGCTCTCCCTGACTGTCCAGGTAAGGTAAAGAGGAATACAAGTTATGGTCGAGCTTTTCTCAAGAAAGGGGAGAAACCGTAAAATCTTTTTAGAAGCCTTTCATGGATTAATTCATTGCAAGCACATGACCACACTCCTGAAACACTGGATGGTCTTGAGATGCAGGGTGCTGCTGGATTTTATCCAAGACTTTGTGTGCTGAGAGCATTGACTATTATCCTTGCCAGACAGGCTTGTCCATCTTCCCATCAGTTGCAAGACATTTAATAAAAACAGGCTGCGTTCATTCATGCTTGTTTTATGGACCGCTCCACAGGCCCTCCACTGGGTAAGCCTGGAAGACCCAGCCATGCATGGCAAATGGCTAAGCAGATGGTTTCAGTTTAGATACTGGCTGTCAATGGTTTGGTGCGAACAGCTCTTGCAAACCAGCATGAAGTGAACAGATTGCATGGTGGCTGGGAGAAGCATATGTAATTGGAAACAGTAGCCACTTACAATAGGGGTACATTTTAAATCTTTATCTGAGTGGCTCCAGTTTGGGAAAAGAGAGTTGATTAACCAAATGTGTTCCCGCCTGTGATAAATCCAATATCTGGAAAGCTTGGGTAGCATCTGAGGGGGTGGGCATAGCTGGTTTGTGGCATTCAACAAGGATGTCTGGATCTCAGAACTAAGCCTGTTCCCTCAGGATGAAAAGGCACTTCAGGAACAAGGAACACATTCTAAAGAGCCCCTTGGGCAAACTAGAAAGAGAAGTAGTTTAAATTATGTGTGCCAAGCAAGCTACAGGTATGAGCATGAAGGGTAAAGAAGAGAAGATATAAACAAGGGTTAGAAAGTATAGATACATAGTTTGGGAGACCCTAACTGACAGGCATGTGAAATTCTGCAGTTCATGGCCTGGTCAGGGCTTTTAGGGACATCACACAGGCAAGACAAGAATACCTCTCAAACATTGCCTTCATCTGAGACAGGCAAGATGGACTAAGCTGTGCCAGCAGCCCCAAAGTTGGCTTGGAGAAAATGCAGCTTCAGGTACAGGCACATTCATGTCTGTTTGCCCCATAGTCACCATGTCCGAGGCCCGGCAATCAGCTCATGATGCTGGCATCGGTAAGGCACAGCTGATCTTCCTAAACTGTCTTTGTCTGTGCCTCCTCCTGTTTCTTGGGCCCCATTACCATCTCACTAAAGAGTTCTCTATGTTTTTTATACGTGCTATAGAGTGTAGTTAGCTGCTGCTCTGGGCACTTGCTTCAAGTTTTTGCATATTAGATGATGATTTGGTTAGCTGTCTTACTAGACTGTGTATGCCATGACATTAAGGACTGACTCTCTCTCTCTCTCTCTCTCTCTCTCTCTGTGTGTGTGTGTGTGTGTGTGTGTGTGCGCGCGCGTGAGTGCGTGCTCAAACATTATAGCATATACACAGAGATCAGAGGACAACTCTTGGGAGTTCATTCTTTTCTGCCACCTTAAAGTATCCAGGGATCAAATTCCAGTTGTCGGGATGGCCCATAAGAACCTCTTCCCACTCAGCCACTTTGTGGACCCTACTTTTCTTTTGACTTGCCAAGTATTGTGTGTCTATCTGAGAATAAGCCCTTGAGGGGGTTGAGGTGTTGGTTTAATGTATGCACAGGTGAGTGAAAGGGGAGAATGGCTTTCTTTTTTTTCTCCATGCTCAGATTTAGAAGATAGTGTACGCTTTAGCTTAGACCACAGGAAATCAGGGGCCATGACCTGAAGAAGCTGGCTCCCTAACTAAGCATTGAAGCCTAAGGTAAAGTTGGCCTATAGATGGAGCCAGGAGAAGCTGGGGGCTTTGGCATAGCTTCTGAGATGTACCAGGGACACACAAAGCCTTCCTGCCTGCATCTCGGTTCTGGAGAGTAGTAAGAAGAACGCTCTAAGTGTTGAGATTTCCCTGGACAGCTATGGCTATGGAAGACATGAGCTGAAGGGTCAGAGCAATAGGATGGCCTGCCCAGGACAGAACACCAGCTTTGTGGGTGACATAGTCTATCTTGAAGAAAATATGGGTGTTTTGTGCCATAGAAACTGAGAAGTGGCAGAACCTGACGTCGACTTCTGGCATGTCACCCCCAGAAACCCTGGGTCTAACTTTGGTTTGCCTTCCCACAGTGTCCTGCCCTAGACCTGGCCTGTTGTCACAGTATGTCAGGAGGACTCTGATTCTGTGGAGCTGTTGGCAGGAAGGGCTGAAGCGCTGACCTGCTTTGCATCCTCCAAAATACTGCTACTATCTCTTGGAGGCACTTTCATCTGGTGATTGTGCTTTCCCAGCACAGACAGCCATGTGAAAGAGCCATTCTTCCTCAGTCGATTTCCACAGCTCAATTCAATTGGATCACTTGGCAATGTGTGGCAGCTGATGTGCCAAGGTCACTGAGGAGATGTGAGCCACATGTACACACTGGGTGAAATCAAAGGAGGAGGCTTGATGCCATCTGGCCCAACGTGCTCACTTTGCAGTTGAGTGAAGTGAGGCTCAGGGACAGGGAATGGCAAGGGCAAAGTCCCCCCTCCCCACCATTGCCAGCAGAGCAGTAAGAGCCAGCCATGCTTGAGACTTGTCCTTGAGGTGCTGGGTCACCAAAAGAAATGGACAGTCAAAGGAATTCACCCCAGTGTCACAGAGTAGAACAGCCCTAAACAAAAATGACATACTGTAGAAATGATGCCCTGTGCTCTCCTTCCTGAAAGGTAGCATCTTCATCCTGGGAGACAAGTTACTTTCCCTCTCTGAATTTGCAGTTCGGGGATAAAAATGACTAATTGTGTATCCCACACTGTCCCTAAACTCAAGGCATCCACAGTTAGAAAAAAAATTAATGTGAAGTCTACATATGTGTGCAAGACACACAGCTAAGTCAAGAACCAAGGATTTCTCTTAGAAGAAGCAGTGACAAATGGCCCCTAGATGCTGATAATACAGTGTTAATCTAGGGCATAGGAAGCAACTCTCCATCCAGAACTACATGCTGGGGCACAGAAATGGATGAAGGCTGAGACACAGAGCTGAAGCAAGAGTCAGATCTTGACACTGGAGTTGAAAACATGCATCAAGTTTGGTGGAAACAGAATCGATTTAGACGCTAAATATAATGTGTCTCTCCAACCCCTGAAAACCCAAGAGTTTATGGCTACTTTTATGTTGTATTTAAACCCACTTAGTTAAACTATAAAAATTTGAAATACTAAGTTCTGGAACCTGGGAATAAGTGAAGGCAAGCTAGGAGTATCTTCGAATGCTCAGAAGAAATATTATTGTGTAAGTTCCCGACTTTGAATTACAAAGCCTGTGTTCCACTATCTCAAGATAACCAGTTATTATTGACCTTGAACAAGTAAAGTCACGTCACGAAATCTGATTCCTCTTCTGCAATAGAGATAATAATAAAGAAAGATGAAGTCACCAAATGATCAAGATCATTATTGATCCACAGAGGGCTTAGCACAGAAGCCAAAAAGAAGCATGTGTTCAGTAACAATGAAATTAAGGATCCACAGTGAAAACTACCAACAAATATATAGATGAGGGTAAAGATGAGGGGAGTGAAACAGTTTCCTGTCCTCCATTTTTTTTTCTCACTCTCTTCTTCCTTGTGTGTGTGTGTGTGTGTGTGTGTGTGTGTGTGTGTCCCTGTGGTTCTGTTCTTTTAGAGAAGCTTGATTAATACAGAATGTTCTGCAGACTGCTCAGTCCACCTGTGGGCAGGGCATAAGATGACACCTGTGTGAAAATGTTGCCTTCTCATCTGCAATTGGTTTCCCCTCAGAGCATCTCTGATTGGCTACTGGAAAGCACACACTGAATGGGAGGCTCACTAGCTTTATGTTGAAATAGCAGGCAAGCTGAAAGTACACAGGACGTTGGCAACAAGGGTCTCAAAGCTAGGTGTTCCTAAATTGTATTCCTAACCATTTAGGACATTGTTTACGCTGGGACTTGGTATTATCCCTCTGACCTGTACCTCAAAGTAAATTCTACTGAAAAGCGAACAATAAATGGAGTTTCTTTCAAATCCGTTTCTCTAAGAGAAGGAAGCTTTACAAGATTGCACACCATTGTGTTCCTCACCACTCACTAAAGTGCAAGTGGGGTAAGAGAATATGTTCAGTTTGGAGAGTGTTTATTAAGGAAATGAATCTTCTTAGAAGAATCTGAATCACAGTTGCATGCATTTCTAACCATGTTATCTGGGCAAAGAAGCCTCAGTCTACTCCCCTGTAGGTTTCAAGGAGCAGCCCGAGGACTGCAAGAGATGTCATGTCAACACATCAAGCACATGGATGGGCTGCGAAACATCTCAGCCAATCTCCCTCTGCGGTCTCCACTCTTTGGGGATTGTCAATTCTCCAAGCAAAAACCAAAGTGTTTTTTCAAAGTTATCTGTTCAGGAGTTACAGAGTTGAGGATTGCTTTACATTTGGTCCGATAGCATCAGTACCAAAGTATGATGCATCTTTCTTCAAATCCCTCTTGGCCTAGAACAGTGTTTCTCATACTGTGTCATGGCCTCCTTGGGATTCACATACTAGACATCCAGCATGGTGATAATTCACATTATGATTCATCACAGACGCAAAATGACAATGATGCAGTAAAAACCAAATATGGTGGTTCGGAACTCACCTCAACATGAGGACCCATATCAACGGGTTGCAGCACTAGGAAGATTTGGAACCACTGACTAGATGCCAGGACACCTTGTCCCCTCTTACCTTTTGGTATGGTAAAAAAGTAAAAGAGGAGAATCTAAAAATTGGAAGATATTGATTGGAGTCGAACACAGGTACCTCACTACAAAATGGGTGACTGGAGAGGCGGGCTTTTTCTTTCTGACACAGAAACATGCTTTATCGCACCCGACTCACAGATTTTAATGTGTTTACCACTGGAATGTGAGTTTCTCAATGTCAGACAAACATCTCATCCTTTTCATGCTTTTTGGCACAGCAAGAAACAGCCACAAAACAATGCAGAATAACCACGGAGACAACTGCAGTCGAAAGGGACAAGAAGGGACAAGCATTTCCCATTCATAGGCTTGCCTAGGAATCACCTCATTCTGACTTCAACAACTAAAGGGGAAGTGCTATTTTACCAAGATTTACACGTTCCAATAATTGGAGACAGAATTGAATTTAGAGACAAAATTAAATGCAGGAGATAAGTCATCAAAGATGCCCAGAGTAGACGGCATAAAGTGGGGTTCAAACCCAGAACTGAGCTCAGTGCTACGCAGCACATGCAAGACACAAGATCACCAAAAACACCCTCTTGTACTAAATTAAAACAACGACAGCAAAAACTATTCACAGGGACAGAACTAATGTCTTCGTTGGCTAAGGTGCTTTTGGCAAAATCACCAAGACTTGAGTTTGGATCTCCATCACCTGTTTTAAGAGTTGGCACATTCCAGTAATTGCAGCACTGGGGAATCAGAGAGAAAGGACAATCTCTGTGGATTATTGGTGAGCCAGTCTCCTGAACCGGTGAACTCTAGGCTTGGTGAACGTTCTGGCTATGTTTCCGCTGCTATGATAAAGACTATAGACAAAAGAAACTTGGGAAGAAAAGGGTTTTTCTCATCTTAAAATTCCAGATAACAGTCCATCACTGAGGGAAGTCAAGAAGGAACCTGGAAGCAGGAACTGAAGCAAAAAGCAAGAGGCATGGAGACAGGATGCCTATTGGTCACCTTGTTCTGTCCTAGAACGTAGCCACTTCCACCTGTGAGCTGGGCCCTCCCATATGGATTATTAATCAAGTCAATGCCCACAGACATTGAGAAGTATTCTTTAATAAAACTTTTCTATAAATATACCTAGGTTTGCATCAAGTTGCCAAAAAACCTCCACAACAACAACAAAAAACAAAACAAAACAAAAAACTAAAACAACAACAACAAAACACCCCAAAACAGTACAGTGAGAGACCTTGCTGTTTGGACAGAAATAACAGGTGGATTGATCTTGAAAAGGTAAAAGAGGAGACTGAGAAACTGAGACATATCCATCAGAGAAGAACATGGGTACCACACTAAAAATGGGTGATTGACTAGTCAGGCTTGTCCTTTCTGACAGCATCCAGGATGAAGTATCTAGGCCTATACCTTGAGGTAGGAGGCTTAAAAAAATGCTTCTCTGGGGGATATGGTCATTCCAAGAGACAAGAGAATACAAGCAATAACACTATGGCATGTAATGGTCAGACTAAGTAATTCTAGATTCTTATGGACAGTTCCACCATATACAAAGCGTTTTAGTGTCTTACAAATATAAGACATCTGTGGAAAGCAATTCCGAGCACAGAAATCATGACTAGTAAACACTGGAGAAAGGCATCTCAGAAGTTGAGATGTGATACTAATTTTAAAAGCTGACTTTATTATTCCCTAAAAGGTGAAAAAAGAATTTGGATTCAGTAAAAAGAGCAGGATTTTAGACAGAGGAAGCATTACACAAAAGGTTTGCGATGGCGCTTGAAATAAGAACACCAAATAGAAACCTTTGAAAGTAAATTTGAAAAAATGGCGCAGAAAAAAAAAAAAGACATCAAAGATTGAAAAAGGTGAAGAGCAGAACCATTTCAGAAGTTATAACATCTAGAAAAAATAAATTCTGGAAAGAAAATGTTAAATGAAGGATGAATAATTAAAGAAATAATTCAATCAATCAATTTCAGAATTTCAAAAGCTTTTAGGTTGAAATAAAACTATGCTGACATTATTGTTACTACAATTACACTGAGATGTCCCTATAACAATATCACACTAACATTATCACTATCAACCATAATTACACTATGACATGTCACTACAACATTCTCACGCTGACATCATCAAAAACATACTATCATACAACTTTATAACACTGAACAATAAGAAAAGCTCTATAATTCTTCAGAAAATCAGAGAGTCATGTTCTTAATATAAACAATCAAAAGCCAAATGGTAATAGTTCATTCAAGGCATTCTTTTTCCCCACTATGGAAATTGAATTCTTATTCAATATATTTCAATTGCAATTTTCCCTCCCCCAACTCATCTACAACTTTTGTTGCACCCAAATCTTTATTCATTCTAAAATATAAAATTAAATCTCTCTAAAATATAAAACTAAAATAAAAAGCAAACAAGCCAGAACAGCATCCTTAAAATTGAATAAAAAGCAAGAACGAACAATGTATTTGTAATTGTTTTTAACCATGTTGAACCCAGTCAAACAAGTAAGATAATAAAATAAGTACTTTTCAACTTAAAAGTTCTCTGGTATGAGAAGCCAGCTCAGCGAGTAAAGAACCTGAGTTTGGGCCCTGAACACTCCATTTAAAGCTCGACACGATTCTACTGGAGATTAGAGAGACAAGAGAAGCCCCTAAAATTCCTAGGCTAGCTACCTTGGTGTACATCAGCGAGCCACCAGGGACTTTGGGTCGAACACGCTGCAAAGTGTAAACTACTATCCAGTGTTGTCTTCTGAAATGCACATGCCTGTCATAGCACATATGTGCGTGTACAGGCACACACACACAGCACAAAGCAACAAAATAGTTCTCAGGAAGTTACTAGTTACATTCTGTAATATATAAAACTAAGCTGTTGGAGAACATCTACCAGAATACGGAGAAAACTAAGACTGAAATGGGATCCAGGAGGCCATTGGATCCACACATTGAGGAGTGCTTGCTAAGATATCCCAAAGGTGATCCTTTCAGAAGACACTGGGGTGCTTCATCAATAAGTACTGGCTCTGTTTGAACATGCAAAGAGCAGATTATTTTTAGAGTTTGGGAAGAATTGGGGGATAAACTGGTAATATATTTTATAAAACCTACACAAAGGCAAACTCTGGAAATCAAGAGTTACTATGCAGAAAAGAGAAAGGAAATACACCTGACCAAAAAAATGGTGGCCAGAGCTTATGTAATCATGTTAATACAAATACTGAAAACAGAGTGAGCCACAGTTACCATTCAGATATCTTGTGCCAACAGGAAAACAGTATGTCTGGATTCAGTGGAGCAAAGTGTGAATGACCTGAATTCTCACCTCCCACAGTAGATGCCAGCCTGCTAAGCTGAAGTGAGTAACTTGTATAGTACAGAATTTAGAAACTCTAGAAATAACAAGCATTAAATTACAAAGTAATTCACCAAATCATACAAAAATAAAGGCAGGAACCTCCACTGACCCTTGTTTCTTGGGAAGTGTTCATTTCTAAATGTTGGCATTCACCCACACTCCTCTCTGTTTGTCAAGGAGTAAGGTAGCGTCCGGGACAATACCACAATAGGGTTTGTGTTTGTTTGTTTGTTCTCTTGAAGGCGAGAGGCTTATATCTTGAGATTAAACTTGCTAAATCCAGCAGCCATGATGCTGTTTGCCCTAATGAATTGGGTTACACTTGCAGAGTAAAGCCCTCCTCACAGTTCTGCCTCCCTGTTTACTCAGGCAAGTGCCATTTTGTGACAAAGCAGATAAGATTGGGTTCCCAGGCCTCTAAAGTGTGACAAGTATATTATTTGAACGTGTGGGAAAATCATTTAAAATGTAAGATGCACAGGCTTGTCAATAGTCCCACTTCTGGACATGAACAGGAACCAAATAAATGGCACATTGCCATCTTGTCGTTTGCAAGTGTTCCTCAGAGATCCACAAAGAACAGGAAGGACAGAAGATGACAGGGCTTGAGAATTTACCCAGGCAGGTAGAAGGAAAACAAAACTGTTCTTTTAGCACATGTGAAAAAGGTTAAAGCAGAGTTGAGTCTTTCAGCCTAACTTATCAGGTTTACAGAGAAAACTGAAGTTGAAGCAACTCATGAAGGGAAAAAGCTGAAAACCAAGTGTATTTCTTTGTCATTTAGAACACAGTATCAACATTTGCGCTCACTAGGTGTCTTTACATCTTGGCAATACATTTAGCTTACACACGTACACACATTGTTAGAGAAGGGAAATTTTTAAAATCCTTAGACTAGTCTAGACTTTACTTTTGATCTGTCACTCTGTGGTCCTTTTTGAGTCCTGAGGTAACTGTATTGATGTTAACGCCATACCAATGTTTGTTCTCCATAACTCCTCTGCATAGCTACACTGTCCTAGTGAAGGAGGCTGACGGACTGGCTGGACACACAGCCTGTTGCACGCCCTCCTCTGGACAGTTGACTAGCTGGAGGTTTGCTGGAAAGGGTTGCATTTCCTGGAAGAGCCAATGGCTACATTCTAAGGTGTTTTACTGGTCCACCGAGATCCAACTTGGTAGTGTTAAATGAGCCATGGTGGAGAAATTCTGCCGCAGATGCCAACAAACGCTACAAATTAGGACTTCACTTTCTTCCCATTTCCGTTCCTTTGGTTGTTGTTGCTTTGCATTTACAGGCCCATCGTCACTTCTAAGGTTCCCAGATGCCCTGAATCTCATTCCTTCTTCTGTAATATTTTGGTACATGTGCACACATCTGCTTTGATCCTGTTTGCCTGTGTCAGCTTCTCTCTCCTCTATTTGCTCTTCTGTTTTCCACTTCTTTCCCCCCAAATAGTTCTGCTTCTGTTTTCATACCATTTGTGTTTGTGTGTGTGTGTGTGTGTGTGTGTGTGAGAGAGAGAGAGAGAGAGAGAGAGAGAGAGAGAGAGAGAGAGAGAGAGAGAGAGAGAGAAAGTGTGTTGATCTTCCTGAGTCTGGCTTACATTCTTTAACATAGTGATATCCAGTTCTAGCCCCTGTCCTGTAAATGGCACCTTTTCTTAGTTTCATCCTTTTAAAATTACATACACACCAACTTTTCTTTAGCCACTCATCTGCTCATGGACTGTGGACTGTTTCTCTTAGCTGTCATGAACAGTACAAGCATTGCTCTGTGGGGACCTCCATGCTAGGTTCACGGAACCCTCTCTACATGTATACACAGCAGAGATAAAGATGCATCATATAGAATGTAGTTTTAGTATCTTGAGAAACCTTCATATCAACTTTCTTAATGTCTGGGGAATTTTCCATCCCATAAACAGTATGTGAACATGTTCCTTCATTCTTCTCCATGTGGCTAGTTATTTCCTTCGGTCCTTTGCTGGCTAGATAGTAGCCACTGTGACTGAGGGTTGGATGAAATCTCAATGTAGTTTGCATTTGGACTTCCCTGATTGCAAAAATGCAACATGATTCATGATCTCTCTATGTAACTTAAGCTAGTCTTGAACTCACAATCTTCCTGCCTCCACCATCCAAGGGCTGCAAAGCCAGGCACGTGACCCTATACCTGGTCAACACTATTCTAATGTAGTAGAAAATCCAGGCTCAGAAAAGCAAGGTGCTCTACACAAATTTCTCCGAAACCTAGACCAAAATTGATGAGGGTCTTCTGGGCTGGGCTGTCTTAGGATAGGTCAGTAAGTAAGCGCTTCCGACCTTTTCTAATTCTGTCAAGTTCAGGTGGAGAAAGGCTGGCAGTGAAAGAGAAAAGGAGTCAAGAATGAGATAAGCAGAGAGCAATCTCTCTCTACTTCCACTAGTGTGCCCTGGAACTCCTTAGATTCTTTGCTTAAAAGGGCCTGCTCTCAGAGAGGGTGACCCACACACTGAAGTGTCTCCCCTTCACTCCACTGAACGGGGATAGGCAGCTTTCCCAGAGCTATAGCAAATCCCCTGTATAATTAAAAGCAAATCACGTCATTTATCGAAACCATGGCTTTGTTTGCAATGAAACAGCTTTTACTACCACCCTCTCAAGGATGTGGGGAAGAACAAATGTCAAGCAAGACAAACAAAAAGATTGTTATTGTTTTTGTTTTTTGTCAATATTATGATTATGGATGCGGGTACTTCTGTCAGAGAAGGTATTTGGAAATTCAAACAAATGTCATTGGAATTAGGCCACCCAGTATGGCAGCTGAGTAGCAGTGCATTTGTTGAATCTTACCATTGTCAGCAGGCTCAGGAAAACATCAAAACATCCATGCTGCAGTGTAGAAAATTAGTCCTCTCTTCTGTCTGCAGCAATGTGAAAGGGTTATTCCCCACTCAGACCTAGGCTTTGTGAATGTAGTACCGAAGAAGTCCTCGAGACATACACTGAATCATAAGTCTGCTTAAAAACTTTTAGATCTCATTTGCTTAGAATTTTTTGGAGTTAGTTTTTTAAGCTGTAGCTCCTGAATCCTTGATCCACTTACCTTTCCCCAGCACAGCATGGATTTGTGGGTTTACAGGGCCATTGCCTTCACTACAGGTAGCTCTCTAGCTCTTTCTCTCTGGTGGCTGAATGCTGAGGATTGACAGGAGAGATCGCATAAGGAGTTTGCTCAGAGGCCAGAGGCACGGACAATGGGTTCCCATGTATTTTTGGAAGACAGTGAGTGCTCCATGGGATGGTTGGGAGTGGGAGTGGCTAAATAGTGCAAGTGAAGGTACAGTATAGATCAGAACAGTGTTCTGGCTTCAGAGAGGTAGGTGTCTACAACCTTTGTCTTTGAAGGCAGACACACACACACACACACACACACACACACACACACATGCAGAGAGAGAGAGAGAGAGAGAGAGAGAGAGAGAGAGAGAAGAAGAAGAAGAAGAAGGAGGAGGAGGAGGAGGAGGAGGAGGAGGAAGGAGGAGGAGGAGGAGGAGGGAGAGAAGGAAGAAGGGAGGAAGAGGGAGAGGGAGAGATTTTGATACTAGAACAGTTACTTTTGGAAGCTATCTCTTACCAAAGAGCTGTCACGAGAAGAAATGAAGCAGGCTAGTGTTTTAAAATTCAGTAAATGGTCACAAGTTCAAAAAAACACAAAAACTGCTATGGTTTTGCTAAGGCAGACCATATAATTAAGAACTCAGAAAGCTGGGCTGCTATGGGCACAAACACCAAATGCTGAGTGTAAATAGGAGCACTTGACACTTTACCAGGCATACCTAAACACATTTGAAAACATACCTAAACACATTTGCAAACATACCTAAACACATTTGGAAAGTTCTACTTAGGAGCAAATCTTCAAGAATGGAAATTTTCTTTTGGAAATATAAATAAAGGGGATTTAAACATTTTTTCTATTTGAAAGATTTTGTTCTTGCTAGACCTGAGAGTGAACTACCCATCATCTCCACTTCCTGTAATCAGTCACCACCCTTGAATGCTCTGTCAACATTCAGAGCAAGCTTCAGTGTCCTCATGTTTGCATCATGGGTGGCTTTATGGTTCTGTTGACAACGTTTGTTGGATTAGTGTACTCTGAGTCCCTCGGTCTTTCTCTGTGTCTTTCTCTCTCTGTCTCTGTCTGTCTCACTCTCTCTCTGTGGTGTGTGTGTGTGTGTGTGTGTGTGTGTGTGTGTGTGTGTGTGTGTGTGTAGGTAAAGTACTAAGTGAATATCACACTTATTTTACAGCTTGGGAAACTGTGTATCTGCCTGCGTTGTGAATGTTATTCCTCATCTTCAGATAGCATTGGGTTACATTCTTTGTCCTTTCTGGCCTCGACTGGCAAAAAGTTTGATCAATATGATTCTCAGGGTTCTTACCTAAAGAAACTGATGATGAATAGATGATTATCAAAGATATCCTTTCCCTTACTTTTCTGAGAAGAAACTGGAATAGTTAAAGTCTCACTGACAATTGAACAATCAAATAAAATACAGAGGTAAAATGGTAAATTTGCCTCCCAGATGTTTGATCTGAGTGTGTTCCAAGTTTAAAGCAGGATGATTTTTCATGATTTTTTAAAAATGATTTTTGCTTATTATAGCTCCTGGAAAAAGTAGAGAAAGCTGTGGCATTCAAATTCACCATGTTTTAGTTTTTTCATGAGTAAAATGCAATAGTATGTGCTGTCTTTAGTGTGAAAAAACATGACGGAATTTGTAGGTTTGTGTTTGAACGCTCACATTTCAGTTCTCATCTTTGTTGTGTATTTTCCTTTTCCAGAACTAGAATAAACATCCCCGATTCTTGAGAAAAGCAGCACGGACATTTTTCTGATGGATAACAAACATGCCGAGTATATAGTCGATTTCTACATTACAGTCTTGGCTGTCGACATGCAATTTTGCAAGGCCGGATATGAATTTTACAGTAGCTTTGTGAAAAAGATGGGTGTCACTTTTGTTAAACAAGCCTACCTGTGTACTAAAACATTCTTTGTTTGATAAGCCTTTTGTCACCAACACATTGATTAAATTATCGTCATGCAAAACACGGACTTGGCAGTGCCAGGGCCAATATTTATACTGACCTCACCTTGGCCACTCAGTCCAAAGGAACTTTTCTCTTTTATTTAACTTGCTACTTTGGTTCATAACCATGGTCTTGTACATATTGACTCTCTTGACCTCCAGTGCCTTGTACCCACAGATACTTGGACTAAATGGGTTCTCACCCTCCTATGTCATCCAGCCCTGACAAGCTTTTTATTCACAAGATGTGGCATCCGTATGAGAAATTTACACAGATTACTGACCTTATGATTATGCAAAAATTAATTGTGAAAATAACTTTCTGTAGCTTGCATGAGGGGTTCTAAGAACAAGAGTGTGATTGCGTGTGAATAACACTAGCCAGACAACTCACATGAAAGATACATCTGTAGGTTTATTTTTTCTATTAGGTTGACAATGGAATAATAGTGCAGGTTAACCTCACATCTATTAATGAGTTGAAAAGGGGATAGTTTTGATTAGGTAATTTAAATATTTTTCAGATAATTAATATCAACTGAAATATCAACACTATGCTTGTAATTTAAATTCAGAGCAGTTATGTATGCAGATGAAAATGTCCTAAGCAAAAAGTTTAAATATATCATCTCAAATATGGTCTTTCAGAATCCAAGTAACCAGAGGATTAAATACTAGTTTCTATGCCTTGGAGAGTTAGTTATTTCATGTAAGCCGTACAATATAAGTCAAGTGGAATAGAAACATTCCTATTAGACTCTCACTAGGGGAGAAAACAGTGACACACACACGTCCAACATCAATGCTTTATGCAATGTAAGGATAAAGGGATACGTTGATACTAAATGGTCTTGAATCTAGAAATCCTTAGACAGAGAGCATCTCATTATCTCGAGTACTTCATCTATAAACTGTTGTGTCCACTATGCTATCAGAAAGTTAATCACTGAGAATGAATGGAGTTTAATGACCTTTATTTCCTTTCTCCATTTAAAGCCAATAAGCCTTTAGAGTCTTCTTAGCTTTGAAAGAGACAGAAATTCTCCTCTTTCAAATGATCTCAGTGCAAAAGGGCCTAGGCAAGATGATTAAGAAACTAGGCTCTGGTTCTAGACCCTAACCTCTATGAGAATTTGGTCATTTTTTTTTCTCTTTGAGTATGTTCTGCCATCCACAAAGCATAGCCATTAAAATTTGACTTGTCTGATTAGTTAGGTCACTGTAAGGCACTCTAGGTCACTGAAGTCTTCCCTGCTTCCTGGTCATGAAAATTTGCTATTGAAGAGGACAGTATCGCGTGGACCCTTTATAAGAGTCAATTACTACAGGAAGGTTTGCTGTTCAGATTTTGTTATTCCTTGGTGAAATACACACACACACACACACACACACACACACACACACACACACACACTAAAGTGTACATGTGGGTGTCAGAAGAGAACGTTCAGTGATCAGTTCTCACCATTTACCTTGTTGAAACAGGGTCTCTTTTGCATTTGCTGTTTGGCTGCATACTCCAGGCTGGCTGATCTATGAGCTCTCAGTCAACTCTTCTGTCTCTACCCTTCTATAGGACTACAGAGATTGCAGATGTTTACTGTCACATCTGCCTTATAAAACAGTGTCTGGGGACAGAGCCCATGGAGGCAGGCTGGTATAGTTAGTACCTTTACCTGTGCCATTTCCCTAATCATTCAAAATGCTTTTTTCAGAATACCCTTTGAGTGAAATAGAAAAAGCTTGTTGTCAGGACAGCAGAGCCAAGTGGTAAAGATCTATTATCTGCTTAGATATTTCATATATCCGTGCCTATTTTCTTCTTGAGGTGTTAAATCTATTCCTTGCTTTCATAATTAAACTCTAAAAGACATCATAAAGAACGATGTTCATTCTTTTCCATTTCATGTTATGATTAATATTCCATTTTCATCTTTGTTTCCTGTGATCGATCCTTAGTAATAATATTTTCATCTAGATTTGTTGACTAAATGAATTGTATAATTGATTCTATTTTAAAATTAGCCAAAATGATCATGACTGCATATTTCTGCAGTATCTATCCAGTAGAATTTGCGGTGAGTAACCCTCATAATGACAGATTCCTTCCATTTATGATTCTATTATTTCTTAGGGCTTTGGAGTTTTCTGTTAAATTTTCTGATTCAGAAAAGCAACAGATATCAAAGGACTGTTGAGTGAGTGAAATTGGCATATTTTACCTTTGCTGATACTTCTTTGACCCTGAAAGTGCATAGACCTACAACTTTCTTGCAAAAGGATTCTGGGCAATGTAGTCCCCCTGTGTACTCAAGAAGAAACATAGCTAAAGACCACACACTCAGTCCTGGTAGAAATCATATGCACACTGTACTGTAATTTTCTCTTTCTGTATTTATTTCTCTCCTAGAATAACAGCTTCTTGAGATGAGAAGAATGGCTTGTCCACAGTCATGTCTCTATCCTCAAACATTGGGTAGGTGCTTGAGGCATGTTTGCTGAGCTGAAGGCTATTCTAGGAGCCCATTTCCTTAAATATCATCTACTCAGTGGACCGTGCGTAATTACCATTCTTCAACATTGCAATCATCCTGTGATTTGCACATGATTTAGAGATAGCTGGCTTCTTCCACCATGCAGACACAATGCAAATGAATTCAACCAGCACTTTAGGTATATTTACTATGAGCTAAGCTCTCTGCTATTAGGGTTGAGAAAACACTGAATTATTGCCTGAGATTTCAGTCCTCAACTGCTATAGAAAACCAAAGGAAATGTAGATTAACTGCTCTATCTAGACTGTGGGTGGTAAGGCAACATGTTTTAAAGCGTGAGTAGGAGTTTGACTTATAGAAAGGGGGACTGTTATGTATTCAGACCAATAGAGTGAAACACACAAACCCCAGCCAATGTGAGAGTAAATACTTAGAGTTTTCAGCAATACTAAATCCTGGAGCATAAACTAACTTAAAAGTGCTATTGCAAAAGAACCTTGTTCAGGCTAATCAGAGACAAAATATACAAGGTCTTGTATGCAAGAACCAATCACACTGTCCTTCAGTGTCTAATGACAGTTTTTGATGTTGGCCTCATAAGATTACAAGAGAAATAAACAACTATTATCGATCACCAATGTTTTAGATATTATAATACTACAATGTTAAAGCACAGAGTGTTATATGTTAATGTGTTTGTGATGATGATGGTCTGAACAATTATACTGCCCTGGTCATCAAATACCCATTGTAGCTCATTAAGTAATTTGCAGTGCACAATGGTAGTGATAAAAATTGACTGTTACTAATCTATATTTTATTTGGATTTTTATTTCCTTATTTTTTTCTTTCCCCCCAAGATTTATATTATTATTTTAATTGTGAGTGTATGTGTGTGTTTGAATGTGGATATGTGCACATGGGTACATGGTACATAGTTATAAGCCTTTTGGTGTGGCTCCTGGAGCAAAACTCAAGTCTTCTGCAAGATATGTATGTGATCCACTGAGTCAACATTCTAGCCCTACTATATACATTTGAATATTCTTTTGATTGTTATTTTAGAGTGACCAAAACACTTTTAAGTAGCTATTTTAAACAACAGTGTTTTAAACAGATGAGGCAGGTCATTTAGCAAGTTCTGTAGAAGATACTGTTTAGGGAGACAGTGGCTTCACCTTCCTGACACAGAAGTGGAACACTAGGACAGTGATGGGTCTACACTTATGTAGGCCTACACTAATGAGTGTTTGTGTCTTCATCTTTTATAAGTGCACTTTAAGTTAAGAAAAGAAAGGTTAAAAATTGATAGAAGAAATACAAGGACACAAGGAACACTTTTGTATACTTGGTACATTAAGTTTATATTTAATGCTGTCAGTACAAAAATCTAGTATGTTTAAAAGAATTTAAGTATATGTGGCGAATTTTACCATAAGCTACTATTGAGATTTTAGTGAAGATACACAAACAAAAAATTAGAGCCTGTGTAGGCAGGGATTATAGTTCCCAGCCTCTCATGGTGAGTGGTGAACTTCTCAGTCCCACCTTTGTCACTCAGAGTGACTTTTGATCCTGCAAACTGGTAAGCAGCTGTACGCATTTTGAGTTTTTAAATCATATTTTTCACTGTATGCTTTCTCTATTTAGGGGTGTGCCATCTCATGACTAGTGACTATAACCTTAAATACACTGATGTGTTGTGTGTGTTGAATCCTTGGGGTAATAGGCTGAGCAGATAACCTAGGCATGCCATTGGCTTGACAATCCATATCTGTGTGCAGTTAGTCCTAGTGACTGAAATTTTCTAACACATTTCTCAGAGCCCAATCCTGTAGTCTGGAGACCTGGTCGTTCCTCCACAGGCAGGGGTGCATTCATTAACTCAACAAGTATTTATGAAGTTTCTATAATCTCTAGGCACAGAGCTGGAGGTCAAAGAAACATGACTAGAGAAAAAATGTAATCAACCTCCCAGTCTATGGGAAACTGAACACACGATAGAGGAAGAGAAGTCTTATAGACAAATTCACATTCAGTGGAGCAAGGGCAACTTACCTGCCACATCCCTCCATCCACAACTATGAATTGCTGATAATTGTAGGAAAGGGGAGAGGCCTCATAGGCCTACCAGCAGTCATAATGGAATGTTAATAGGGCCAATCTTGTGCAGATAACCACAACTGCAGTGTTCACAAGTACAATCCCAATGCCATGTTTAGAAGGCATTTTGTTTTCTCATCCTTAGTTCTTACCTTTTTCAGCTTTACCTTCTTCAGTGTCATCTGGGGTTTGAAGAGGGTGTTGTAGCTTTACCAGCTGGGGCCAGACACTTTCTTATTACTGATTCGTGGCATTTGTCTTACTGTTATAAGACAATTGGAGTGAGCTAAATGCCTAATACCAGCATTCAATTAATTAGAAATTTTTCTTCCCTACATGTTGAATGTGTCATGTGACTTTCAAATGAATGTTTCCATCTGCCCCATAAATCTTTGAAAGACATACTTAGAATAGTATTGTTTCACTTGAATTAAAGTGGAGGTCACAAACTCATCTTTAATAAATCCACTGTCTGAAAATAAGATAAAAGAGTAATTTACTGTGACTCAGGTCAATATCAGCATTGTCTTTTCTCTGCAGTACAGAGAACGAATACAGAGAAATGATTTAGACCATTGCCTGCTGAAAATAAAACATATTATATATTAAATCTAAAAAAAAAGAAGGTTCATGATTTAATAAAAATATAAAATTTCACAATATGTGCTTAAGAGTTCTATGTTCTCACAGAGTCTATGGGGGATGGCTAGGAGAACAAAATCTGTTTGTAAAAATGACTTTGGTGCTGATGTTGTGGACAGTGAGATGGATGAACAATACGGACTGGGCATCTTTCACATATGCACCTTTTGGAGTCTCATGAGAGCTGAGCTAATGCTCGGTTTCCCTGATAACCTGGCATTTGCTCTAACAGCGTGGAAGCTTTCATCTACTCCATCATAAATCACACACACGCTGAACACTGCTTTTCCTTGCTCTCACTCTCGGGGTATAGCCAGGGCAACTGATGATGTCCCAAACTCCAACAGCTCCCCTAGGAGCTCCCCAAAGTCCCCCAAAATGAACATCACTGGAGTTGCAGTCTCCAGACACACACTGATTCTAAACCACAATAATCTTTTTTACCCAAAGTGTTCCCAGGCAGCCAGCATGTCACAGTGGGCATCACTGAGCATTTCAGGAAGTTCTCCAGGCAGGCACCAGGCACTAGAAATCCCTGATCAAGTTCCTTAGAAAGAAATGACTGGGTCCATATAAGCTCGAATATCTGAAAATTAAAGAATCCATGTACAATTATATCTGACTTTAGCTTTGCCCTACAGCTTCCATATTACTTAGGAGTCCCGTGTCTTTTTCTGGGTTGTTGTTTGTTATGGTGGTGTTAGTTTCTTGTTGTTGTTGTTGTTGTTTTGTTTGTTTGGGTTTTTTTTTTTTTTTTGGTTTGGTGTGTGTGTGAATGTTTGATTTGTTGTTCTGGGTGTTCTTATTGTTATTGTGTTTGTTTGCTTGTTTGTTTTGTATAAGTTCTTTTGTTGTTTTGTTTTTGTTTTTTGTTTTGGAGTGTGTGTTGTGGTTATTGTTGTTGTCGTGTTTGCTTGTTTTGGTTCTTTTTTGTTATTGTTCATTTTTGTTTTGTTGTTGTTTGTTACATCTTTCCAGGAGATGTTGGGAAGATCAGCATCAAGAATTCACTTCAAATGCTGAAAACCTAGACCACAGATAAATAAAGGGGGAGACTAAATAAATGTCCAGATTTTTTATTCCACTGTAGATAAACTGAGGAAATTTAATAGACTAAATGTTCATTCATTATACATTGATATAATGGATCAATGGGTCTTGTTATTAATCAACTACTGTAGATGCAGAATCACATAGGATTATCTCCTGACTTAGTACTTCTAGGACTCTCAAAGATTATTTACAGGTCTGAATAAAAAGCCAATACTTCTTATAGTATGAGATAGAATTTGTCAGGTGACAGTCCATCTTCTGCTCTTTTTTATATTGTATAGGAACTACCGGGCCTCTCAGTATCCTTACCCATACTTATGAGAAATTACTAAATTGAATGTCTATCTAGATAGAATCAACCATAGAAATGGAAGTGCTTGAGTTGGCCTGGAGGAGAAAGTAAGAAATCATAGGGCCGTAAGACAAACACAAAGGACTTTCCATAGGAAGTAAATACAGTTGTTTAATGCAGAGAGAAGCCGGTTTTGGACTGTGAGATACCATGCTGGATACAAAGTACAACCAGAAAAAATTGTGACTGGAGTAGGACTGCTAGAGGAAGTGTGAGGGTCAGGGCTGACATGAAGACAAGGCTAAATACTTTGCTGTATTTAATAGTGTTATTGAAGATTAGGTGGCAAAATCACATCTTTAAGGATCATTCAGGTGTCAGAGTTGAAAGAACCCATAGAGCCGACTATCTGCCCAGTACTCTGTTAAGTAGAAGAGTTCACGGCCCATCATCCTTTCTCTAAAATGGAAGCATTCCTGGGGAGACAAGAACAAATACCTACTTATTTAGTGACAAAAAAAATAACAATACCATCAAAGTCCAACTTAGGAAACTAATTTGTTTACTAGGTTTTCTTATAGGGGTCTAGGGAAAGGGTAACTTACATGAATGGAAAGCCTCAAAGGCCGCTATATCGCCAAAATTTAACTCCAACTTTAGTAACAGCTCAAGAAAGCTGGCAACCAAGAATACGCTGTACAACTACCTTTTAGGCAGCTGAATAGATTGAGGAGTGTGTTTTCTAGGCAGTTAACCTGGTCTGAGTCTCTTTCAAGCAACTATGCTTATCTGAAATATCTTCTAGAAATTTCTCACCATTTACAGAAATTTGAAAAGGAAGTGGCCTAATAAATCTGGTCTGTTTTAGGAACTTCCTGAAGCTTTCGTTCTTTCATTTCCTGAGCTTAAGAAGCTTCCCCCAGGTCACAATGCTTCACCTCTCTTTACTACTGCCTGCATCTTATGCTTTATTCCAAGATTAAAGCTTTTTGTCTCCAAGTAAATTGCCACATAACAGAAGTCTATTGTTATGAGGTAGCACGTATTTTCAGACAAGGTGGAAGAAGACACGAGTAAAGACAAGTCTACAAATCACCATCTTCTCCCTGTCTTCACAACTGAAGCTCACTTTCTGAGAAATCTTATCAGCAAATATAGCCTGCAGTTGTAGTGTGCAAAGCAGTTGCTTAACCTGGAACACATTGCTCAAATGAGAAGTCTAGAGGTAAGAGGTGTACCAAGGAAATCTGCTTTCCTATATTCCAGTCCATATGCTGTATTCACTTCTTAGACTTATGAGAGAGAATTTAATATATTAGGAGTAATTTGGACTTTGGCATCCAGATTAGTTGAGTTTCAGTTTGAGATCTACCAAATAATGTGAAGTATACTCTTAAAGCATTCAACAAACTTTTCTGATGCTTAGTCCAATAATTTCTTTGGAAGCAGGAACAATGCAAAATATGTCATAGAGTACGTCTAAAGAATTTGAAGTGATTAGTAAGGTGACAAGGGGAGCTGTTGCTGTCATCATGTTCTCACCGTTTCATGGGGCATTGGCAGAGTACTGTCCAAAGGTGAGATCAGCTCATTCAGCACCCATCCTAGCCTCCACAGCCACCAAGTCTTCTGATAGTACTTCTGGGGTCAGTTCTTCAAATATAAAGGTCCAGTGTCATCAGCCTACCCGATAGGCTGACTATAATAGTAAAGTCATAACATATATCTATAGTCGAAGTGCCTTCTGGGAGCAGCAAGTGAAGACTCATAATCATGGCTTTACTCAGAATAGCGATAGTATGTCTTACCCATGTTTATCCAAAACTTAGGACTTCCATCCTCCCAAACAAAGCCTTGGCAAGAGTGAAACTACTAGTCATAATTTCTTACCCTGTGTTCTATCCAACAATCCTGTTAGGTTGTGTCTAGATATATGTATTAGGTAAAATAAGATTGACTACTATAAAAGCAACCCTCATAAAGTCGTATGATAAATACAATCAAAATCTGGATCTTAGTCCCATTACTGTCCTGTGTAATTTCAGCATTGCAGTTCTCTGGGGCTTTTTCAAACGACTGGTCTGGTTAGATCCTTCTTTCCAGAGCACAGAAATCATAAAAGCCTTCTCATGGTCAAATCTAGAAATGTCCTACAATCCTCTGTCTCTATTGGCTTGGTTAACTTCTAGACACAAGGCTCTGAAGAAACCCTGAGACAGGCCTTTCCTGTGTCTGCAAGAACAAAACTAAAATTCATCATCATCTAGCCAACTTCAGATTGAGACACAAAGCAGGTGATCCTCATGTCAACTCTTTCATCTTTGTTTGAGATAGGTCTTATATAGCCCAGCATTTGAGGTTGACATAGATCTTCTTATCCTCTTGCCTTCATTACTTGGGTGTTTGGGATTAAAGGTATGCATCACCATACCTGATTTATGTGGAATTAAGGATCAAACACAAAGCTTTGTGTATGATAGATGATCATACTATAAACTGAAATAGGCCCTCCCCTTCTTAGCTTCTAGAAGCTTCTCACTGACTGAGTATGCCATTGCTTATGTTGACAAACAGAGTCTTGTTGAGAAAGATGGAGCTGAAGATACCACAGACTATGGCAGCCTAGATTCATTGACATTGCAACTTTTTAACCCTTTTCCATATAATAGATTTTTTTTTAGAGGGTAGTTTCTTTTTAGTCCACTTTTTAAAGGTTTCTATCAGTCATCTCTCTTATACTGTGGTAAAATACCTGGAATAATTAATGTACAGGAGAGAAAGTTTCAACTGAGTTTACAACTTCAGAGGTTTTAGTCTGTGGATAGGTGGATCACTTGCTTTGGAGCTAGTAAAGAGGCAGAACCTCGAGCCTAGGCCCATGTTATCAAACTAAGTTGGTAACCTCATGACAGCTGGTTGACAGCAAAGAAAGAGAGAGGAGGGCGTTATAATGCCCTCAAGAAACTCTCAAGGCCTTACTTCCTTACTAAAGCCCCACCCCCTATAGATCATTGCAATAACGCCTCTGTCTGATGACCAAACCTTTAGCATGTGAATCTTTGGTGGAACACAAAAAATTCAAGTGCCACCAAGATTCCTGTCTCTAAATTTTGGAACGGCCATATGATGCCCTCCATATTTAACACAATTCTTCTGGTAATTACCTCCTTTAAAAGGCCTTTTGTCAGTCCACACAGTGTAGTAAACACCTATTCTTCATATGTTCCTCTCTTCTTGTACCCACTGCTACAATATCTTTCACATTTATTAGCCTTTTGACATCTTTGATTTCTTTGTTTTTAAGACAGACAGAGATTGGACCATGTCTGCAACATATATTTCTTTATCCTTGGCAGCTAATACACCATCTAAATTGGTAAATGCACAAGAGTATATTTATTTAGTTATTTGTGAAATTTTCAATCTGCTTGACGTCAAGCAGATGAGTGTTGAATAAGTAGAGAAGATACAGAGTTTATAGACGTCTGTTGTGCTTTAGAATGCGCAGGTTAGCTTTGGCATTCGGAAGAAAGGAGAGAAAGACAGCACGTTTTATCCAGTTGGTTCTCTGCCATGAGTTTCAGGATGAATCTTTTAGTTACCCCTTGCTATTTTATAAATGAAAACACTTTAGGTCAAGGTCATGCTTTGAGTTAACAGAAGAATTGACATTCCAATGTAAACCTCTCAGATGTGCGCCAAAGCTTTTTCCGCTCCCAAGGCCAAGCTGCCTCCTTACTGGTGAAGGCAACAGCAACAGCACCTCATCTTCTTGTCCAAGGCACTTCACAGCCAGCACCTCCTTGGTGCTGGCATGGTAGTTGTCTCATGGGGGATGAGTTGAGCCCTCTGCTTTGTGACAAAGCCAGCTGCAGAAAGCACACCCAACAGCTTCCAATCAAAGGAAATCCTGCAAAAACAGCTTCAGCGATCTCCTGGGGACTCTCCCCTTCACAGACCCTGGCAATAAATAACACACAAAAGCCATCTGCTCACTGCCAAGGTGGACTTCAAAAGGGGTGGGGCAAAAGTATTAGAACCGTCCATTTGGCATGTGCACTGTCAGCCCATTCCAGAAATTAGTTCACAGGGAGTAGATGAAGGGAATGCCTACTTCCCCCAGCAGCTGACTCGTGGGAACTCGGAGCTTGAATTAGCAGGAGGAAAAAGCAGCTTGCTAGGCTTCAAAGACCATTTTCCCAGCTAAGCCTTGGACGGCTGCTTTGACATGTGTTCGGAGCTACTCCCAAACAAGCACAAACACAGCAGACTCCACTGATCAGGGCTGCAGGACTGAAGGATGGAATTCGAAGCATGAGTTCTGAGAACAGAAAGTCCCAGAACAGCCTCCACGCAAGCTACTCTAAGCTCCAGGCCTGTATCCTGTAGCCAAGGATGGGTGGCCCCGGAGCAGGAAACTCTTGGCAGCCTGCACTGCGTGCTTTGCCTGCTGACAAGAGCACACCCTGGCCTTGGTTACTGCCCTTATAAAACAGCTCCAGGAGAATGCAAGCCAAACGTTTGCAGTGTGCCTGGAAGAACGTTAACTATGGTTGCGCAGTCGCACAGTACAGTATTGCAAGAACACTCGCATTGCTCAGGGGAGGGGCCAAAAGATGTGGTCCAGGCTTCCTGTGGCTTCTCTCCCCTGCTCCTTCCTGCCCTCAGCAGCAATACTTCTCCACCACTGCCCTGACCAGGCCTTCACAGAAGAATCCAAGCACTGCGGAATTTAATGGCTGTAATCAAGAGTCCGAATCATTTCCAGCTAGACGCTGATAATCTCATTTGCATTAATTAGATTTTTTATTTTATTTTTAAAAAGTCTCTTCTAATTAATTCACGGAG
Source organism: Micromys minutus (assembly GCF_963924665.1). Classification (NCBI taxonomy): domain Eukaryota; kingdom Metazoa; phylum Chordata; class Mammalia; order Rodentia; family Muridae; genus Micromys; species Micromys minutus. Next base: position 20,641,342 of record NC_137963.1, on the reverse strand, counting down.
CTAGTTTTAGGAAGCCACTCAAACATTTGGCTACATCCAAATCAAACAGTGTTAGAGTAGCCACGCTAAAGTCAGAAGGGTTTGATTGGGGGAGGGTACTTATACATTTACTATTATTAACTACACATTCTCTTCATATTTACAACTTTTCTTCAGTATTTGACAATGAAATTGTTTGTGATAAAAGGGAAGCGAAAATTGAAGGCGATAGAGATCCTTATGAAGAATGATAGCTATTAATACTCACCCTGCAGAAGAAACCTGATATTGTTTACGCCAGATAACTCCACAGATATCTGTTTCTACTCTGCTTCATGGAGTATTTCCCCATATCTTAATAAATCACTAAATTGGGAAATTGTCACCCACAAGCTGAAGAAAAACAAGCACCACAGGATATTTCTACTAGAACACACAACCCAGTCGGCCTGCTTCTCACTCAGGAGCCAGGGTATGTTGATTGTTCTAAAATCTCACTCAGATCTCTCTCTCTCTCTCTCTCTCACGCACACACACACAAAAATATACATATACCATACACCACATACACGACACACACACACCAAACACATACACACACCACACACATACACACATACATACACCACACACACACACACACACACACACACACACCCCACACACACATACTCACACACACCACACACACACATACACACACCATCGATTGTAGCTCTGGGCTATTGATGTATATTTTTCTAATAATTTTAATGAGATTTAAAGAGGGTAATAAGAGCATTTATTTGTCCCTCTAAAAGAAAAATAAAACACCATCTTGATGAACTATTAGAAGGATTTTAACCTAAGGAAAAAGACGTGTAACATCACTGCTTCTTGTTTCTCTGAAACTTTGGACGGTAAGATAAAATAAGTTAAGAACTATGGGAACAATAGGAAACTATTACTTTTTGATGATTTCTTAGATAAGTAAAGAGTATCAGTTGTCAGCATTATTAGGAATCTGGCTGAAGAAATGGGCCCAAATACTAAGAACTTGTACTGCTCTTTCCGAAGACTAAGTTCAGTTTCCAGAACCCACAGTGTGGCTACTGAAATGAAACTGAACTGTAGAGGTTTCAAAGAGAAGTTTGGAAAATCCAGAGAAGTTTTACGTTCCCAGATGGGATGACCAGACAAGGATGCCGGGTTTCCTAGAATAATGTGGAAGTGTAAGGTAACAAAACAGAATTCCTTTTTTACATTAGGAAAATGTTTATCCTGAGGATGTGAAGGAATGTGCAAACAGCCAAGATGGCCAAGCCAATGTTTAAAAAAAAAAAAAGCTATTTCACACTGTGATCACTGGTAGCATTGTTAGAAAACTTGGTACTTACACCAGTAGAACCAAACAGAAGTTCTAAAGTTAGCCATAAACACTGTGGAACATCACAATAATACTGAAAATAAAAAATTCAGTGTGGAGCCTGGAGAGACATCTCAGTGGTGAAAAGTGCCTGGTTTTCTACAGAGGACCTAAGTTGAGTTCCCAGAACCCACATCAGGTAGCGCACAAACACCTATAACTCCAGCTCTAGGTGGCCCAGTGCTGCTTCTGACTGCCATAGGCACTGTGCACACATGCACAAACCCACACTTTTACACACACACACACACACACACACACGCACATAATTAAAAGTAAGCATATAAGGAAGCTCACAGTGAAAAAGGCTCAACACTGATCAAATGATCATGGCAAATGCCTCTAAAATGATCAGAGCAATAAAAATTTACTTGATCTTCATCTTGGTTTTGGCAAATTCAAATTTCATAAGCCTTATAGACATATATGGCACGAAACATAATTATTATTAAAAGACTCAAGATGTAGTCAATGATTCAAATACCTTGAAAGTAGAGTATAACTTCTAAATATAAAATAAGTAGAAAATGAAAGGTAATGACTCATGACTCACAAGACTTAAATTTAAAAAAATACAACATATGGGCTAGTTTTCTGTTCAATTTGATACAAGGTAGAGTCGTTTGGGAAGAAATAATCTCAACTGAGAAAATACCCCCAGAGGATTGGCCTGTACACAAGCCTGTGGGTCTATTTTCCTTTTTGGTGATTGATAGGGGAGGGCCCAGCCCTCTGTGGGTGGTGTCAGCCCTAGGTTGCAGATGTGGTGTGGATTGCAATAAGAAAAAAGGGCGAGCAAGGCTGTGAGAATCAAGCACACAGAAGCACTGTCTATGGCCTCTGATTTATTTCTACCTCCAGGTTTCTGACCTGGACAGGGTGTGAGAGTTCATATATGTGTAATGCATTTGTAACACTTGCTTACTTTATAAAAGGTTTTGAACGGCAACTAAGCTTAACGTTAAGATAATGATGCATCGGCCCATTGTAACCAATGGCTATGTTCACAGTGGAATTCGTTATGGTGCACATAAAGCACAAATAATGAGAGTAATTGTAATGATTTTCACAGGGTCATATATTACAGTGTCATATATGTGCATGTGTGTACGTATGTGAAAATCAAACATATGTCTGTAAGTGGACCAAAGATATGAGTTCCACTTCTAAAATTAAGTGTTTGGCTCATAAAAGTTGACACTGTTTAGTTTTCTAGAATCCTGCCTCATTAGGTGGAGTTCACATAGTTCATGGAGTCAAACAATTTAAGAATTCTTTCTGGAAGGAAATTTGGAAAAATGACTGGAAAGTCTTCAAAATGTTCCTGCCAATCACGTATCTTGGTATTGACCATGAGGAGATGCTAACTATCCCATACCGATTTTACAGTACAATACACTTACATGTTACAGTTAGTTAGGTAACTGTAGCTATGGTGATCAAATACTGTACTGTCCCTCCCCCCAGGACATCCAAGTTCTCTGACCTGTGAATAAATACCCTGCATTGTGTGATAGTCAGAACTTTAAACATATGGAAAAACTATACATCGACAGCATGCAGCCGGGGAATCACCATGTATTATCAGAGTGGGCCAAATGTAATCACAGAGGTCCTTGTAAAATGTAGCAAGGTGTCACAGTCTAAGAGGCTGATATGGCAACAGAATTAGGAGAAATGATATGGTGACAGGCACTTAGAGGATGATTGTATGGGACCACAAGCCGAGAGATGTGGGGCAGCTGAACAAGACACAGATCAAGCACTCAGTATGGCTGAGCATTCCAACAATCGTGGCAATTGTGGAAGGACTGCAAATTTGAAGCCATTCTGGATGACATAGCAAGATCCAGGCCAGCCTGAATGACAGAGCAAAATCCCACTTTGTCAAACGAAAACTAAACAAAAGTAGAGAATGAATCAGAGAGGGGGAGGGACAGAAAGGAGTCATAAAGCCTTGAGGAAGGTTGCAGTCCACTGATATGGATTTGGTATTGCTGATCCCTAGAACTGCCAGATAATTAATTCACGATGTTTTGCGGAAATGAAAACAATATGCTCCAAACACCTCTAAATTTACATTTTCAAAAAATAATATTGGGGTATCATTTTCAAGGTAAATATTACTTGAAAGCATGGTTATAAAATCTGGCACAGATGTTAAACTGCAAGCTCCAACCTTCACCTAGAGTGGCCAGAGAATGACATCCCCAAATGAGGTACATGAGAAATACAAATTTCTGGGGACAAAAGGGGTTGTGTGTGTATGTGTGTGTGTGTGTGTGTGTGTGTGTGTGTGTATGTGTGTGTGTGTGTGTGTGTGTGTGTGTGTGTGTGTGTATGCTCTTGCTAATGAATGTGTGTTCAGGATCATGATACAACCTAAATCATTGCATATCTGCTGAGAAGAGTTTCAGCTGAATGACACAAATCCTAGCATATGCCTAATGGAAATATTGAGCTCAATGGCAGTAGCATCTAGGCTTGTCCTGTAATATGCACCTGCAGAGAAGATGATTGTGCTAGTCAGCAAGTACAACTCTAGAACAGAAGGATGTGTGTTTCTCACAAAGTATCAAGAAGGAGTTAGGGAAGTGTAGGGGGCTTGACCCCTGTCTAGCAGGCCTCCGAGAAGGTGGTCTGTCTCTACCAGAGACGAGCCAAGGAGTAGCACTAGGTGATGAAGATGAACAGAGAGCTGAGCCCAGTAAAACCATCTTGTCAGGAGGCCCGAAGAGCATTGTCCTAGGAGAGAACTGTGTCCTGAAGACTTGCAAAGGTCAATGGGAATGAACACGGATTAAATAAATCTCTCTGGTCCTGAGTAGATGCCCGCAGGGTCTGTGTCTAGCTCTTGCCACAGTTCTAACCATGGAGAATTCAGAGATGGATGGAAAGTCGGAGAGAAGACTAAACACAGGATGGAAGACAGCCATACCCGTCTGCCTTCTTCAGTCTTTCCATAGCAACCAGCCTAACCAAGGAAGTAGAAAAGGCCATCTGAGATCAAAATCACAGTTCTCATTACGATAAGGGACTGGGGATGGTAAGTTCTAAACTGAGACCACATTTGTTGGGAAAAGGTCCTCCCTCTGAGCTCATATCACTTTATGGAGTATTCTGAAAGTCAGGGGTCCTTCCAAGTGTTTCACTGAACGACCGAGAATTGCTGTATCCCCTAACATATTTTTAAAACACAGAGCAAAAGAGAGGACACATTTGCTTTGTGATTGTGTTCAAGGAGTTGGTCTTGGCTAAGATGATAGTTGCATTAGATTTTGTGTCTAATCAGTAAAAAGAAAGGAAGCAGTGGGTGAGGGGTAGAGGAAATAGGAGACTGAGATGAGTGAGCAGGAGAAGGGAAAGGAGAAGAGGAAAGGAGGGGTGAGAGAGCAAAATAGACAAGAAAATGAAAAAGAATCATTAAAACTTGAGTCCTGTTATTTGGGGTTATTTGGCAGAATGGACGCACTTGTATTTACTATTAGGATCTCTCTGTAATCCTTTTGTATACCTTGCATTTAAGCCAGACAGCTAAATCTGACATACATTTACCCCCTTTCTGAAAAGTCCCCAGCTATTGCCTTATGAGAAAGCACGTGGATTTCTTAAAGAAAAATTAAAAGAACATGTGACACAGATAAAAATGGCGAAGGGGGTTTCAGGTCAAAGTAACCTTTCTATCTGTAGTTGACTCCTTCGATGACAACCATGCATCTCAAGAGAAAGGACACCCAGCGGGCAGGAAGCAGTTAAATAGTAAACTGCTAGGGGCAAAGAAAAAAATTAGTAGAGGTGGATGTTTTTAAACCTTGATTCATAAGAGTAGAGTGGTACTTGTTAATGGGACTCAGAGGACATCTAAAGAGATGCAAGTGATGGAGATAACGGAGAACAAATCTTTTCAGCCACTCCAAACTTTGGAGGAGTCATTTCCATTAACCTTCTGCAGCCGCAGCCACAACCATCCTTCTAAAGCATGAATGTCTGAAAACATGTCAGGCAACACGGACAGTCAGTCATTACCTCCTGGAGGGCTTTGGGAATAGTGAGATTACCTCCTGGAGGGCTCTGGGGATGGTGAGATACATTAGGCTTTTCAAAGACAGAGTGGATCTTTCTGTGGACTTTTCATTTTCTTCCCAAGTCCCCTCCTGCTCCCAGACCCCTACACAAGCTTGCGGGTCCTTCACTGGTGTGCTTTGGCAACAGCTGTCTCCTCATCGCTGCTTTCTTGATTCCATTTCAGACTCCTGGGTGAATCACTGTGCCTGAAATGGCTGATTTCAACTTTAGATGATGTGAATAATTAAAATCATGAAACCCAAGCTCTTGGATGAAACACTTCTGAGTCCTGTACTTAGAGAAAACTTGAATTGGACAAGAGGAGGAAAACCAGAGCCAAATGAAAAGGGCTAGCATCGTAGGTCCTACAGTCAGATAAACACTGCAAGCAGAAAGGCAGCAACATTTATCTTGTTTCTAAGCCAGGGAAAAAATAAACAGGCAAACGCGAACTCTCTAGTCCAGTGTGTAAATCAGCTCAGGTTTGGTAAGGGCAGCTCAGCCAGTGAGATAATCCCAACCAGGTGATGGACCGACTGTCTTCTAAGGCTGTGGAAGAGATGAACATTTGAAGGCTCCATAGTGTCTTTAAATACAAGTAAATTAAAGGTTTTGGCAAGACCCAGAATAGTTTGTGTAGGGTCCTGTGGTTTCCTAGTGCTTGTACCCTTTAATTCTACAAAAAGCATGTGCTGAAAACTTAGCAGTAATTCCCTCCTATTAGGCATCTGACTCTTGTGGGATCTGAGAGTTCTTCCCACACATCCAGCACATCCACAAGAAAAATAGATGCATGCCTGTCCACACAGACACAGCCACCCAGAGATCTACAGGTTTGCTCCAGCAAGTCATCGGAACACTGGGGCATGTATGCATTCTGACATTAGTCATACTTCTCATACATTCACATTGCATGACACTCAACATGGAAGTATGGGACCTTAACACTGAATAAAAAGCCAAAAACTTCATAGTGGGGCTAAAAAATATAATTTGAGGAAAAGCCTCTTAAGTGTTTTTTAATGCATTGTTTCTATTGGTTTTTGCAATAATTAGCACAGTGGCCTTTGTAGAAACTAGAACAATCCAGACATATGCACTCTGAAGCTGACTTTTTAGAAACACAGCTAGTAGATGGGCACTAGAACAGGTTCAGAGGGATAATAAGGGCTTTTTGTATCCAATGACATCTAGATTATACATTAAGTAGCCACCTTTTTCTGGCCCCTCTAACAGAAATATATAAGTCATTGAAGAAGTTCATTATCTCCAGTATCTGGGCAAGAGCCGAATAGAATATCTTATCTCAGTTTTCAACCATTTTCTTTAGGACAGTCAGTGTCTGCTGCGTGGTCAGTACATGGGAAAGCATTTGCTCAGTATCCAAAGTGGCCACTTCTGTGGACACCCTGGGTTCAGGTGCAAGCTTCGCTCCTGGAGGTCTTTTCCATGTGCCTGCCCACTCTCTACTCCAAGGTATGGGTGTGTGGGAAAGAAGGAGGGATTGTTGTAGGGCCTTAGCTGCCAAAAGAGGAAACAGAAATGAGTCATTCTGGAAATGAGAGGTTTCACAGGCATGTTGGAGCAAGTCCGAAAACTCAGAGAGTACATTGTCCTTGCAATGACTGGATGTAACCCCTGTGTCTAGTCTGGTACAGAACAATTCCCCAAGCCAGCTTACAAAGTGCATCTATTGCATACCTAGGCTTAACTCTGAAGATAGGAAAATTTTATAAATCCAGGGCCAACATCTAGCATCTGCTTCTTCTTCAATGGGTACAGAATTCTCTTTGCCTGGGTTTACCAAACTTCAGGACAACACTGTAGAGGAGGGATCTTCTCATTTTAGGATGGCAACTGTTGCCTTGTGAAGCATAAAAGTGGTAGGAGGTTTCTGCCTGGGTTTTGGGTCTAGAGAACCTCCCACCACATACTGTCAAAGAGGCCAATACATTGCACACACACACACACACACACACACACACACACACACACACGCCTGTCTTTCCCATGTACTGACCTGGAACATTATCAAACACTACTGACTCACTGCTCAACCAGGAGATATGTCCTGCCTATCACCATGAGATCTTTATTTCAGATGCTCAGCTGTCATGGGCTTTCAACACAGCCAACAAAGCCTCAGCTTGACTGCAGTCAACCATCTCTATTTTAGGTCCTGTATTCACACCTGAGATCTAGCCTTGTGGCTACACACTTTGGCTGAACATTTTTGCCTGGCATGTTCTCCAGGCACTGTAAAGTTAGCATGTTAAAGAACTGAAGCTGTCTGCATCCACACCCTATCTTAAGTTTCATAGTCTACAAAGCAAGATTCAGCTGACGATGAGACAAGAAGTCCTTTCTCCTCCTCTCTCTTGTTCTTTCTTTTTGTCATTAAAGGCCATATGGTCTTTGTCACAACTAGCCAACCCTACTATTAAGAGGTAAAAGCAGAAATAAACAATACGCCAATGAATATGTGTGGCTGTGTTCCAATAAAACTTTATTTACAAAAATACACAGATTAGATTCATCCTGTGGGCTGTGAAACAGCCATTCCAACTCGAGCCAGAAACTCCTGAGTCATTGTAGATTCATCCCATGATCACCACACCCTCCGATTCTTCTCTAAGTTTTATAAGCTTTTACTTCTTATATTCATCTCAAGGCTCTTTCTTTCCATTCTGCTATCGTTCCCTTTAGATCAATGGTATCAATTTGTGTTATTACTTTCTGTGTTTATTGAGCAAATACAACTGTACTCAGAGTGCCAAAAGCAAGCATACCACATAGCCGTGTCCTGTGGTCTCCTTTGCTTTTTTCTTTTATTAACCCAGCACATTCTTGTACAATACATGTACTATAACTGCTGAGGGATAAATGTTGAAAAGGAAACATATAGTCATTCTCTATACAACCTCTGTAGAGAAAAGACATGGTAGCTTACAATCTATAAACATTGCAATCTTTGAAAGTGAACTGGTTTTGTCTACTTACTAAGGAAAACTCCTAAATTGAAGGGGTGTATGACACCTTACTCTTCTCTAAGTAGCTGATGGCAATTCTTGGTTGTTGAAGCAACCACAGTCATGTTCTTTAGGACTGTAATCACTGGTTGATACCCATGTTCACATAAGTGATTCTCCCTAACCCAATACCCATGTTTCTCTAGGAACTCTTAATTGAACTCAGTGGATAGAAAAACCCCATAAAAGTAAAAAGGGAGCATGTTGCAAAGGAGAAGGGAATGAAACAGGAGCAGAAGAGTGGTTAGAAGGAGCAACGGTGGCAAATATTATTCACATAAGTTATAAACACTATGAAATCAAAGAAGACAATATACCGCTTTCTTCCTTATATCACTATTTGCAGATGATATGATAGTATACTTAAGTGACCTCAAAACCTCCACCAGAGAAATCCTACGGCTGACACACAACTTCAGCAAAGTGGCTGGATATAAAATTAACTCAAACAAATCAGTAGCCTTCCTCTACTCAAAGGATAGAAAGACTGAGAAAGAAATTAGGGAAATAACACCCTTCACAATAATCAGAAATAATATAGAATACCTTAGTGTGACCCAAACCAAGCAACTAAAAGATCTGTATGTAAGGAACTTCAAGTCTCTGAAGAAGGAAATTTAAGAAGATCTCAGAAGATGGAAAGATATCCCATGCTCATGGATTAGCAAGATCAACATAGGAAAAATGGCCATTTTACCAAAAGCAATCAACAGATTCAATGCAATCCCAATCAAAATTCCAACTTAATTCTTCACAGAATTAGAAAGAGCAAATTGCAAATTTATATGAAATAACAACAACAACAAAAACAGGACAGGAAAAACCATTATCAACAATAAAAGAACTGAGGGAATCATCATCCCTGACCTCAAGCTGTATTACAGAGCAATAGTCTTAAAAACTCTATGGTCTTGCTACAGAGACGGAAAGGTAGATCAATGGAATAGAATTGAAGATCCAGAAATGAACCCACAAACCTATGGTCACTTGATCTTTGACAAAGGAGCTAAAACCATCCAGTGGAAAAAAGACAGTATATTCAACAAATGGTGCTGGTCCAACTGGCAGTCAGCATGTAGAAGAATGCAAATTGATCCATTCTTATCACTCTGTACAAAGTTCAAGTCCAAGTGGATTAAGGACCTCCACATGAAACCAGATAGACTCAAACTAATAGAAGACAAAATAGGGAAGAGCATTGAACACATTGGCACTAGGGAAAATTTTCTGAACAAAATACCAATGGCTTATGTTTTAAGATCAAGAATCAACAAATGGAACCACATAAAATTGCTAAGGTTTGTATAAGGCAAAGGACACTGTCATTAACAAAACAGCAACTGACAGAATGGAAAAAAATCTTTGCCACTTTTACATCTGATAGAGGGCTATACAAAGAACTCAAGAAGGTCGACTCCAGAGAATCAAATAATTCTATTAAAAAGTGGGGAACAGAGCTAAGCAAAGAATTCTCAGCTGAGTGGAATACTGAATAGCTGAGAAGCACCTAAAGAAATGCTCAACATTCCTAGTCATCAGTAAAATGCAAATCAAAACAACCCTGAGATTCCACTTCACACTAGTCAGAATTTCTAAAACCAAAAACTCTGGTGACAGCAGATGCTGGTGAGGATGTAGAGAAAGAACATTCCTCCACTGTTGGTGGGATTTCAAGCTAGTGCAACCACTCTTGAAATCAGTTTTGTGGTTCCTCAGAAATATCTGAGGATCCAGCTATACCACTCCTGAGCATATACTCAAAAGATGATCTAACATACAGCACGGACACATGCTCCACTATGTTTATAGAAGCCTTATTTATAATAGCTAGAAGCTGGAAAGAAACCAGATGTCCTTCAACAGAGGAATGAATACAGAAAATGTGGTACATTTAAACAATGGAGCACTACTTAGCTAGTAAAAACAATGACTACATGAAATTTATAGGCAAATGAATTGATTTAGAAAATATCATCCTGAGTGAGGTAACCGAATCTCTATTTCCTCTCTCTCTCTCTCTCTCTCTCTCTCTCTCTCTCTCTCTCTCTCTCTCTCTCTCTCTCTCTCTCTCTCTCTCTCACACACACACACACACACACAAAGACACACAGGACGCACTTGCTGATAAGTGGATATTAGCCCCAAAGCTCGGGATACCCAAGATACAATTCACAGACCACATGAAGTTCAAGAAGAAGGAAGACCAAAGTGTGGATGCTTCAGTCCTTTTTAGAAAAAAGAATAAAAATATTCTCAGGAGGAAATAAAGAGACAGTCAAAGTTTGGAGCAGAGACTGAAGAAAAGGCCATTCAGAGACTGTCTCACCTTGGGATACAGGCCATATACAGCCACCAAACCCAGACAATGTTGCAGATGCCAAGAAGCATATGCTGACAGGAGTCTAATATAGCTGTCTTCTGAGAGGCTCTTCCAGAGCATGAACAAAAAAAAAAAAAAAAAAAAAGAACAGAAGAAGATGCTCATAGTCAACCACCGAACTGGGAACAGGGTTCTTAATGGATGAGTTAGAGAAAGAATTGAAGGAGTTGAAGGGGTTTGCAACCTCATAAGAACAACAATATCAGCCAAGCAGAGCTCCCAGGGACTAACTCACTATCTAAAGAGTGCACATAAATGGACCCATGGCTTCAGCTGCACGTGTTGCAGAGGTTGGCCTTGTTGGGAAACAATGGGAGGAGAAGCCCTTGGTCCTGCCAAAGCTTGGTTTCCCATTATAGGAGAGTCTATAGCAGGGAGGCAGGAGGGGGTGAGTGAACACCCTCATAGAAGCAGGGGGAGGGGAGTGGGCTAGGGGTTATGAAAGGGAATCTGGGAAAAGAGATAACATTTGAAATGTAAATAAAATACATACAATAAAAAATGAAAATGAAAAGAAAAAATATGCTGCTTTCAAAGTTGCTCCATAATTAAAAACTAATTGACAGAATATGCCAAAATGAAATTATACACACTCATATATAGTATAGTCAAATGTAAACAAGTTATTTTAATAATATGTGCTGAGACAAAAAAAAAAAAACCTTACCTATTAAAACATAGCATACTCTCTGTAATTGCTTCTGAAACATATGTTTAGGGATTTGAGCACATTCTTACTTGACCATTCAAAATTTCTGAGTATTCTAAATATTGATAACTTAGTTTGTATCAAAGAAAAGGCTAACTAAATTAAACTTGTATGGAAATAATCAGGATGCCATACTAAATCTGAAATGTATTCCTGTGATGGCAATTATGACTGCCATAAAAAAGAGAGAGAGGAAGAGCCTCCCCTTTTAATTAAAGTGCATATTTGTCGCTAAGTGCACAGGATGCTTTGAAACATAAAAATCATACCATGTTAGAAAGAAATCGTGTCTTCTGAATCTAAAGAACTTAAAACCTTTCACTAAAATATAAAATTATAGGAAATATAATTAACATAATTTTTGTGCGTCATTTTACTTAACAGATAATATATAATGTACTTGTAACTATTCTGTGTCACCATATGCATGAGACAATCATATTTACATGGCATATATAAATACGTGTGTCCATCCAAACATGTATCTATAGCTAGAATATGTTCTGGCTCATTCAATAATTATTATTGTATTTATTATTCTATGTCTACCTTATTTTTTCTTTGTTATATAGACAAAACGCTGCCTTTATAGCAAGTACCCAAGAATGAAAATTGTGGGAGCGACTTTCTTGTGGGAGCGTTCAAAGATATTTCTCCCAGATAAACCTGAGAGCAGCCTTTCTGGGCGGATGTGAGACACAAACATGAGAGACTGCATGGCCTCCTGGCAGGATTCCATCCCGAGTCTCTCAGCACTGACAGGAGTTGGCTTTGCCTTTCTCTCAGGACCTAATTCTTTAAGAGTCTATCAGGAATTTATGGAAACAGCTATGATAGAAGTGACAATGGGGTGAAAGTGTGGCTCATTCTTTCATTTAGACGGCAGTGGCTCACACTGCTGCCACCAGGAAGGAAGGATTTGAGAACACTATGAACAATGAACTGCTTCCCCTGAGACGTAGGGCTAAGCATGTGACAAACATAATATTTGACAGAGGCAAAAATGTCGGTCTAAGGTTGGCCTCGGATTCTAGACTATTTCTCACCATCCACTAGGTCAACAGTGAAGTAGGTTAGCCAACTGAATGGGCTCTGGAACCATCTTGAATTCAGATCCTGCCTCCAGAATCTAGTTGCATTGAGTAGCTTAGCACAAGTGATGAAGTTAGCACAAGACCAAGCAAGTCCAGAAGAAACAGCAGCTTTTTCAGTGTGAGTTCCAGAAAATAGAACCAATACAAATTCAATACAATTTGCATTAAAATTCCAATGCAATTGTTTACAGAACTTGAAAGAGAAATTTGCAACCAACTTCATATAAAAAAATAAAAATAAAACAATCTTGTACAATAAAAAATAAAACTTCTAGAGGTATTATCATCTCTGATTTTAAGGTTTACTGCAGATCAACAGTAATAATAAAAAATATGGTATTGTCATAAAAACAGACATACTGACCAATGAAGTAGAGTTAAAGACCCGGAAATAAATCCACATGCCTACGGATACTTGTTTTTTGACAAAGAAGTTAAAATCATACAGTGAAAACCCATACATCAACAAATGGTGCTAGTCTAACTGGATTCCTGCATTTAAAAGAATACAAATACTTCCATATATATCATCGTAAACAAAATTCAAATCCAGATAGATCAAAGACTTCAATGTAAAACTGGGTATACTAAATCTAACAAAGGAGAAAGTAGAGTATAGCCTTGAACACATTGCCACAGGAGACAACTTCCTGAACAGAACACCAACAGCTCAGCCACCAAGTTTAACAATTAATAAATGGAATAGCAAGAAACTGAAAAGTTGTTGTAAAGCAAAGTAAGACATCAGTAGGACAACACGGCAGCCTACAAAAGGGGTAAAAATCTTCACCAACCCTACATCTGACGTAGGGCTAATATCCAAAAATATATAAAGAACTCACAAAACTAGAAAACATCAAACCTAATAACCTTGTTTAAAATGGGGTACAGAGCTAAATAGAGAATTCTCACACAGGAATTTCTAGTGGCTGAGAAGCACTTAAAGAAATGTTTGATGTCCTTAGTCATTAAGGAAATGCAAATCAAGTCATCTCTGGGATTCCACCTTATACCCATCAGAATGGCAAAAAGTGAAAACTCAAGTGACAGCACATGTTAGCTGAAGTTAGAACAGTGTTCCATTGCTGGTGGGAGTCCAAACTCGTACAACCACGTTGGAAACCAATCTGGAGGGTTTTTCACAAAATGGAAGACTAGTCCAGTTACACCTTTTATAGGCATATACCCCAAAGATGCTCCATCCTCTCACAAGGACACTTGTTTCACTACGCACATAGCACTTTTATTAGTAAGAGCCAGAAGCTGGACACAACCCAGATGTCCCTCAGCCTAAGAATGGATAAGGAAGATGTGGTTCATTTACACAGTGGAATACTACTCAGCTATTAAAAACAAAGACATCATGAAATTTGCAGGCAGATGGATGGAACCAGAAAATATGATTCTGAGTCGTAACCCAGACCCAAAAGGACATGCAGGGTGTGTTTTCACTGATTAATGGATATTAGACGTAAAGTTTAGGAGAATCCAAGGAAGATGCTTGAGTTGAATCTTAGTTAGAAGTGGAAGCAAAATAGGCATGGGGGGTGGATGGAGAGAGGGAACTGGATGGGAGAGGGGTTGGGGAGGGGAGCAGGTATGCGGACCGGATGTGAAGAGAGTGGTGGGGAGAGACTGGGAGAGAGAAAATCAGTAGGAGAAGGAAACTCTCTGGGACAAACTGGAGACCTGGGACAGGAGAGTATATGGGAGTGACCCTGACTGAGACTCCTAGCATTGGAGAATATGGAGCCTGAAGTGGCTGACTCCTGTAGCCAGGTAAGACATCTAGTGGAGGGAGGGGGACACCAACCCACCCTCAAATATGTCAACCCAGACTTTGTCCTGCCTATAAGATGTGCAGGGATGAAGATGGGGCAGAAATTTAGAGAATGGCCGACCAATGACCGGCCCAACTTGAAACACGTCCTATGTAAGTGTGCCAATCCCTGGTTTCTATATTAATGGTTGCTATACTTGCAGACAGGAACCTAGCGGAACTGTCTTCTGAGAGCTTCCATCTAGCAGCTGATACAAACAGATTCAGAGACTCACAGCCAAATGGGCAGAGTTTGGGGAATCTTGTAAAAGATTGAGGGGGCCAGAGAGATCAAAGTTACAGAGTCAACTAACCTGGGCCCATGGAGTCTCGTAGAGACTGAAGCATCAAACAAGCATGCTTGGGCTGGATCTAGATTCCCTACAAATATGTAGCAGATGTGCAGCTTGGTTGGCATGTGGGTCCCCTAACAATTGAAGCTGGTACTGGCTCTAAGTCTGTTGCCGGCCTTTGGAGCTCTTTCCTCTAACTGGGCCGTCTTGTTTGGCTTCAGTAGGAAAACACACACTTAGTCCTGTGCAACTTGATGATGCAGGGTGAGTGGGTACCCATGGTGCCTCTTCTTCTCTGAGGAGAAAAGGGTGTGTGTGTATGTGAGAAAGGGTTGGACTGAGAAGAGATGGGGAGGGGTGCTATGATCAGGATGCAAAGTGGATAGATGGATGGATGGATGGATGGATGGATGGATGGATGGATGGATGGATGGATGGGTGAATAAAATTCCATCACAACAATTAAAAAAGAATCTACCTTTACCTGTGCTACATCACATGACTAGAGAGAGAGAGAGAGATGAAGCTTTACTCCAATGAGTCAGATATACTTGGGCTTGTTTGTTTCTTCAGCATAGCTTATCTTATATTGTTTTATACACTGATTATGAAACAGTGTTTGATTTATGTCCTTGCAGTATAAAGATAAGGAGAAAAGGTGTTTTAGAAAACTGTTGAGCATTTGACTCAAGGTTAGTCTTTAGTGAGCATTGCTTAATAACTGACCTAGGCAGAAATTATGAGATCAGTGCTCACAATTGCTCAATGCACATGTATTGACTGACACAAGAATAACTCTTCTCAGCCATGAGGATCAACACACAAGATAGCTCCAACCAGCTTCCACAAAGTTTATCTAATCCCTAAAATAGCATTAAAAATGGAGAGGTGCTCCAGCATGCTGGGAGTAAGGAAACTGAGGTATCAGTGTCTGCCAGCATCCAGCATGCTTCAGTTTCTATGACTTTACAGATGAGTGTTAGGCTAGATGAATTTTGATGCTTTGGCAATTTGTACATCAACGTCATTCTAGAGGAATACATTTCAACTTTACAAATGATACATTCAAAGAATGAAATAGTAGAAGGCTGCCTGGGACTGCATTTATTTATTCTGTTCCAGGAGTGGGAAAAATTTGAATTCCAGGTGTCCAAGCAAAGTCCTGGAACCCAGAAGGGCTCTATAGAATACCCAGGAGATGTCCTTCTCCCCCAGCCTCCCAGGCCTGGCAGGGGATGGCAGGCAACCATCCAGGCCTTTGAATTCCAGCTTGGTCCACAATCTGTGGCTAAGTCTTCTGGGAACTCTGAATGACACGTTTGACAAACATATTCCACTCATTCTTGTCCCCAGAGCACTGGTTTCTGGGTAACAATCCAACACCTGCCACAGAAGACAGATCAAGCAGAAAAGACCCCTGATGTCCCTATTTTTATCCCTAACTTCATAGGCAGCCCCTGAGAGGCTACACAAGAGCTGGCTGGTGGTTTGGAGCCACACGTCCTCCCAATTAGAGGATTCCACCTTTTAAGAATTTTGATTTAAAAGAAATAAACCCAGCACATTGCCAAGTTTATAGTGAAAAAATAGCTCAGGAAAAAGACATACTTACATTAGCATACATGACTTAGGAAAGCAGCTTGATACATCTAGCACCAACAGAAAATAATCCATCCATTAGAACAAACTCCAGGATTATTTTCAGGAAATGTTTGTTTAAGAGGTCAAGGACTTGGTAGAAATGATTGAATTTATCATGTTTCACAGTCGGAGAAGAAAAGGACAACTTTAAAACAAGTTCAATAAATTGTGTCTAGTTCCTCTGCTGAATTAAAACAAGACACATCCATAGAAAGGTGCCTATCACAAAATGCATAGAAGACAATTTATTTAAACACTTCCTTAATTGAATGATTTCTGTCATGATAATACTATTGAACACTCAAAAAATAGTTTTATAGGAGGAAAACTTCTGACAGAATGTCATGGTGCCCTACTCTTACATTCAGATTTTGTTTTATTTTATTTTTCATTCTCAGGCCTATATTATATATACTCTCTGGGGAAGAAAAGAACTTTTGTTTAATATATATATATAATCTTATAGACATGTTGGAATAATGTGTATGGTTTTTTTGGATGAGATCAGGCACCACTGTCTATGAATTTATTTGTACCTCAATGCAGTTTGAATGGTTTGCCAAGGCCAAATGAATACTTTTTGTAGAGTGTGGAACATTGGTTTTTCCTTTGAACTTTTGCTACTGAAGTTAACTCATGTCCAAAAAGCCTGAGAAATGTCTGAGAAGCAGACAAAATCAACAGGAAAAGACAAGCTGGGCCATGTTATCCTGGAGTCTCCTTCACGATGGTCACTGTATCCTAAAGCAATTTCACAGACCAAGGACCATGCACCCTCCCAGGAGGTCCTTTCATTCTGCTCAAGTGAGCAACTGTCTCTTCAATCCAAGGTCTCCCCTTCCTGTTGTCTGCCGTACACCACATTCTGCCGTATCTATTCCAGTCTGAATCTATGATTCCTGTCCTCGCTGGCAAAAAGACTGCTAGAACCTTGCTTATGCTTTGTTAGTAAAAAATATTTATTTTTAAATGATTTTAATTCAGAATTAGAAGACCTCTTAAAAGGAGGAAAGGGGAATTAAAAATACAAAGTACACACACAGATGTATACTTCATGGGTTTCTCACATGCCCATTTTTCTCTAGTTTCTATAATAAGAGAGTACTCAGTCACCCACAAAACTCTTATTAATACAGCTGTGGGTCAGTTTGATCTCATGACAACAAATCCAATTTTGTGGCCAAAGGAGTCTTCTAGAATCCTTTTTTCTTGGGTTTGGTGACTCTTTTAACCAGCTGAATCGAGTTCTTTATGAACTGCTGACTTGGCTCAATAAAACTGAGACCTGACGGTTTAAGAGTTGGCGGTTTGAGGAGGCAGAAACACATTACAGCTCCGCTTTTGTCCTGGAAAAAATGTGTCCCTACCGGAAGCTTGCATCAGCTAGGACCAAACATCTCAGGTCTACACATCTCAGGAGGCCGTGATCAGCTGGGAGAAACCTTCAGGGTCAGGGAGCAGGTGGGAAGATCTTTGTTTTTCCAATGGTTTGGTTTGAGATCTTGGCAAAAGTCAGTGATGGTCTCTGCACCATAGTTTCCTCTTTCCTCAAAGGATAATAAGGAATCGCCTTTCAGCCCAGTTGTCAAATGACTGAGCGAACTAACTCTATGCAAAGTAACTGACACATAGCAGACACTCGGTAAATTCTATCTGTGATTACCACCACAAGTGTTTCAGTCAGCAAACATAGCCATTACAATCTGCCTCTTAATGTGAGAACTGGCTCTGAGGATGAAGCAAATGTCAGCTGCAACATCAATCTCTTTGGATTTTTCTTCCTCGTGTTTCCAGTGACTTAACTCCTACTGTAACGTTAGAGCGTAACTGCAAACACAGTGTCTACCAGCAAATGCAAAGGCCGTACACTGCAGTCACGTGCAGCTGTGGCTTTTTAAAATGAGGTCTTACTTTATAGTCCTATATACTAGATCACGATCCCCTCTGCCAAGTACTTCTTGTCTGTTTTTCCAATCTCATTACATTTTATCTAGTCTTCACCTCTACTTTTTCAGGCTTTCATGAGTTCTGGAATTTTCTCCCCCCCCCCTTAATTCACTTGAAACTGTTACAAGCATGCTATTTATCTTTTGGAGGGGCATTAATGATGCTCTGTGTCTTTACTCTTTGTCGATTCGAATTTGTGTTATAATTCTCTCTCTCTCTCTCTCTCTCTCTCTCTCTCTGTGTGTGTGTGTGTGTGTGTGTGGGTGTGTGTGTGTGGGTGTGGGTCGGTGGATGTGAGCACATGAGTGTGTGTGTATGTGTTTATCATCGTTGACACTTGTTCTTGAAGACCAAACATTTAGGACCTTGCAAAGAGAGGGTTGGAGGAGTCAAAAAGAATGATGGAAATTTCAAGGTCGGCAAGATGTTGGCAAAGGTATTTGCTGCCGAGCTTGACTTGGGCTTAAACCCTGGAACCCACAGGGTGGACAGAGAGAACTGAGTCCTGAAAGTTGTCTTATAATCTCTGTACGTGTGCAGTACCATGTGCTCGCACACACACACCCTTAAATAAATACAATGTGGTAAAAAAAAACTAATGGTGGATTTTGTATATCAGTGATTATCAGTGTGTGGGTTTCCCTGTGTCTCTTCACTGGCCTTGCTGTGTGTTGGCCTGTTCGGATGCTTATGATTCCTAATTTGTACTTGTTCACATCATGTCTAATGTATGCCAGTGTTTATTTTTCGCATTAGGACTAATGCCAAGTTCTTCTAGGGCATTGGGTACATAACTTTATCATTTGCTTGTAGAAACAGTTCTTGTAGGTTGAGGGTGGCTTTGTTTAATAGTTTTTTCCAAATTCAACTATCATGTGGTACCCACTAAGTATGGTCACCCTGCCAGAACTGAACTGCAAACTTTTCCTGGTAAATATGCAAAATCCACAATGCAAACTCTCTGAGTGGTGCAGAGATCCAGGCAGAACTTTCTAGCAATGTCTGTTTAACACACATTCAGTTCCTTCAATCTTTCTCCTAACTCTTCCATAGGTTTCCCAGACCTCAGCTCAACAGTTAGCTGTATCTGTCTCAGTCAGCTGCTGGTAGAGCCTTGAAGAGGACATCCAAGCTAGGCTCCTATCTGCAAGCCCCACATAGCATCAGTAATGAGATCAGTGCTCCACTATGTCCATAGCCACTTTATTAGTAATAGCCAGAAACTAGAAACAACCCAGATATCCCTCAACCAAAAAATGGATACAGAAAGTGTGGTTCCTTTACACAATGAAATACTATGAAGCTATTGAAAATGAGGACAGCATGAATTTTGTAGGCAAATAGATGACACCAGAAAATATGATCCTGAGTGAGGTAACCCGGACCCAAAAGGACATGCATGGAATGTACTCACAGAACACCCATGAGACACTCCACAGATCATAAGAAGTTAAACAAGAAGGAAGGCCCAAATAAGGATGCTTTAGTTCCACTTAGAAGGGGAACAAAAAAATCATGAAAGGCAGAGGGAGGGAGGGACATGGGTGAAAGAGGGAAAGCAAGGGGGGAGCAGGATCAAATATGGTGGGAGTCAGGAGAGAAGACCAGAGAGCCAGGAGAATTAAGAAAAATATACAGCTGCCTGGAGTGAGGGGTGTGGGGTGGAGGGTGGGGGGGAAACTCTAGAAAATTCCAGAAACCTGGGATGTGAGAGGTTCCCAGGACTCAATGGGGATGATCTTAGCCAAAATACCCAGCACTGGAGAGACAGAATCTGAAAAGCCCACCTTCAGTAGTTAGACCTGGCCCCCAGTGGAAAGACAGGAACACCAACCCACATTCAAAACTTTGGACCCAGAATTGTTCTTGTCTAAAAGAAATATGAAGACAAAAACAAGCTAATCTGAGTGGCCATCCAGAGTATGTCCCAAACTGGGACTCATCCCATATGTTAGGGGCACTAAACCCTAACACTATTACTGATGCTATGTTGTGCTTGCACACAGGAGCCTAGCATAGCTGTCCTCTGAGAGGCTAAACCAAGGGTTTTTTTTTTTTTTTTTTTTTTTTTTTTTTAATAGTCTCTGGTTTTATGAGAGCGAGGGAGCAAGCAAGAGTGCACATTTGCTTCTTCTTGCAAGTGGAGTACACCTGTGACAGAGCTGTAGTCTGGGTTATCTGGAGACCCAGTTTTACACAGGCCTTTCAGGTGACGTTCACTTTCCATTAACTAACCTGGCTTGCTTTGTCAGCTAACGGATTCACTACGCTAAAACAGCTCATCCACAGTCTAGATGGAGGAAGGAAAAAGGGGAAGCCAGTGTAAGCCACTGCAGCATTCCTAGAATTATTATTTTGCTGTGCCCATCTTTGCTTCAGCTGATTCCAGACAGGATGCACATGTATATGTTTGCATGCCTGTCCAGGGTGGAGGTTTAAAAGAGATACAGTAGTTGTAATGTTTTAACGTCCGATTATGTTGGCAACATCCTGAATTGACCAATCAACGACAAGCAAACACAAGCCACCTCCCTTTCTTGTCCAAAGTCTTTTTTTTCCACTTGGGCACTAAGTGAGTTCTGTCATGTAATAAGCATGCACTGTTTAATATTCATCCCATATCTACCTACAGTATAGTGGTTTCTGAGGCCAACAGGAGACTGATTCCTCAGAACAGGAGACAAACATGAGAGATAAGAGAAGGAATAGGCCAAGAGAAAGGAAGAGCCACAAAGAGAAAAACCCTGGAGAAAAATGGCTTTTACCTATAACATCAAGGCTGTGACATGTGGCACAACCACAGACTTACCCTCAGAATTAGGAGACTTCACACATGTCACTTAGGAGCCAGTCAGTGTAAGGGAGAAGTCAAACACTATTCTCTCAGTGTCCTCAATTCCAAGTGGCCTCCAGTCCACATACAGTAGGGGGCTGCATAAAATTCTTCTGAAGATGGTTCTAAAATGCAGACTCATGATTTTACGATAACATTTCTTATGATCCGTAACAGTACAACCACAGGGTAGCTACAGCAAGAGAGCCTTTCTAAAAGTAGCTGCTCTTTTTCAACAGTCACTTCACACATGAACGTGTGAATCTTAATGCGCATCTCCAAATTCCAAGAAAGAACATATTTCTGAATTCTCTTTGAATTGAATTAACACGACTCAGAGCTGTCATCCAACCAGTTTTTCAATATGCCCATTCTCAGAAGTGGAAAGGTGTGCTGTCTTCTTTAGACCATGTTAAGATCCAGATGCCTTCCTGGGTGCTACCAGGGAAGTACGCACTCCGATCTTCCATCCTTCATAGTCAGCACAAGCATGCTCACTAAACTAAAAGAAGCCAAATTCCAGCTGTTTTCATGGGGCCCATGGGAACACAGAATGCTCCACTTCAACGCACAGCATCCCACAGTCCTTCCGCCTCCTTCTTTACTTCCTTTCTTCTCCTTGCTGGTTCTCTTCCTTCCTCAGTCTCCACTTCTGCTTTCATAACATGTATTCTGACACCCTCTCTCTTTCGATCTCCTTTATCTCCTCAAAGCCCCCTCCCTCGAGGTCTTCTTTCTACTTCTATTTCATTTTATTTAAACATATATTTAAATCTAGAGTCTACAGATGCGGTCAAAAATTAAGCCCACACATGGTACTTGTCTGTTTCTGACTTGCTTTGCTTAACATAATGATCTCCAGTTCTACCAAGCTTTTTCCCACAAATGTCATAATTTTCTTTTTCTGTATATCCGAACATTGTGTATACACACCACATTTTCTTTACCATGCCATCTGTTGATGGGTATCTAGGCTGCTTCCACAACTTGGCTGCCCGGAACAGTGAAGCACTAAGAATAGATTCTCAAGTATCTCTGTTGGGCTAAGAGTCTTTTAGGGTTATACCCAAGCAGGGTATACTGGATCAAATGGTAGTTTTCATCTTAATTTGTAAAGGAGCTTCCTTATTATACCTTCTGTGTACCGTGTATCCAAGTTCTCTCAGGTTTGGTCATTTCCTTAGAGAACAGATTTCTAATCTGAGCATCTCACTGGTCTTACCATCTTCCTGTTCTCTGAAGTATTGCCACTATGTTTGGCTCTCATTTTCTATCCCTTTCCTCCACCGAGGACTTCTGCAATACCTTTATTAAAGCTTTAGCAAGAGTCAAAACAACAACCCAAACACTCGTGATCTACTAGAAACTTCAATTTTTCAGTAAAAGATGTGCTAAGGCATGAAATCAATTAGAGGCTCTGTCTGTCAACTAGGAAATGAGGGAAACTGTTAAGGGCAGGATCACTCCCATAACAGCCATGTCACGGAGGCCCTGCTGTGACAAGGCAGGACAAGGTGACAGTGATCTTGCTAATGCAGATTCCTCTTCCCAGAAAGTGATAATTGTAGATGTCAGAAAATATAGCTGCTTTTAGCCGTTCAGACACTCCAGAGACTTGATACCTTCCCCTTTATTTTTAAAGCAGGGATCAAGATAAATCCCCTAAGAACAGCCTTTACAGCCACTGTCCAGGAGGAAGGAAAGCAAAGAATTGTGGGTGAGAGAGTCCAGTGTGAGGCAAGGTACTCCTCTGTTCTTGACAGGGCTCCAGGAAAACTTCTTAGAGCAGATGGCTCTAAAGTCTAACATTCATGGTGAGGGTTCTACCAGCTAAGGCCTGCATCTTTTGAGCTAGCTGCAGTTGACATCTGGGACAAAAGGGCAGGTTGAAATGGCACCTCTGAAAAGCTGTGAAGCCAATCAATAATCAATAGTTCAGTTAAGTAACCAAACCTAAGCTGGGTGTGGTGTTGGGACACGCCTCTGATTCCAGAACATGGAATGTAGATTCAAGAGCACTAGGAGTTGATGGTTATCCTTGGCTAATTATTTAGAGGCTAGCCCGGACTACACAAAACCTCTCATAAAACCAAAGTGAATTAATTAGATAATGAAGTCATAAAAACAAAATGAAAATATAAATTAGGAAAAAAAAACAGAAAAAAATCACTCACAGAAAGCACCAACCTGATGCATCCCACCAGAGTGGGTTGTCCTAGAAAACTGCCCAAAGGAACAGATTGTCACACTAGATACTGTTCAGGCTTTTCATTTTGATTCCCTAGGTTTGACAGTCAGAGCCTCATAAAGTGGGAACTATGTACATGGTACATGCCTAGAATCTCAGCATTTGGGAGGTGGAGAAGGAGAATAAATGTATTCTAAGTCATCCTTGACTGCCTGGTGAGCTCTAGGCCAGCTATGGTTGCAGAGGATGCTGTCTCAAGTAATACCATTCTGTTTATAACTTTATTAGGATGGAGGACTCTAAATATACCAATACCAGAAAGAACATGTTTACTTAGAAACATAAAAGACTCACATTTATTAATGTGCATCTTACATCTATTGTCTCATGAGATCCTTAAAATACGTACGCAAAGCAGGCATTCTCTCTCCTTTACAAATAAGGCATAAGGCCACCTTCTCACATAAGGCCACCTTCAGTAAATGACAGAGTGTAGTAGAGACACCAGTATCCTTACTCCCAATCAAGTCGTCTAATTAAAAACCATTCCTGGAGATCTCACGCTTATTTTGATGTCTGCATTCAGGTGTGTTGGTGAGAAGCAATCTGTTATCCTGATTTGTAGTTACCCAGTATAGAAATGTCCTCATTATAGCCAATGGCCTGGGAACCACGTGGACCAAGTACCAATCATCAAATCAAAACAGGAGCTTATTATGCGTCTCCCAAAGAAAGAGAGAGTGTGATTATATGGCTGCCTATTTAGTCCTCAAAGCCCATTCTGAAAATTGTATTTGAAATTGGCTTGCAGAGTACTTTTAGAAAAACCCCAAAGTGCCGCAGCCTCCGCTGAGGTTTCCAGCAGGGTACAGACAGGCATCAGGACAGGTCCGTGGGACGCATTCTCACTGGCAGGGCTTGTGCCAAGTGGTCCATTCGTGGTCTGCTGAAGGAACAGTGACTCATGATGTAATTGCATTATTTCAACTGTAGGAACCACAGGAACATATGGTTTCAGAATAGAAAAGGCCTAGAGACCAACAGAGGAGGGGGGAAAGAGGGAGAGAGAGAGGGAGATGGGACGATGGGGGAGGGAATCGAGAGGGGGAGAAGGAAAAAGAGGTAGGGGGGAGGAAGACAGGCACAGAGAAACAGAGACACAGACGCACACACATAGAGACACAGAGACAAACAGAAAAGAAATACACACTAAGAGAATCAAAGAAAGGTAGAGAGACAGAGAGAGGACAAACTCCAGTTGATATCCAATCAAGGATATTCAAAAAACTAGATAACCCCTGGGAAAGATGTCAGTCACATCTCACCCAGGGGCTCATAGGATTGTCATGTTATTTCATACCAGTTTGGAGATGGGAACTACTGAAGACTAGGAAAAGTCTTTTCTTTCACTCACTCATTTGTTCATTCTTTCATTTGTTCCTTTGTTCACTCATGCATTTGTTTATTCAGAGAAAAGTCTGTACTGACTTCTAGGAAAACAGGGGTTGTAGTGAACAGTACTGGTGAGGAACATGCATACGTTTTACACTGAGCACCCAATAAAGTTTATCTAATAAATGTTGAACAAGACAGTGCTCTCGCAAAATATAGTAAAACATTAATACGTGCACATCATTTTACTGCTGCCATAGGGTTGTATTAAGTAATAGTAGTGAAATGGGGTAAGATAATTGTGCTTTCGTTTGTTGCTGCTGGAGTGTGGTACTTTCAAAAGGGTATTGAAACATGTTTGGGTCTGGGCTTTGAGGAATGGCTAGGAGCTGTGCACATTTACAAGATGAGGAAAAGAAACACAAGCAAAAGGAATGCTGTGGATGCAGACACGAGAACTGTGCGCTTAGGTGGTCACCAACAGGATTCCAGTGTGTGTGTGTGTGTGTGTGTGTGTGTGTGTGTGTGTGTGTGTGTTTGTGTGTATTGTGAAGACCAGACTTAAACTGGAGGTATCAGTAGGACATCTTTCTAGGCAGGACAGCCAGTGCAGATGGGTAGTGTCCTGCACAAATTATGTCTAAGAATGTGGCTTTGGAACAAATGTAGGTGATTCAGCAGAATCTACTGGCATCTTGAGGAGCCAAGCTCAGCCATCTCCCAGTACTGCTGGGTGGGCCTAGTGTCTCCGTGCATGAGGACCACCCACCTGGTGGTATGGCACACATCTGACATTCATGAGACTGTGCATCAGTCCCACGGCCTGGGTAAAGCTTTTTTTTTAAAAAGGCTGGAAGGCAAAGCCCACCAATGCCTTCACTCATACTTTGGGGTATTTTTCTCCATTTGATTTGCAGTTTTAAAACAGTGTGGTCACAGAATTACTTCTCCGATGCTTCTCCAAAGGAAAAAAAGTCACCTTTGACACTATTTTCTCAGACTGTGTTCTTTGCCTTACAGAAGCTTTTTAGTTTCACGAGGTATCATTTATTAATTGTTGACCTTCATGACTGAGCTATTGGTGTTCTGTTCAGAAAATTGTCTCCTGGATCAATGCATGGAGATTCGTTCCTTTTCCCATTGTCTAGTTTTGGCTCCTTTGTCAAAAATCAAGTGTCCATAACTGTGTGATTTATTTCTGGGTTTTCTATTAGATTCAGTTGATCAACCTAATAGATAATTTTATTTATACTTCAATGCCCAGTTGAAATACCAATGGACATTTCAATCAGAAAATGGATCATGGCCTGACACTTCACTAGCCCAAGAGCAAAAGACAGCCATTTTCAAAGGAGCCTCATGTTGAAGCCCCCCACCCCTACCCCATCAGCTACCCTGTGCTCATCTGCTCCAGACTCTATAGCAGTGAATATTCTCACCACAGCCCCATTGTTGCACCAGTCCTGAACACTGCGTACACTGAGTGGAACTGAATGAAAGGTGGAAAATTCTGATGACCAAGGAATAGGAAGAATGAATGGAATGGAAGAGGTTGGGATTAAATATAATACAACAGATCGCAGCAGCACCAGTGACCATGTGTCTAGTGCCACTTCTGTCGTTGTCACTGCTTAGGGGATTAATTCTGTAGTTGTTAACTCATTAATAGGCAGGAACAGAGAAGATGCAGTATGAAAGGATGGGGATGAGGACAAATCATTGCCAGAAACAGTACCTTCAGCTCTCATCCTCTCATCACTATCTTTTTTTTTTTTGCACACATCTGCCCACATCTCTGCCCTGTGATACTCACCAATTGTTTTTCAACCACTTACAGTTTTTTCTCAGTGCTTTTACTTCCTCGTTACTTTAGTATCAGAATCCATAAGGAAGGGAGACTTCACCCACTCAAGGGAGGTTTTTTCTTTTAGAAGAGCTTCAAATACTTTCCCGAGCTGCTATATGAGAATTTTTCAACAAGCCCCCATCCTCTGAAAGACGTCTCAGAAGCAAGAAGATGCTATTGCAGATGTTAAAATCACCAGCCCTTGTGCTGCCAGAGCATTCTAAAGGGGAGTTGGGAATGGTAACGGAGAGAACTGCAGTTGTGTGGGAATTTTTAAGCACCCATTGTGTATTAGCTTGCTATGTTAAGAGCTTGGGGCACAAGAGTGAATGTGCTTTCCTGAGTCTCTGCCCTAAGGAACGCAAGAAAAAAGCAAAGCACAATGGAAGACACTTGGGTAGGGAAATAGGCAATTGGCAGCAAACATCCATTCTAAATTAAGGCTCAGGGACAAAGGACCAGAGCCATCACCAAGGTGAGACGCAGCAGATGCCATCTTGTGACTGCCTCAGAATCATTTGACTTAACGAGGGAAGAAGCTGTGACTTTGCTTTAATGAAATTTAGTTAAAATCAGGGCACCTGCAATTGCTTCATGATGTAAATTTACCCAGTTTAAAGATGAGGAGTCAGCTAACCCAGTTGCTTTCTTCTGCTACTGACTCAGTCTCCCTCTTCTATCGGCATAAGGTGAGAGGCAGTACAGAAGATGCATTTGTACCTGTTGCTGTTCTCACAGCTGCAACAAAACGCCTGGTAAAAGCAGCTTAAGGAAGAAAAGGTTCAGCAGTGAGGCTTGAGACAGCTGGTCAAGTTATGTCTGCAGGCAGAGAGCAGGAGAGATGAAGGCTGCCACTCAGCTCCATTGCCAGGTGTCTGCTCAGTCCAGAACCCCAGCCCACAGAAGGCTGCCACAAATACCTGAGAAGAGTCCTCCTGCCAATTCAGCCAATCTAGAAAATATCTCATAGGCATAGCCAGATGTTTGTTTCCTGGGTGATTCTAGATCATTTGAAGATAAAATTCAGTATGAAGCATGACAGGTAGAAAAAGGCTAGCATGTTACCTAGCACTGGTGTGAGACTAGCTGTGAGCTGAGCCTTGTCCCCCTCCCACCACCTGCCTGTTTTCCTGATGCAAACCCACACTCACCATGGGTGAGTTCTTCCTGTGTCTCCCTCCTCTTCACTCTGTTCCCAGATCCACAAACGCCATTTCCAAATTCTCTCTCTTTAGAAGACATACAAAATAGCCATTTTCTCTTCTTTTAAGAAAATAAAATTGATTTATTCACTTATGTGTATGTGTTTATAAATGTGTGCCTGTAAGCGTGTTTATGCATACTAGTAAGACAGAAGGCCGTCTGAGAGAGTTATTACTCTCCTTTCACTATGTGGGTCCCTTAACCAAGCTTAGGATGTCAGCCTTGATGGCAAGTGTATTTGTCCATCGACTCTTCTTTTTCCTAGTGGGGACCCTCTGTGTTTTTAATGTGCAAAAAACCAAATCTTCCCATGGTCTTAACATATCTCCTTTACACAAGTTCCAGGGCCTTATATAATTTGAATGACTGAAATTCTATGATATATGTTTTTACACACCAAATAGCAACTTATTCCTCTAACAGTGACCTATCCAGAAAGATGATAGCAGGTTCTAGTTCTTGAAACAAGTTATCTTTCCATTTATAGTTCTGTTATATGGGAAAAGTCCAGAACTCCACACTCTTGCCCCTGGACTATACTGTTCTGAAATTATGAACGTTGGTTTTCTGTAGAAGCCTTTAATTATTTTCACTGCTTGGGTTGCCCATTTTTTTGCTCCAGCTGAATTCCTAGGTGAAAAAATGCCACATAGATCACAAGGAGCAAGTTTGCCTGCAGTTCCCCACTGAGGGTGATAAGGCCCTGAAACCTACACAGCTAGTTTGAATTTTTTCAGTGATTCAATTCTAACTTTATACTGTTATGACCATAAAACAAAGTTATAGAGAGCAATGATTGGGCTTATAGGTATACACATTTCTTATATAGGAAATGGGAAGGTGACACTTGGAGTCCTTGGATACCTGTCTCTCTCATCTAGTCAGCTACATTCTATGAGCTATTATTATACAGAAACCTTATTCTATGGTTAATTTTAGAACAAACAATGTGGTTTCCTTTCATATACAGCTTCTTATCCTGTGCAGACATCTGCATTGTGCTCACTAATTGAACTTTAAGAATGTTAATAATTGCTACCTAGCCACAATCCCTGAGAATGAGGTAGACCAGATGGATGCAAGCTTTATGTGCAATACAAGAAGAGTCTTGTAGCCAAAGTAAAAGCTGAGGGGTATTGTGCATTGCAGTCCATAGCAAGTGAGCCACATTTTTCAGGGCTTTTCTTAAGTAACAAAAAGCTCATTTGGTTAAAAGGAGAACAGGTAGTAAAATTACTACAAAAGACCACCCTGGTCAACATGCTATCATGGATCACAAAGTCTTAGCCTTCATTAAAGGTCTCTATCATGTATTCAATAGCTGCTGACTTTTAATCAAGGTGAGTACCATGATGGGATGCCAAAATCTGAATATCTGAATAGTCAGCTCTAAGGGTATCTCTCTCTCTCTCTCTCTCTCTCTCTCTCTCTCTCTCTCTCTCTCTCTCTCTCTCTCTGTGTGTGTGTATAAAATAATTATAGATAGAAGAAAACAATTAAAAAAGGGAGAGGAAAATGTGGTAGGGGAACATGGAAGAAACAGAAGGGAAAAAAAGGAAAATCAATGTAAATAGTGTACTCATAAAATTCCCCAAACTGATTCATAAATCTTAAAAGAAAATAATAGCAAAATACTGTAGATTGTATATGGTAGGTGGCAACTAGGCAAAACACTTTCCTGAGATCAATGGAGCACTGGTCCAAAGCTAGATTTGCTGAACACAACAGTATGAGCAACCTTCAGAAGCTTCACTATAGGGCTCATTTATTTGCCAAACCAATTCTCCACTGAAGAAAACAGGCTAAAACATTTTACATGCAGTAACTTGACCGAAGTTATTTGCATTCCTAAAACCATGTGGTCTCTATCACTCACCATACTTCTTCTCCAGGCTTGTGTTAGGCTGTAAATGTTTTAGTAAAGGATTCCAGATAAACACACCCTGGTGTTTGGGGAAGAGTTCATAGTCCTATTAAAGAACAATGAACAAATCCTTTTCTTGTTCTGCTACAAAAACTCCCTAGCAATGCTCCTATTTCAGGATGGAAATCTACATAATGTGCATGTAGTCACTTTGACGTTTGCCACCAAACAGTAGTTTATAATACACCTGCCCAGAGGTACTCCTGGAATCTTGTATGGGATTAAAACAGCCTTGGTGCTCAGTGTAGAGCCATGTGCCCCCAGAATATTCTATTGGACATTTGAACCACTTGCCTCTTGAATATGAAGTGCAGAAGAGAGGTAACCACATGATTAATGACATCACATGGATTTGGGATCCTTTGCACTGGTTTCTGTTCTGGGGTACTAGAATGATTAGGACTAACCCCCCCTTCATACAATACTCTTTCAAGGTCATTCAGATGCTGCTCTGATAAACCTAACTTCAGGTCCAGCAGACATATAGCTACCATGTCCAAACCTGCCCACCAACAGCGGTAAAGGGAGGGTGGGGAGTGAGGATTATTCCTGGAGGCTTAGTTAACATCTGGGATGTTGAGACCTCAGCAGGTTTGCAGTGATGGTCTTTGGGAGAGCACTGGATTCTTTTGAAGAGAAGCTGAGCTAGTGGGAAAGGCTGGCTTTGTTTTATAAATTACATTCTGTTGTTATTTGGCACTCCTAATTTGCAGCTTTTTCAAATAAAGTGGTCAGTTTGCATGACTCTGACTTTACTGATTCAGAATGACCCTCCTGTAGCAGCAACTGTACAGAGCATGCTGGGAAAAATCAGAATTCCACAGAATGCTCAGTGACCCAGAGTTGCCTTTGTTCGAATAAGGACCTACTGCTGTTGAGGTTTTAAAGGAGCCGGGCTTCTTCCAATCAAAATGATGACTGAGAAGGGGACAGTTTTACAAGGCTGTGGTTGGGTATTTGGTCCACAGCTTCTGAACACTGTCAAAAATATGTCTTGTTGAACGATTCTGAACGAGTGGGTACTGAGCAACAAAGGCATAAAGTTAGTGATAAAGCATCTCAATAGTATGCTGGTGAGATAAGATTCCTCACATTCTTTTTCATGTGTGTGTGTGTGTGTGTGTGTTAGGATGTGTGCAGATACATGGTATGTACATTTGCATGTATTGTGGCCAGGGGACAGCCTTGGGTGTCATCGTAAAGAACACAATCTATCTTCTTTGATGAAAGGGGTTTTATTGGTCCAGAGTTCACTATCAGGCTACACTGGCTGCCCGGCAAGGACCAGGGCGTCCTCCTGTCCCTGACTCTTCACCCCTGGGATTACATCATGCACTGTTTTACCTGGTGTAACATCAGTTTTAAGGACCAAACTGAATTCTTTGCGTTTTCAAAGCAAACACTTTACTGAGTGGTCTCCCCAGCCCTTAGCTTGACATTTGTTTTTAGGATGATGATGGTAATAAAGCAGAGAGGAAAAAACTAAATTATTCAAGATCCCCCAGCTTTAGAGCATCAGGTTTTGGAGTCTAATTCCAGATATGTCTGGCTCTAATACTTGTTATAATTTTTTTACAGTTCCTAGAAGTCACACTAAGTATGTTTGGGATGTGCCATGTGCTCTAGGTTTGACTTCCCCATGAAAAGAGATCACTAAAGGCCTGGTATTGCAAATAAACAATGCTCAGACATATTGGTTCATTAAAATTCAAGACATTTCTCTCCTGTAGGTTTCTGATCTTCAACATGTGACTTGCAAATGGCACAATGACTATACTGCAAAGCAAATACAGAAGTTGAAAGTACACAAATGTTGACAGCTATTGTCAGAGCAACTTCCATCATGCATCTAATAACAAAAATTTGGGGTTTACAGTACACATCTTTTCCCTCTTATTTTTCTCAGAATCAATTTTTATTATGACTTACAAACACATCAGTGCGTCACAGTTTTTAAATTAAATAAAAGTTTGTTATTCACTTTAAATTTGAGAGGCAGTAGTCCCACATTTGAGAGATCTCTATAAGGGAAGGGATTTTATTTTGTTTTGTTTTGTTTTTTGTTTGTTTTTTAGTGTTCTTTGAATAAATGCCTAGAATAAAAATCTGGATAACAGAATAACCTTTCCTATCAAGAATGGCTTCTGACTGAAACCAGATTCAGAGTGTGTTCTGAAGAGAAACAGTTCAGAGAGGCAGTGGGAATCACGGACACTGACAAAACACACCTTCAAACTCATCTGTCACTTGGTAGACACACACTTTCACACTCATCTGTCACTCGGTGGACATGTAGGGTGCTTCTGACTCTGAGCTATTGCCAACAGTGTAGCATTTTCTTGGGTACCCAAATGTCTCTTCATGGGTCTGCTTTCTTGCATTCCATTTCAAAACTGGGCTTTGTGGATCACCCGGTAATTCCAGTTTGGAGGAATCTCCATGCAATTTCCTAGATCACCTGCTCCATTTTACACCCCCAGCAGTGGTGGTCGGGGTCCAAGGGTTCTCACTGGTGCACTCTCAGACACTCTTGTTTTCTGACTTTGCTCATGAACATCTAAACAGGTGCTTAGTCCTGTGCTTTTGCAACGATGATGGGACATTTCTGAGTGCACCCAGCACGTGACTGGGGCCTAGTACCAGTTAGATGCTCAACAAAATATCTTTCAATGAAGATAAAATACAAATTTTTATTTTGCTAAAAAGATAACCCGAGATTTGCACAACCTACCTTAAAGTATTGGTTACAACATAACATTTATACTCACATATGCCCCAAGTATACTCTGTCTGTCTGTCTGTCTGTCTGTCTGTCTCTGTCTCTCTGTCTCTCTGTCTCTCTGTCTCTCTGTCTCTCTGTCTCTGTCTCTGTCTCTCTCTCTCTCTCTCTCTCTCTCTCACACACACACACACACACACACTTGTAAAAATTTAGCAAGGTCAGCATATTTTTAAAATCATGAACTACATGATCATCTATCAAATCCAGCAGCGGCACTGTGTCAGCATCTGCTTAAACTACTTTCAGGATGAAAAAACATTTTAAGCGTGAATGTGTGAAAATTGGTACATAGGCTGCAGCTTTGCCCACCCACTGTGGTCTGACCTGTACTGCTTTGCCCAGAATGCAGACTTTGAAAAGGTGTGTCGGTGCAGAACATCACTGGCCTTTAGCACTTGTTGGGAAATTAATGGCAGGCACTTGCTTCTTATCAGTTTCAAAATGAGAATATATTACCTCTTAATTCAGATAAAAGTAAAAGTGATTACAAAAAAGGGGGGGGCTAATTTTTCTGGAGTCAGATGATAAAACAGAGCAATAAGGTTTCTCCTTTGTCCAGATAAGTACACTGAGGACTGTCAGCATGGGTTGGGTTGGAGAGCAGAAGGTGGGTACTGGGGAACCCAATGAGGGCCTTCAAAATTCTCTGTGCTTTCCAAATGATCCAGTTGTCCAGTGATCCAGTATTTTTTTTCATGCTTTCAGAATGAAAGATATAATTAAACTTTGCTTTTTGGAGAACAGATTTAATTTTTCCCCTTGATCAGAACTGAGAGGGCTTTGTCTTCCCTAAGGAATCAGACCACATTGTGGCTATTTTGATCTAAAGGCATCAAGGTATCACTACAACCTCTCCCCATGCTTGTGTATGTGTGTATGTGTGCATGTGCACACACACAAATGGGGTGAGTGTCTTAAAGCTCTTTTTCAGTTGTTTTGATGAGTGGGGAAACCTGGCTTCTACGGTAAATGGAACCCACATGTAGTAGCCACGTCTCTTTAGTCATTTTCCTTTGAAGTGGGCTATCCAGGGAGCTGAATGTCAAGGTTCTCCCCAAACTTGGACTCGGTCTCCCTAAATCAGTGGCTGCGGTTGGTTGGTGGTTGAGACACAGGCAGCATTTGGAGGGTGCTAGGAGACGCACTCAGTCAGCAACTTCCAATGAAGAAGTAATTTTGTACCAAGCACAAGAGAGGCGTGGAGCCTTCAGTGGGGGTTTCTGTTGAGGATTAGCTTGCAGTTGACCAGGAGACATGAGTAAACAAATAAGTGGCCTATGGCAGTCTTAACTGGAAAGTTAGAGGAGCATAGTAAACCCACAGACAGAGTCATGGAGAAAAATCTCGATGGCTACCCTATACACAATAGAAATGCCTGGTAGCCAGCCCCCTCCCCCACCCCGTCATCTTTCCCTCTCCTTGACTTCACTGTGCACAATATCTTTCTTTGTTGAAGCTCCTGCCATTGTATTTATTTGTAGAGTATACTGTGGAAGCCGTGGGAGTAGGCACTCTTTGTCTCTCTCTATTCTTGCTTTGTGTCTACCATTCAAAGCCGAGCTTGACTCTGGGTAGCTTGGAGCATCATGGTACTTGCAGTATTTCTGTCTCACAGTTGCCTGTGGACAGATACCTGAAATGAAATGGGAAAAGGACCAAATCTCTAGGTCCATAGCAAGCTCTATGTTTTTCTGTCCACGAGGACAGAGTTTCTCGGTGTAGGTTTGGTGGGAAGATTGTCAGACATTGTGAAATATCAACTGAGAATGTCTATCCCACCATGACACCGCTGCCCCATGGTTTTTTTTTTTTTTTTTTTTTTTTTTTTTTTAATGTCGAGATGGGATTATATTTACTTTCTAAACTTCTCATATGATTTAAAAATGATGCAATATTATGATAAGATTACAAAAATCATGCTTTATTTTTTTAAGTATCTCCATGCAACAAATCAATATTTCCAAGACAGATTGCTGGAGTTATCCTGTTAGTCACAGGATAATTTCAGCACTTTAAAACAACTGTTATAGTGTACTTGGACAGTGTGTTCTGGCAACAGGGCATCAATTTAAAATTGCACAATAAATGACTTGTCTTCTTTTAGGTAATCTCATGTAGAAAAAAAAAATGTCTCCAGTCCCAGTTTACCCATCTGATGTCCAGGCTCAACAGTCCCCATGTCCCAGAGCATACCTCAATATATTCTTTGCAAACCTTCTGACCCATTATGATGTGTCACCGAAAGGGTAAATAGACAAATGTTAACATGACAACACAAATGAAGAACTGAATGAAGTTGAGAACACAGGAGGGCACAGGGGCTCAGCCGACAGAGAGGAACACCACAACCGAAGCTGCATTGTGGGAAGATGAACAGTTTTCTAGGTGAGCAGGCGGGTGTGTCAAGGAATGAAATTGACAAGTAGAACCAAGTGTTCTGGGAACCACATAAAGATAAAGGTACAGATAGTGCAGGTGACAAAGTGTGAGAGGTGGCACAGGGCCAGGTCCCAGAGAGCTGAAGAAGAATGTGGAGAAGCACTGGAGGCCTGGAAACAAAAGAGAAGATGAAATTCCACTCACCTCCTAGAGAGCTCACTACCGTACCAGTGTGGATCAGGGGCCAGCGAGCACATGAGAGCCCATCTGACTCTACAGGTTCTTGAAAGGAAAAGTCCTTTTGGAACAAAATCCTATCCAAGTGTTCCTGTAATGGCTGCACCACAGCAAGTTCAAGTGTAGGAAAAGCCAATAGGAACTTCCTTTGCAAAAGTCTGTGAGACTCCTTGGGGACATCTAGATAATGATATCTTCAAGGCAGAAGGACAGGCAATCCTGGAGCACCCTGGAGATTCAGGTCTTGATGTCCTTGGTTTTGTACAGGAGTGAATAAGGGCAGAGGAGAAGAGCTGTGTGCAGCAAATAGGGCTCTCAGCGTCCAATAGAGGCACAGAGAAGCTAGAAAGACCCAGGGCCCTGGGAAATTCTGTCTTATATACAAAAGAGTCCATAGCCGAGGATTAGAAGCAACTTATTCTGCCCAGCTCTAAGGACAACATTATTTCTACTATATAATAGCTCTAACTGGAGGCCTGAATGGTTTTCCTGTGTATCATCAGCTTGAGTAATACTCCAGTCCACACCAGAGAAACACCACATACAGAATGAGAGAGGATACTTAGAGAATGACCTAGAAACCACAGTGACAGCCAGAATTTCTCTATCTCCAAGCAAATTGTTACTCTTGGGCTTCTTTCCTTCTCCTCAGATGCCAAGATAAGGAACTACACAGAGCTTAGATAAATCACACACATGAGACTTATATTCCTGTATAAGAGACTTGCACCACATGTAAATATTTATGATATATATCATATAGTATGAAACTTATGTGACAAATTTATCTGGTGGTTTGTTCTAACTTAGAAGTTCATGTTCCAGAGGAGACAGTGCTGTTACGAATCAGGAAGAGTTTATGGTGAAGCTAACAATATCTTGTCTCTACACTAAGAGCCCTAAAGCCCTTTCTACCTCCAATTCTTCAAACCACAGTTTGGATAATCAAACCATGAGCATAAACTGTCTCGATATGGCTTTTGAAGGTTGTCA
Organism: Micromys minutus; assembly: GCF_963924665.1. Taxonomy (NCBI): domain Eukaryota; kingdom Metazoa; phylum Chordata; class Mammalia; order Rodentia; family Muridae; genus Micromys; species Micromys minutus. Next base: position 20,605,204 of record NC_137963.1, on the reverse strand, counting down.
CTTTCACTTTTCCATATCATGTGCTAAAGCCCTTCCTGGCCCAAGATGATTTCATACAGGCACACATGCAAGAACGGTGCTACATCTGCAAGTAGGAGATAGCTCCCATTAAACATTCTGTCCTTCTGCCTACTCTGATCCATGTCTTCTGAAGTGCTTTGAATTCCAAGTGATGGGGATAGATGTGACTCTGTAGATCACTATGGACATCCCAATCTAACACCCCAAGCCCGAGGGTGTGTATGTCTTCTCTCTGATCCTGAATTGGAGCAAGGAATGATTCCACCTTGGTACATCTGTTCTGTGAAGTGCAGCCTTCTCCTAGCTGAACTGGGCTGGTGTTTGGTGCATGTGGATCTCGTGAAAACCCATGCACTCCAGCAAGATTTTATCACACTGAAAGTCATCTTTCGATAGCATCTTGCTGATACCTGCCTTTCGATTTGTTCCAAGTGTAGGTGGGGATCAGGGAGGTTATCCACTCTTCAGAACAAACAGGGACAAAGCAATTTCCAAAACAGAAATTGGCAGTATCTCTGTGTAAGACTTGGAGAGGAGAGAGGTTGGCTCCCGTGTAGTCTGCGTGGGTGATTTATGTGAGACTCACGTGTCTTTTCCCTCTGAGAAAGAGAAAGTCAAGTCCAAAGCAAAGTGGACTGTATTTAGCTGGAGGAATGGGGCTGTCAGTCTGGCCTCCTCTTGTCTTTCCAGCTCTCCTTACTGTGACTAGCTGCTCCACAGCCAAATTTATGTTTCCCATGGATATGATCCAAGCATTCTAGCCACCAGGACTTTGTGCAGACTGATCTTCTCAGGGTTTCCTTCTGTATCTTAGCCTAAGCAAGGGCAGGGAGAACTTGATCCAGGTCTGAAGGAGACTTGTAGAAGAACAGCGTACCTTATTTCACAAACTCCCTGGGCCCATGTTAATAGTCTTGGGGGTAGATAAAGACAATGGAAATGTGCTCCGTACATTCTGGAAGTCAGAGGTCTGAAACCTGAAGATTGATAGTTTTAGGTATACCCTAGCATACTGTCTGTTCTCTTCAGCACTTCTAGAGATGCAAGAGAGTCTTCTGATAACAACACTAGACAGAGCCAGCATGGTGGAACACACCTATAAACTCAGAACTATGGGAAGCAAAGACAGGAAAACCAGGAGTTCAAATTCATGCTTGGCCGCATAGCAAGTTCAAAGCCAGCCCAGGCTGTGCAAGACTCTATTTCAAAATCAAAACCTATATACAGCAAAAATTAAACAGACTTCTGGCTCCAGTGATGCAGGCATGTGATCCCAGCTACTCAGAGTCTAAAGCAGAATGACTGAACATTCTAGGCCTGTCTAAGCTACCTAGTCAGTTCAAGGTCAACTTACACAGTATAAGTTTACTAAGTGGGAATGAAGTTTGATGGTAGAGCACTTATTTAGCCTTAGGTTTCATCTCCAAACTTCAAATGATAATTATTATTAATGGTAATAACAATAAAATCGATTAAAACAATTTAAAATCCCCTACTCTGTAGATCCCATCTCAGTTTATTGCATAGGCAAAGACTTTACTTCCAAATAAAGTCACAGTCACAGACATAAAGCATTGAGACTTAAGCTTGTATCTTTGTGGAAGGCACAACTCAGTCAATAAGTTCACTTTTAATAGCATCCTTGGAGAATAATCTGTGTTGGTCCAACTCCTTATACAGGCCTCAAAACTGCTCTCCATGTCTCTTTGTGTCTTATTCTCATGGATGTTGTATTCAGGAGAAAATGGGCAACTCAAAAACATTCATTTTGGCTCATTGATTTTACTCTGAGCTTGTCACAGTGTTTTACCAACTCGTTTCCAAAGATATTCTTTGGCCTGGATGTTCACAGTGATCTGGCCTTAGGACATCTCTGTTAGAATCCAGAGTTGGATGATAAAGAAGCTCAATACTATGTCCAAGAAAGTCCCATGTGGCCTTAATGATGGGTGTTTCAGGTGCTTTGTGGACTAATAATTTCTGTGGTCGCTGTTGAATTCCTACAACACGAGCAACACCAAACCTCCTACAAGGCAGAGACAAGATCTGCTTCTATCCAATCTCCCTTTTGTTCATATCCCGGTATTCATGGACCCTTACAGCAACTTAGCTGGAAAGTTCTCCACCTACAATTACAAGCCATGCTACCAGGCCAAACGGATACCAGCAACATGCCATTGAGACAGAAGGCTGTTTGATGGAGTCTTGCTGTCTCGGAGTTTGGCACTAGGTGACTTGGGGTGAGGTCTGCACACCCAGACGATCTCTGAGGTCCAGGACAGGGCAGGAAGATGATATTTAGAACACATCAAAATGGTGTGTTAGAATGCAGGGCTTTGTCCTTTAGGCTCTGACCTCAAAGTCATAGGATTCCTTGAGTCTCTGGGATAAATGCTGGCAGTAAGTTCTGTGGTGAATTGCTCACAGCAGTACTGGAGAGCAGCTGTGGTTAATAATGGGCATTCTGGAGTCAGGCAGCTTAAATCAAACTCAGACCATCACCTTAGAAGTAAAAAAGAAAAATCACTTAACTCCTCTGGTCTCATCTGTCCCATAGGACTGCTCTTGGTGAGGTTAACCATTTCATTTTCTCACAAATCACCACAAACTCAGTGACTTGAACACACAAATTGATTTATTCAGTTCGGTTTGGAGTACAGTTCAGTTCCATTATGCTAAAATGGAGGTTTCATGGGTCCCATAGTCCTTCTGGCAGCTCAAGGGGGAATCCATTTCCAGGGGAAAGTATTTTTCAGAGTTGCATTTCCAATATCCTGTCTACTTGGTCTTTCTTCAAAGCAAGAGCAAGGCACCATTTCAGCCTCCTTGTCATATGAACTTTAGCCTTTTGTTTTGTTTACCCTTTGAATGGCACACAGTGACATACAGTGTGTGTGTGTGTGTGTGTGTGTGTGTGTGTGTGTGTGTGTGTGTGTTCTTTGCCTTCTTCTGATTAAGACTTGTGATTTAGGTTCTGGAGAGAGCTAAGTTGTGAGTGCCATCTTGAGAACCTGAGTTAGGATTTTCTGCTGGGACATGGGACTACACAGACCCCACTGGGTCAGAAGGACCATTGTCCTTATACAAGAACAGTTCCAAAAAGCAAGATGACTGTCACTTTAGAATGCACCCAGAGAAGCACAGGAGGGAGGATCTCTTCAGGGCCCCTGCCTGTGGAGAAGCAGAAATTTCCCAAGAAGTGATCAATAGGACAATGTCATAGTTGAGGAGGACATTGCACCCAAGTAAGACAACAAAGAATCCAACTTCTCTAACATGTCTGTTGAGGTAAAAAACAAAACACCTTTGATAATACTAGGTAGCTTTCAGTAACAATGAAATAAAACACCAAGATTTAGCATTGGGGGTTTAAGTCACAGTAGTACCATGACACCGTTCCATAATTTAAAGACAATTGCAGGGCATTTTGAGTTCAGTTTTTCCATCTGTGAAACAGGATGCACAGAGCCAGTGGGCAAATCAGATAAGAACACAGGGCATCGCTTTTTAAAATGCATTAGGAAGGCCAGCTCAAATTTAATCTTTTTTCTGCCCCTCCTGTCCTCATCAAAACTGTCAATACCTTATGTTCCTCTTGTGAATCAAGTCTTCTGATGTGTTAGCATTCCCTGTTCCTTTAGTTGGAGAGCAGGATAACTGGATGATTTGAGACCATTTGGGGGTTAGATGCTCTTGGGATCTGGTCTACCCCATCTTCTGGAGTGAGTTCTTTGACTCTAAGATATACAGGGCACTCTAAAATCATGTCCTACAGCAGGGCAGTGTCTGAGGCAGTCCCTCACTGCACAACCCCTTTGAGAATAAGATCAAGTAAAAATTATTAGTGTTAAAAATAATTATGTAGAGAGATAGACTTGAGGGTTAAGACAAAGGGGCTGTCAAGAAAGATGGAGAAAGAACCAGAGAAAGAGAAGCTGGAATGGTAAGAAGCAGACCTTTTGGGGTTACCCTGGTCTTAAAAACTGGTACCTTTGGGGACCTGAGACAAATCTTTTTTTTTTTTTATTTTTTTTTTTTTTTTTTTGCTCCCTGAAGTATTTCCTTGATGTTTAAAAAGAAAGATCCCATTTTCAAAAGGATTACATAAATTAGCAGAAAACATGGGACATTTAACTATCTTTATGTAATACTTTATAGTAAGCATTGTAGGTTCTTCCTGATAATCTTCATTTAATTTTAAGTGGCTCTGAAGTTATCAGTGAAACAACTAGTCTTCTTGAAATTCAATAGTTTTTGCAGTATAGTTAGTCTTTCGTACTCAAAGGCTCCATGTCTGTAGATTTGGCCAACTCAGAGTCAACTTTTTATGAAAACTTTGTGTACATATACAGGTTTTAAGTCATTATTCCTTAGATAATGTAGAAAAACTGTTCACATAACATGTTGCATTAATAAATGCAGACTTATGTAAAATGGATTAGAGAGTGTGTGTAGGCTGTATCCAAATATCAAGATGTTTATATATATAAGGGTCTTGAGTTTTATATATATATAAGGGTCTTATGTTATATATATATATTTTATATATAAGGGTCTTGAGCATCCATCAATTCCACAAACAATTTCCTAGAGATGAAAGATGGTTTATATTTCCAAGCAGTACATGGATAATCGTTAAGCCAATCACCGTTCTTATAGACACTACTGTCCACAGATGCCCTGGCTCTAAGTATGTGGTAAGAAAGTGAAGCCAGTCAACTAGTGTTGAAAATGTCCGCCTTCAAGGAGCCCACGGACTACAGAGAAAGAGAAGCGTCAGATAAAAGAGCCCTGTAATGAGTTATTCAATTACATATTTAATAAGTGAAGTTACAGTGGGATTAATAATCAAGTTCTGAGAAGCTGAAACTAAAAAGAGTGAGGAGAGTGGATCCCAGGGTACTTCTTACAAAGGGACTCACGAATAGAAACTTAATGTGTCAGCCAAATATACTTATCACCAAAGTGAGACGTTCCAGAGCCTATATCTGTCAAGCCCTAAAACATAAGACCGTAGACTGAGCAGAGGGTTTTGGTTTTGTTTTGTTTTAATAGGGAAAGTAGTTAGAGATTAGGGAGCTGTAATGAAATCCTCTTGCTGATTCTCTCCTGACTTCACCCAAGAATTATTGACAAGGTGTATGAGAAAAACACATATGTCCCCGTCCTTCTAGGTAGGGACCAAAAGAATTGGGCTGAAGTAGGATTTGAGCAACAAGACAGTGAACACCCCCTCAATGACTCTAGTGTGGAGACAGAATTGAGAATCGTAGAAATAAGCTTGTGGAGAAGCAGAATGAGTTTCTGTTTTCTTTTCAAGAGGAGGGAGAGTGCATTTTCAATAAGATGTGAGCCAACACCAGCACTGCATCCCTAAGCATCAGTTAGGATGCCATAGGGTGACAGAAGCACATAACTGATTCATTAGAAACAACAAAAACAAGCCAGGGTGTGAATTGTGGAGGCTGGAAAGAAGGTAGCAACAGAGGAAGATGGAGAGATAGGAAACAGAGTTTGGCTCACCAAACAGTCTCTATACTGAGCAGAGGATTCTGGGCAAGTTGATAGTGATTGGCATTGTGGGAGTTAATGCATCTGAAGAGATGCCCAGGACAGGTGCCAGTGATGACCAAGTCTACCCCTCCCCCACTCTAGCTTTCCCAGTATAACTTTCATCCCATTGCTTTAGTTATGAATGTATACTGGCTTTGGTTAAACAGAAATGGTTTATTCATTTAGCAAATCAATTTTAGGGCATATTAATATCAATTATTGGTGTTGATGCTACTGCATGTTTTTGATCCAATAAACCTCATAAGTTTGCTTTTTACCAGGAAAGGCATAGCTTTTGACTGTTCAAAGATGTCTACTGTCACCCCTTCAAACACAGCACACACCCCTGCTAGATACTGTCAAAGTACCAAGAAACCTGTTTTGCTTGAGACTACTCTTAAAAGAAACCCATGTTTATGTTTTCTAAGTAAGCTAATTAGTCAGAAACTCACATGGTATAATTTCATAGATATTATGCTGCTGGCTAGTTACAAAAATAATTGAGTATGGCTCAGAAAGATGACTCAATTTTACAAATGGGTTGTACTGGAGTAAATATTTACATCTAAATGTGATTTTGTTGAAAAACCTCTCAAAGCACTTTCATTAAGCCCGTGTGATGAACAGGCTGCATACTTATGAAGCCATTATTCAAAGAGCGATCATTTTTAAATGAGGAGAAACACGTGGTTTCAATGCATCCAATACATTTAGAGCTGCAGGTTTGCCAACACTTGAGATAAAGAAGATGGCCTTGATTACTGGCATTTATCTTACTTTACACACTCATATATAAATGTGTGTGCACATGCACACCAAACACTCCATAAACAACTTCCCATCAACAACTTGTAAGTAATCCCTGGATATCTTAGTTCTTCCATTATGTCTCTAGTCCTTTAAATAGATTTTCACAATCAACCCTCATTTCTACGTTCTTTCTGGCATCTCTGTTTTTCAATACATTTTCTGCACACTTGACTATAAAATAAAATGTATTATTGATATCTGCTTCTTAGTACTTTTACTGTCTTCGAGAACAAAGTCTGAACTTCTGACTCTGGACACGAAAATCCCTCACTTGGTTGTCGCCATCCTGTTGTCTTCCCAGGAGGCTTGTTCTATCCGGCTGCACTGAGCATTGCTTTCTGACTCCAAACGTGGGAGTTCTCATCCCAATAGTCCTGCGATCCTGCAGTTACTCTTTCTTTAGCTGTTGGTCTCTGTCTGTCTTGATTTGACTGCCTGTTTATGTCTCTCTCAGTGTATGTGTGTGTGTGTGTGTGTGTGTGTGTGTGTGTGTGTGTGTGTGTGTGTCTATCTGTTTCTCTCTGTGTCTCTGTCTTTCTCTGTCTCTTCTCTTTGTCTCTCTCTCTCTCTTTTGCTCTCTATGTCTCTCTTTGTATTTCTCTCTGTGTTTCTATGTCTGCTTGTCTCTGTCTGTCTGTCTGTCTGTCTCTCTCTCTCTCTCTCTCTCTCTCTCTCTCTCTCTCTCTCTCTCTCTCTTTGTTTCTCTTTCTCATTTCTCTTGATCTTTGCAGAACCGACTCATCATCCAGGCCTCAGCCAGGACCACTTCTGAGCAATCACAATCTGTATACTACATTTGATGAAAAAGCTCCATTTTATTTTCTTCAGAGCATGAGCTTCCCAGTGTTTAAAATTGGCTTACTTATTGGTCACCATATTATTATTCAACTTCCTTAATTGAGCCACCCTGAAAGGATGATAAGGGCGAATATTTCTATTGAGATAGCCCCTATCTGTGTACTCTTTATCCTCCCCCCTCCAACATCTTTAAGAGCATTCTGAAATTTAATAAATGATAACAAATACAAGCACCATAACATATAAAACCAGTTATTTGTAAGTGGAAACTGAAGTCCAGAGACAGGAAAGAACCTGTTTTCAATCCATCTGTAGTCAATGTAGGAGCAGCAGCTGGAAGACAGCCATCTGTACAGTGGCCGAGTCCACTCTGTGGTAGGGAAGATGTCATATTGCTGTCAGAAAGAGGCAGACACTTCAAAATTGTCCCAGCACTGTGGTGGGCAGGTATTTCTATACCCTGCATCTTTTAGTGTCACTTGCAATTCACTTTTCCTCCTATAGGTCCTGGGACCTTGTGCTTAACGTGGAACAAAGAGAATGAAACACATTAGTATGTCTTTTCTTTCCTACAGTCTCCATCTTAAACAATGATGAAAGGGTAACCAGGGTGGGTCGAACGCTCTCTACAGACTATACAATGCCAGTGATGAGACTAAGCCATCATCAGCACCATAGTGTATCGCTGGGGGCCAGTTAAAGCCAGTTTTCTATGTGTATTCATTTCTACACATTCTATACGAAACACCAGCTCTCACAGTTTCTACAAGAACATACACGTGGTTTATATAATAAATCATTGGCTCATCTGGTCCATTGATAAGCATTTAGTGATACAGTGTACTTAGAATTCAGACAGGGTTTAGAGTGCTGCTTTTCTACTCTGAGGAAAGATGCAGGTGTTTTTCATTCTTGTTTCTTTGTTGTTGGGTTTTTAATTTTTTCTTCATTTTGATGGAATCATGGCTCTTAGCCAGCTCTGGGCTTCATTTTAATTACTTACTTTATTTTACTAGCAAGGGTGAGTGTGCCTGAGAGTGAGTTTGTGCGTCCCCCGTGTGTGCAGGCATCTAAGCAAGCCAGAAGAGGGCATCAAATCCCTGGAACTGGAGTTTCAGGTCATTGTAACCCACCTGCTGTAGGTGCTAAGAACTGAGCAAGGGTTCTTTACAAGAGCAGCAAGTGCTCTCAACTGCTGAGCCAACTCTTCAGACCCCAGTCTACATTCTCAATTTATATTATTTGTGGCATTTTACCATCTTGAAGCAAGTTACTTATTTTGGAAAGAAATAGTTTATTTGTGTTCTTCTAATTTTGTTGTCAATGCTAGAGTAAAGTCTCTGACGTGGGAATACTGGACTAGACACCAGCCCGCCCCCCCATTTTCTTCTCAGTGTCAACCATTAAACATTCTCATCCTTGACGCATCCCCAACATTGCAGTGGTGTCACTTGAGTGAGATGAATTCACTTTCATGACAACTGTGAAATTGAACACCCTCTGAGCTCCAGCACCTACCGCAGGGCCTGGTGCGTGGTGGGTGGTGTCTCAGTGTGGTTCTGAGTGAATGTAATCATACACAAATGTGTTTGTGCTATTGAAGCATTGTCTAATTCAAGAGAACAACTAAACAGTCTGGAAGACAGACGTGGAAAGGCAGCTTAGGGTCCCTCAGAGTATGGGAAGATCCCTCGCTTTGGTAAAAGGACCTACTGGTGACTGTGGATCCACTGTCTATTCCTGTATGTAGACATTGTTAGTCACCAGAAGAATGACTGAAAATAGGTCACAGATAGAGCAACCCAGGAGGATGTTAATGGATACCCTGATGGATGAGACAAGTCTGGTTTGCTTCATATTCTGATCCAGTTTCCGTGAATCACAGAAAAATAAGAATAAATGTGAGGGTGACATTCTAATCCAAATGTACCAAAAAGGTTTTGTGATATATATGGGGCTCAGTGTGGGAACATAGAGCATATTTCCAGTTCTCCTCTGGGGGCTAATTTAATTGAGCAGCTACAAGCCTTGGAACACTTGGCAAGAGGACAGCGAAGAGCCTGTGCAGCCCATCCATGCATACCAATTCAGTCTCTCAGCTTATATAACACAGAAGAAGCCAGGCTAGGCCCTCCAGCCAGAGATTAACAGAGCTGACAGGCATGTGGAGGAATCAACACAGGACTTGCTTAATATTCCTGACATTACTTCCTGCTTCTAATAAAATCTGCAGCCTGATGGTTTGCTTCCTACTTCGGAAACGGAGGTGCTCCCCAGAGAAGACCATGGCCCCACCAACAGGACTGAAGCTTTAACTTGGTAAACGTTAGGACCCTGAAAGGCATCAGAAAAGCAGGGGCTTAATTAAACACACATTGCTCCATCAAGTCATTAAGTATTCAATGTGGTTCACTCAAATATGGGGGAAATCCCAAACAGGAAGCAAACAAAAGCTCTCCCTCAGCTACCCCCACTGTCCTTCACACAGGCCATGAATAAAAGAGATGGGGGTAGAAGGAGGGAATGTTCTTGATTGCAGAGAGGTGCAGTGAGGTGTTCTCAACAGAGGCTTTGGGCAGGAGGCACATGACAATGTGATTTTCTGCTTTTACAGACAGTTCTATTATGAAATGGCACATGTATCTAAATAAAGAAGTTAAAACTTAAACACATAGGTCTTAAAGTGCCATGAGGTATCTAGCATGATTGCTGCCAGGATGTGACCCTCATCCACCCTAAAAAGGTACCTTGTAAGTAGTGACATTCCCCAATCCAAAGGCTTGCCTTTTGGTCACTTAATCATAATTTCATTTCTATGTATTGTCTTCTATATCTTCGGAGGCAAGGTATTTTTTGCCTGGTTTTATGCTTTTATATACACCAAGCTGGGGAACTGCTATGGTGGGTTTCTTGCCTTGAAAGAATGAGGTCTTGAGGTCAAGTCCCAAAACCCATGTAACAAAGCTGGCACAGCACGGGGGTGAGTGCTGGTAATGAAAGCATTGGGGAGGCAGTGCCAGGAAGAGAGAGCTGGGGTCACTGGTCATCAAGTATAGATCATTTGGTTATCTCTAAGTTGAGTATAAGATTCTGTCTTTAAAAAAGAGGTTTATACTGCCCGAGGAAGAACACCAGAGGTTGTCTTCTGGCCTGAACACACATACAGAAGTAAACAGAGGAGCGCATTCGCGCGCGCGCGCACACACACACACACACACACACACACACACACACACACACACATTATATATATAAGTGGACTCAAGTTGTCCATGCTGTCTAAATCTGTCTCCTGCCCAATGTTATGATGTTATGCATTCAAGATTCTCTTCTGTCCTTAGCTGTTCATCTCCATCTTCCAAGGTGGGCTTTTGGGAGACAGCCTCCTGGATACTTATGGTACAGGTCTGTTGGTTCTCCTGTCTGGACAGATAGAACATTATAACCTGTGCCTTTGTAACGTGTTGACTTTGGCTAAGCAGCCACAGTTGCTATTTGTAAACTCATTGGCTATGCCAAAGCAAATAGAGTGACATTCCTGGCTTCTGGATTCTTCTTCTGGAGGTTCATAGGGCTGTGTACTCACCAACTCTCTCGGGATTCCAGGAAGGTGTGACTTTTCTTAGCTACATCTGGGATCTTGATTGTCACTGTGGGAATGAGACTCCACAGCTCTGAAAAATGCGTGGCTGTCGATTTATGCTCGGGTGCAGTTTGTAGACAGTCACCAAACTTGAATTTGTATGTTGGATTCTCTTCACTTTGAGTAGTCACATCCTGGTCTGAGCATGTTAAGAATTTTAAAAAAAATCACCAAAATTCCAAGTTCTTAGTGTATGAAGAGAAAAAATATAGAATATTGAAAGTTTCTGACACTAAAAAATATTGTAACAGCCAGGCACACTTAACTCTAGGAATTAGGAGGCAGAAGCAGGTAGATTTCCATGAGTTTAAGGTCATCCTGGTCCACATAACATTGGTCCACATAACATTTTAGACTAGACCTTCATGAAATTATTAAAGTGAAAGAATCAATAAAATAGAACTATTTTATGCATGTGTATGTATGTCTATGTAAAGATTTCTTAATAGTGTTTTATGTATCTGTAGTTGTTGTGGGTTTTTTTTTTTTCTTTATATAATGTCCTGCTGGGTAGATACCCCATGTGTACCATTGGTCAACATGCACTGTTTCTAATTTGGGGCTCTTTTTGAAAGCACTAGTAAGTGTGTCTGTGTTTTAATTTCTTAGAAAATATGAGCACACACTTCTTTGAGGTACATCCTTGAGACTGAGAATACTGGGAAATATTCAAGCATACATTCAATAAATGTTGATATGTATATAACAAACACTATAATACAACATGTAATGCAATAGTACAAGTAGTAACGAAGGCATTTTATTTATTTTAAATATATCATAAATATACCAATATTAATGGAAAAGTTATCTAAACTTTATTTGGACCCTTTGTTTATCACAGGAAGCATCATCACATTACTGTTCCCATTTTACCAGGAAGCCACTGAATTCCAGTGTCATTACACTCTAACCTCACCATGCTACCAGCCTTTGGAGTGGAAGAAGGGCACAGGATCGAGGTGGTCTCTGTTTTTCTCACTCAATAGAGTGTATTTGTTTTCTAGGCTTAGAATATTTTTCTATAATCTGTAGGATTCAATGCTGGGCTTCTAGAGCTCCTTCTATACAAAAGGTTTGAGAAGAATGAAAACATTGGAAGCTGTGACAAGTAAAAACTCTTTGGGGAGACCTAAGATGAGGTCATGCATTGTGGAACAGGGATGACTTGGAGAAGCAGGACCCAGCATCTCAGTCTCAGAAGATCCTCAGAAGGAGAAAGCAATTAGTACTGAGCAATATTTTGAAAGCAGTATATGTATCTGTTTAACAAACAGCGTTTGTGAGACATTCAGCTAGGGAGGCAGAATCATGTAGATTTTCCAATAATATTCTCATTAACTGGAGAACCTCCAAAAAAGAGAGGCTCGAAGATATTTTATGAACAGTGTAGGTAAAGTCCCCTACTCTTGACTCTGTCCTTACTGATTTCGTGGTCACAAACAATTCCCTTAACATCTCTGGGACTCAGTTTTATACATTTATAAGATAAGCAAGAAAGCTTAGCTATTTCCCTTACTCATTGTGGATTTTTGAGAATTCAGAGTGTGTATATGCACATGACTATGTGTACAAATGTAATTCTTGGCAGATGTTTGGAATGTGTGTATTCAATGCATTGGTTTGTTATTGCATTACCAGACCATTACCTCAAAGGCGATTCCTGAAGGTCTATTCCATATGCCCATTGAGGTAGTAAGAAAAGCACAGGAATCTTTGACAAAGGTCGCAATCTCCTTTTATGAGCTAAGTAAGCTTAAGGCTATTTACAACCCTTTCTGTGCCTCAGTTTTCTTACCTGTAAAACAGAAACAGTCATGGTTTAGTGGGGACCTGTAGGATGGTGGCATTAAAATTACAGCATGAGCCTTGGCACTCAAATGACCTGGGTCCTCTCCTTGCTCCCAGGCATGTCTTAGAGCAGAAAAGCAATATTTTCTTCAGATAGACACAGACAAAGCCCTTCTCACAAGGCATAGTCTCCAACGAAGCCCCCAAACCTTTCTTTGCTTTCTTGGATTTGATGAATTTTTCTGTGAAATGAAGAAAGCAATGTAATCTTCTCATTGAAGACTGTTGTGTGGATTGAATAAGGAATTATTCAAACAATCAAATGGCCTAAATAAAAAGTTCAAATTAGTAAGTACCTAAATTAGCAAGCCAGGATTTATAAGCACAGGCTTTAGTTGACAGTAAGAATATATAAAAAACAAAATTAAATGTTCTTTAAACATCCAAGAGCCATCTAGATTATACATATTTATTTATTTGACAATTATTTAATAAGCATATATTATACCGGGTCTTTTATTAACTTTGTGATTCGAAGATATTTTCATATCAATAAATAGGAATAGATAGATTAAAAATTAAAGAAGTTGGTCTGGTGGTACAGGCCTATAATTCTAAAATTCAGGAGGCCAAGGAAAAAGAACATAACAGGTTCAAGATGAGTATTGGCTATAGTGTGAGTTGAAGGCCAGCCTGGGCAACTCAGTGAGATCTGTGTCAAAATTTTAAAAGAGAAAATTAAAAGAAGGCTTGGCAAATAGCTCAATGGTCCAGAGTTTTATTTACCCTGGGTTCAATTTATATCACTACAAGAAAAAAAAGGAGAGAGAGAGAAGGAAAGAAAGAAAGAAGGAAGGAAAGAAAGGAAGGAAGGAAGGAAGGAAGGAGGAAGGGGGAGGAAGGGAGCAAGGGAGGGAGAAAAGAGAGAAAGAAAGAAAGAAAGAAAGAAAGAAAGAAAGAAAAAGGGAAAGAAAAAGGAAACTAGAAAAAGAAAGGGATGGGGAAAGGAGAGATGAAGAGAGGATGGAAAAGAGGATGGAAAAGAAAAGAAAAAGAAAATGGTACAAAGAAAATGAGAAATGAAAGCAGAAATTTAAATGAAGCCAGACATAAAATAACTTACAAATAAAAAGATTCAACTTCAAAGTCCAATAAAATTGGTATAACGTTAACTGTTAGATAGCAGTGCATCTGTTTGTGGTGGAGTATGCTTGGAGTCTTATCCCTTAGAAAAAGGAAGCAATGTGATCCTGTGTTGGAGGCTTGCCTGGGATACCCAGCAACATTCAGACCCAGCTGTACTATGTAATGACACTGTGTCTCAAGAGAAAAGAAAAAGAGAAGGAAGAACAAAAGTAGGAGTTGCAGGAGGAGGAGGAAGAGGAAGGGAGGCAGGAAGAGGAGGGAGTACATAGAAGGGGGTGAAAATACAAGAGAAGAGCAATGGATTAGCTATGGAAGGATTTTCAAGTGTTCTCCATTGGTACTGGACAAGAATGGCAGAGACTCTCCACACCCATTCATTATATCTTTGAAAATGTTTCAAGAGAACCCCAAAAGAGATGCCCTGCCACATTAAGGGGCAAGTGCTGGTCTCTGTAATATATCTTGTCAAATCTCTTTAGGAAGGTAATTGTGCAAAAATTGAAAAAATGAAAACAACCAATACCCACCATTCTTAAGTGTGTTCCTTGCAGAGTGATCAAAAGAGAAACAAAGTCCAAGGGATGACAAAGACAGTTTGTAATTTTACCCATGACTGGCTATTCAAGGATAGGGGAATAATTAACGGAAAGATAAAGATTCTGGGAATAGCCTTGAAGACCTGATAAATGATCATCACAACTGCCCTGCTTAGATCTTATTGTCAACTTGACACAATCCAAAGTCACCTGGGAAGAGGGAACTTCAATGGAAGAATTGTCTATCAGGAGAGTCTGTGACCACGTCTGTGAAAGATCATCCTGACTGGTGATGACTTCTGGAGGATCCAGCCCACTGTGGATGGCGCCATCTCTAGGCAGGTAGGCCAGGGGTATATTAAAAAGCTGTCTGAGCAGGAGTCAGGTGGGGTGCAGGGTGGGGTGTACAGTAAACATATATGATTTATGCTTCAGTTTCTGCTAGAGTTCATTCCCTGACCTCCCTCAGTGATGGGTAGTGTATGCTAGAATGAAGGCATAACCCCCTAGAGTTCATTCCCTGACCTCCCTCAGTGACGGGTAGTGTATGCTAGAATGAAGGCATACCCCCCCCCCATGTTGCTCATGGTGTTTATCACAGCAACAAAAACCAAACTAGCACAACACACTGCCACAATGGATCAGTTTCTCTGATGAAACTTAACAGGTAGAATTCCAAGGATTTCACTGACACGTAAAATTAGTTAAAGATTAAAATTTTTTATTTTTGGACCAAGTATAATGAATTTTATTCCTATATTTTTAGATTGTCTTTCAGTTTGACTTGTCTCTGTGTTCTTTATCTACACATCCCTCCTTTCCCCTTTCTCCTCCCTCCTTCCCTTCTTCTCTCCTTCTCTTTCTCTTTCCCTCTCTCCCTCCCTCTTTCTCTCCCTTTCCCTCTCCCTTTCTGTTTCTCTGTCTCTCTCTCTCTTGTCTCTATCATTTCTAATAATCACAAATGATGATCATCATGTTCTAGTTATTGGCATTCATCAGATGGAAGTGTGCAGAAAAGGGAAGCATGTAAAACTTCGAGCATCACTGAAGGAATAAAGAAAGACCAAGAGCACATAAATTCTGTTGAGAGGCAGCCTCGGCATCCCCTGGATTCTTGCTTTAAAGCCTGCTATTCTTGGCAGCTGCATTCATCGGCATATGTGAAAATATTATCCAGAGCGCATTCTATATTTTCAGAAATGTGACATGATAACATTCCCGAAGGAAAGGGATTTGGTGGTGAATATCCATCAGTTTTCACTTGCTGGACTCCCCGAGGAAAGACCTGTGTCATGTCAATATTTTTCCCCTCTAGCAACAGAACTGGAAGGCTCGGGGATGGCAGTATCTCTGCATCTTTTCACCATTCCTTCCTCCCACCATCCTCCTCACCACAGTGCAGGCAACGTGGTAGGGGGCAAATACGGCTAATATTGCTTTAAAAAAAAAAGGAAAAGTACTATCCTAGATAAACAATCTTTATAGATTTAACCCAAATGTTAGTCATAAAACAATCTTCCAAAGCTTGGATGTGTAATAAGGCAACCGTGCCAAAATAATACTGTCAATAGGAACCAGTTTTCTAAACTATCTTCATCTGAACAAGAAGCAACTTTTGGTATCTGCTTGGGTGACACTGTCAAACAAGACCAACAGCACAGTTGCCTGGATTTTATCCAGCTACATCCCAATATGTGTTTGTACTATATGGTAAAAGACTAGATGAGGAAAAGCAAAACCCCAGTTGGAGGCTTCTTCTTCTGCAGAAGTAAAGGACAGGCTCAACCAACATTGTCTTGTCTTTACAGTGTGCAAAGTTCTCTGGAAACCTGGAAAACGCTTGGTCTGCTTGGTAATTAAGCTCCTTTCAGTCTCGCTGCAGAGAAGTTACACACTTGGGTTCTGAGCCACAGCCAAAAAACTCTTGGGGCTCAGAACTTCTAATCCTGGGGTAGATGATGACTGGCTTGTCTTTCTTGTACTGGTAGTCAGAGTTAAGGGAGTATCAACTACTTACAGCTGAACTTCTACAAAGGGGAGCCAATGACTGTAGCTATCTTCCACTCAGTAGGAAATGTCTTCATTGGTCAAACTGTCCACCATAGCTTCACAAAAAGCTACCTTCATAGCCCAGCTACCTCTCCAGTAGGTTGTGTTCAGGAATGGAGATGAAATTTCTCAATCACGAGGGCAAGCTATCATAAATTGTGTAAAAAATGTTCAATTTGATTACTGATCCTACTGGGCCCACATGCTACAGTCTATCAACTGTTCTCTCTCTTATGTGTCTGTGTATGTTGTTCGTAAATCTATAATATATATTCATTGTATATGGGCACTATATTCCATAAGGATGTTTCAATGTGAGTGGATAATGTATGCTATACACATTTCTGAATTTCCTTCTGTGCTCTCTTTCCTTCCCCAACCCTTCATCTCCTTTGTTCTCCTAGATGGTTTTGCTTCTAAATTTGTGTCATATACACAAGCACGGCTGTATGCCTATATTAAATCCCAGACATACAGATGAGAGAGAACACATGGTATTTTTATAGGGAGATAGTTCTATGGGTGGAATTTTCATCACAAGGCTTCAGTGTTTGTTTAGATCTCCCCTTTGTACCTGAACAAAAAAGAGGACAAATGGGAATTCAAATACAAAAGGACAAGCACTGGGATGAGGGTTTAAGCAAACACAGAAAATAAGCAATGGTGACTTAGCCCATGGCTTCCCCTCTCATTCTTCTCCCCTCTGGCTGCTTTATCAGTCCATTGAAAATGGAAATGAAAAACGGTGACAAAGCCTGCTGGAGCCTACCACATGAGAAAGCAGGTGAACAGGGACCAGACAGAAAGGTCAGCTACTTGCCTGTGATAGAGGGTCAGTGAGAAGCTAGGTTCACCCAATCACCTATTTTCAAGGTTGAATGGTTGTAAATTGAGAGCCTTCCAGATTAAAAAAAAAAAAAAAAGCCCAGTCATGGCCATGGGTAATATCTCAGCACTGCGGAGACAAAAGGAAACGTGCATCTCAGACTACATGTATTATAAGTAGAAAGAGACCATGTCTGCATGGTATTGTCAATTAAATTCAGGGGATATTCCTGGAAATCAAGGCCAATGATGCAAAAGAGGAAAGATGTGACCCAGTCAAATGCTGTCCACAGCTATAAGGTAGATGGGCTGTCTGTGTAAGGAGCGGCCCCTTCCTCTCATTTCTCAGACAGATTCAAAATCAGGCTTACTTACAAGAGCTCAACAGAATGAAAACATCAGAATGCAATGGCAGACCACGGAGTTGCCTTTAGAGCACTAAGGATAAAATCGATAGTGCAAATTCCTGACTGTGCGTTCAGAAATGCGAAATAAGACTGAGGACGTGAGAAAAATCTAAGGGGAAAAGACAGTGGGTATGCAGGAAGGAGGACGGTGGGACCCTTCGTGGTGTTCATGACTAAAACCCTGGATGGAACAGTAGATAATTAATATATAGAATTACAATAAAAAAATTGGACCACTGCTCACTTAATACGAAAATAGCAAAGACTCTTCTCATAAAATAAAAATTAACAAAGGTCTGCTTCTAGTACTTTATTCCTCTAACCCATCACTCCTTTCTCCTGATTTGCTCCCTTGTACTCCCATACTGAAGGCCCTCATCACTCCAAAGGCTTTTAAAAACCAGCCTTACTGAGTATAGCTTCTTACTTACACTCAGAAAAACTCACTGCTTTTAAAGACACAAATTGCTAATAAGACTGAAATGAAGACCATCTGAGCTGTCTCCACAATTCCCTCCTTCGCTGTGTAGGCAACACCTCTGTCTTTGCATTTGAAAGTTATCATGTTCTTTCTCTTTTTTCCTTGCTAATTTTTCCTTTTCAAGATTCGCTGTGTATACTTACATAGCATGTCACGTGACTGGCTTCCCCTGATTTATATAATGTTTTTGAAGCTAATTTTAAAAAATCTCGTTAGTTGCATTAATAAATATATACAGAGTATTTGGTGTTTTATAAAATTCATTCTGTACGACTATAATAAATTTCTAGAAGCGACATAGTTTCCCTTTTTTAATTTATTTAGACCACAGTAAGGGAAGTGGGGACCCTGTTCTTCTTAGTTTTCTTTTTACCATGTCTGTCAGAGAAGTGTCACCTCTGAGCATTCTTTTGTGTGTGACTCTCTGTTTGCTTTGTTTACCTTGGAAACAAGATGGCCTCTCAGTAAGCAGTACAGTCTCATCTTGGGGTCTAGGGAAGCCCTCGAGCAGAGGCAATGTTAAAGGCAAGGCAATGTTAAAAAGCTGTATATGTCCTACACAAGGCAAGTCCAGTCAACTTGTTCTGGCTGACACTGAAGCCCATAGTCTTTCCAGTACAATCTGTGATTTTGCTAAAAGACCAAGTGCAAGATTTCAAGATGACACGCACAGTCCCTTCAACCTCCTTCCCATTTTTCCACCCAATGTCATTCATGTATCAGCCATGACAGTAAGGGGCTATGAAATCCATTATGTTAATTCTCAGGTCAAGCTCTGAAATAAGACTGCTTCCTTCCAGAGAAGGAGTTCACTTTTCTTTAGACAGCAACAATCCTTGACAGCCAAGCCTTAGCCTGGATACGATGTCATCCATCCATTCATTGCCTGGGGACAAGACACACGTATACATTCAACATGTTTCCATTTGTGAATTATAGGCATTGCCACCAAAAGGCATAAACAAGTGTAAGAGAAGACCGAGCTAAGGTAAAGGGACATTGTGAACTTCTCAACCTTAGTCATAGCTCATCCCATCTCATATTTCATTAGTTCTGGTGAAGTACTCAACATCAGCACCACTTTACAACACAGACACACAGGAAAGGACTGCATGTCAGGGCTCCACTGGCCCCTTTTGGAAACTCAGTTAATTCTTTACCACCAGCATCTTGAAAGCAAGCTTTAAGGGATTTAGAGTTTATTAAGTGCCTTTGGTGTGGTCCCTGGCATCTTTGCAACCTTCTGATACAGTGGTTATTACTTGGTTTCATGTTGGACATCATTAAGAGTCTTCAAGATGTTTTCTGCTCCAGGCCTCTTCAAGTTAGAGAAAGGCATGGCCGGAAGTCGAGTCAGCTTGTTCTGGCTGACTCTGTAGCACACATTCTTTCCAGTACATTCTGTGATTTTGCTGAAATGCGAAGTCCATGATTGCAAGATGGCTCTCACACAGCACTTGCTTAGAACCTTCAATCTTCTTCCCATTTTTCCCTCCCAATGGCATTCAGGCATCTCAAAGGCCAAGGCAGAACTTCCAGCTCATTCATCAGGCCAGTTCCATGATTCTGGAGTCAGCCTCCGAAGTAGGTCTACTTCTTCAAAGGCAACTTCTGCAACTCGAAGCAGAGTTCAGTTCGGCGTCTACTCTGAGCTTTCTGACACTGAGAAGATGAACCTCTGCACCTCTGGCGACAGCAGAGCACAGAGCAGGCTTTCTGGAGGATTCGATCAATTATATCACCCCCCTGGGAGCCCTACTAACATAAAAATGTCGGAGGAGAAGAGCTAAAGACTCCAAAAATAAAAAGTCCCCCGTGAAGGCTTCCTTGAATTTATAGTTCAGAAAAGATGTCCACCTTGCTTCTTCCTCTGCACATAATTCAAGCATGGCAGGTACTTTCTGAACCATTTTAAGTAAATTGTCTTAGCAAATGAGGGAGCATCCAGAACAGATTAACTCAGGCCAAGATCCACACAGGCAGTGTGGAGGCTGCAGAGGCTTAATGTAGTCCTTTTTGCTTAATTCCCACAAGAGCAGAGCAGCAGGGATGTTCTCCCCACTTTAAACACAGAGCAGCCAAGGAGCTCTGCTACCGCATGTATAAGGTACAATAGCCAATTTCTAAAATGATCCTAAGGGCTCTGCTCCCTAATCTACTGGTCCTTCTTGACCACAGACTCACTTACTTTTTCTTTCAGTGATAACCACCCACAGTCCCAAATATTAAGGGTAAAAGTATCTAAATATAAATAATTCATACATTTTTAATTACATGTTGCCTCCCTTTATACTGCCCATCAGATGGATCAGCTACTTTCCCAAGGTATCTATGCTGTACCTGTTACCTTTCAATTGTAGTTTTATTTCCTCTTGACGTGATAACATCATGACACAAGCAAATAAAAGGTTTGTTTTATCTCACTGTTCCACATTTTATACAGTCTGTCATAGCACAGAAATCACATCGGAGTTTATATTACATAATCAAGAAAAGAGAGCAATAAATGTATATATGTTGGGTCTATTTTGTTTTCTCCATCCTTATACAGTTGAGAATCCTCTTCCTAGGAAGTGGTGCTACCCTTAGTGGACAGTTCTTCTCACCTTTATAACACAATTCCCCACAGCTATACTGACAAATCCAAATCAATCTGATCTAGACAATTCTCAGGTGATTCTAGATTGTGTCAAGTTGACAGCTCAACACTACTTGTTATTGATGTCACAACTGTCTTGGTTATCAAATGAGTCATGATAATACAGCAGAGCTTATATTCTTACATATCTTGCTAATAATAGTCCCTGTTATGGTTTGAATTTGACATATCCTACATAATACTTCATGTGTTCGAATGTTTGTTCCACAATTAATGGTGCTGTTATGAAATGTTGTGAAATTTTTAAGAGGTAGAGCCTTGCTGGAAGTAAATCACTGAAGAATAAGTCTTCATATTTAATAGTTCAGGTCCACTTTTGATCCTCTATCTGGTCCTTGCTTGTGGACACATGTGACCATATGCCTCACATTCCAGCCTTGATGCCTTCCTGACTGTGATAGACTATATTTCTGTAAACTGTAAACAACAAATTCTCCCTTGCTTAAGTTGCTTCCTGTTAATAATTTGGTCACAGAGACAAAATTAATTAATTAATGTTACAAAGTGCAAGGTTATGATGCTAGAGACCCAGATCTGACAAGAAAAGATTACGTGTGTGTGTGTGTGTGTGTGTGTGTGTGTGTGTGTGTGTGTGTGCGCGTGTGTGAAGGGAGGGTGTAATACCATGCCAGCAGGTAATTAGATAAGGTAGAGTGGGGTTGACTTGGAGACTTGGTGGGTACACACCTGAGGCCTAGGTGACTCCCAGCTCTCAGCTACCTCACAGACTCCTGACTTGGAACATTTGCCATGCTTCTCACATAAAAAGATGTGCCCTATGGTCACGTAGGCTCAAGAAAGAGTTCTCCATGCTGATGAGGTACCTAGAGGTCTGGAGAGCTTAGCTAATAAGCTTCTCTTCCCAGACATTTCTGCCTGCAAAAGGTATTTAATCTCAGGCCCACCCTGAGAAAGGGGGTATGGTACACTATGCGTGTTTTCTGCCATGATAATAAACTGTTTAGAACAATGGACTGTCTTTTTTCATTAAGATCTGCATTGGGGAGCCATGAAGAAAGTCTTCCCCTACAGAGCTGAAGGCTAATCTCTCATAGAAGGCCTCTCTGGATTCCCAGCCACAGCTGCCACCAAACCTGCCTCTCGCCATCCTGTGTGAAACAATGCAGCTCATCCTTTTCCCACTCCCTACACCTCTGCCCCTGACCCTCTGGCCATGGGCTAGATGCTGTGCCCAGCACTCACCCCTGACTCAGTTCGCCGCTCTTGCATCGGAGTTGCCTGGATGTCCAGGAGTCTCAGAACCCCACTACCCCAGCCCCATTGCAGGCCAGAGGAGCCCCAAACCAGCTCTAGCTTTCCCACACCTAAGACTGCACTTTTCCACCCACAGAACTGTGCCATAGTGCTTCCTTACAGACCAGCATCCACCCTGGCTTTGTGGAATAAGCCCAGACTCCCCAAATTTTTCCTCCTCAAGCTGCTGTGCCCAGTGGTGGAGCAGACATGGGATGTGTGTGTGTGTGTGTGTGTGTGTGTGTGTGTGTGTATACATGTGTGTATATATGTGAATGTATGTATATATGACTTATGCAAAATTTATTTCAGGCATCTTTTAGGGATGTGTTCTCCAGACACATCCTTCAATTCTATCTCCTTTATCTTCTCCACCTATCAGGTCTTATATCAGAGATTCTCCACCAGTAATGATGCCCTAAAGGACAATCTACAGAGGGGAACTTCCAGCCCAAGCTTGATGTCCTCTCAAGGTATCTTCTGTGAGGTCATAGGTATGGCCACTGTCAACATCACTATCAAATTATCAAACACATGTGCCACTTAGTTGGCATTCAGAGTGACTTGCCTGTTATTTTTGTGAGTACCAGTGGAGACCTTTGTGCATTTTCATGCCCCCCATATCTAAGATGGGGCTAGCTTAGAACAAATCATCTATCAGTATGGATAATTTAGCCCAGGAGCCAAATCCTTCCTAGACTATCACTGGTGAGTTTTCTAAAAGCCAGTGTGTATGTTAAAACTTTCATTATATAGAATTTGTCGTTTTAATACCCATGTAGCAATCTCACTTCTATTTTGTGTCGTTCATTTTTTTGTTTGTTTGTTTTTGTCTTTTGCCCTTCTGTTCTGAAAAGCCTGATTAAAAAAAAAAACGCAGAAATTTTTCTCCCATATTTAGACTAAGTTTCTATAAGAAAAGAAATACAAGGAGAAACAATAAACAGCAATGATTTGTTCTTCGTGAGCTAAGTTAATTTTATTATATTAAATACTAAAACACCCAAACCCTGTCAGCCAAGGCCTGCTTTGGAGGAACAAATGCCTACCTCCCTGAATAAAACTAGTGTCCAGGTGCCTTGCTTATAAGTCTCAAAGATAATATGCAAATATTGAGAATATTTTTTAAAGCTGCTGAGAAACATGACTGATACTAATTTTAAATTTTACCCATTGACTTGGCTCAGGCTAGGCATCCAAAGTGTGTAATAGTTACCAGGTAGTATAAGATTAAATGTGTAGGTCACACCATCTGTGCACGTGATCTAGAAATGACCATATCAGAGAGGTTGTAATTTCATTTGTTCATTTCTTTCCTTCTTGTTCAGCCAAGTTGGGAGGCTCAAGAGTTAAAGAGAAAAGATTTACTCCATTTAAATTAAATTAACCAAGATGTGAACCATAATTCAGTATTATAAACAGAGCCTTTGTATTAACAGAGAAACCGTTAGACTTGGGATTTAATGTGTGTGCATGTGTGCTCAAGTACTTGTCCTCTAATTGGCTCAAGAAACCCAATCTCTTCACCTCTCAAAGCCTTAATTTTATAATCCTTACAATGGACCAAGTGTTATGAACTCACTCTGGCCATGTTATGGGACTTTCAGGAAACTTTGCCCATCAATGTGCCTCAGGTAGCTTTAGGCAGATGCCTAGTATTCATCCAATGTCATTACATATCATTGTGGAGGAGAAAGGCTGCTCCGAAGAAACCTGATAAAAACGAATTACATAATCGAGTATTTGAGTGGTTGACAGTAAATAGCAAAAATAAATTAATTAATTAAAAAAAATAAAACTTCTCTGCCTCTTTACTTTCCAGTTTCACAGTAGATGGTGTAGAGTTAGAATTAGGGACTGGTTCATTTTCAAAGTTGCTACAATGAAAACATAAAGCTGACTTTATAAGAACAAATCAATTGCTACATTTATAACACTGGTGTCATTTAAAATAAATTCCTAAACCTGTGGATTGTCCTAAGCAAAGAATATTACACATTCTACTCTGATATTTTACTGTTCCCTTTCATTGGATTCCATGAAAGATACAACCTTCAGAAAACATTGGGAAAGTAGACACTAGCCAAGGTGATGTGTCACAGATTCTCAGGGCAGTAGCTCTTGTTCCCCAATGAAAGGTTCTGTGATTCGAAGAAGTAGTGGAAAGTTTTGGCTGTGGAGGTGACCTCCTGATCCTTGGTGTTCTGCCTGCTTCAGAGTTCACGTGTATCCTGCTCGGAAGACCTTGAAGCACCTGCCCAAGCATCTACTTTCCCTCTACCTCTCTCCTGGAAGTATCAGTTTTAACAAACTCTTACCAGGCTACAAATCCAACTCACTTTCCCACACTTGGCATTTCCCCAGAACCCTGTGTGGCAGGCCATAGTAGACACTTAGATACCAAGTTAAATTATATATTCAAAGAAGGTAATTTTTACATTCTTCACTACACTTGGCTCAATTTTCCAAGAGTGAAACTTTTATCCATCCAGGAACATGAGTCAGAAACTTGGAAGTAGACCTAAACTCAGATTTTACTCTCCCTGTCACCCCAGGTCAGGGCTTATTGACCTATATTCTATCTCTCCATGAGTCAAACCCAGGCTTCCCTATTGCCATCTTGCTTCAGGCACACAGTACCTCCTTCATTCTGCATCTAATACAATATTGTCCACAGCCCAGCTGATTTCAATCATTGGCTAGCTTACCCAAAGAATGGTGAAACTCTTGAAGCAGAACATAAGGTAAGAGGGAAGCCCACAGGGAAACAAACTTACCAGCCAGGTCAAATATACAGTCGTGGCAGAAAATATCTCTTTCACTAACTAGGAAGTCATGCAAATAGGGCCTATCTCAGAGCATTTACCTCCAGAAAAGTTCCTGTAGCACCTGTCTACTACAGTATCCAATCGTGTTTCTCTATGGCACAGCCAACATCTAAGTGGAACAGAAACCTTTAATCCTCTGCACAGTGCTCTGTCATTGCAAACAGGTAGAGAGGATTCACAAGTTGGGCAACCTGAGCAGTGATACCATTGTCTTGCCAGCTTGGAATGCAAGGCCAGCATTCCAAGGAACTGCTCACTTCTTGTAGGGGGCAGCTTCTCCTTCAGATAACACTAGTGTGGTATATGATCACAGTCAAGTACCTATGAAAAGAAGTCAATGACCCTCAGGTAACCTTTAAGCAAACATTCTGGTTTGCACTTTCAGATGTTTCATTTTAATCTCTCCCATTGCTTTCTTGGCTTATCTAGAGCCTTGGGAACGGAAAGGTGCATTTCAGATATTACACTACCTGATATCTTATTTTTCTCAGGGATCATGCAAAGACATTCCAAATGGGCCTGTATAGCCTTCCCTAGTTTCAAGCCACCTTGCACACAGCAGCCATAGTAAAATTCCTAAAAGTAAGTTTGACCAGTTGGTGCCTACCATCATTCAGTATCCTGGGTTGTAGGCAAGAAAATTTATCATCCTAGTTAGTTTTGCCTGTCAACTTGACACAACCTAGGTTCTCCTGAGAAGGGAATCTCAAATAAAGAACTGCCTAGATTAAATTATCTTAATGAAATGTCTGTGTGGGGATTGTGTTGATTGTTAACTCACGTGTGAGGGCAAAGCTCACTGTGGGTGGCATCATTCCTTAGGCAAGTATTTCTGTCCATAAAAGAAAAGTAGCTAAACAGAAGAGTGAGGCAGCAGGTTGTATTCCTTTACAGTTTTTGCTTCAAGTTCCTGCCTGAATTCCTATATTGACTTTCTTCCACAATGGACAATAACCTATGAGTTGAAATGAACCCAGCCCTTCTCTAATTTGCTTTTGGTGAACATGTTTATCACAGCTACAGAAAGAATAACAGATGTCATTGTACATATATTCCTACCAGATTCGGTACCTCTGCTCTGTATTGTTTTATTCATGACAAAAACCCTCCCCAGTAATGCTAAGCCGTTATATCCTCTACAGTTATTTTTATTCGAACAACACAAAGCCACTCTGCTAGGCCTTCTATTCCTTTGTGCTAAATGCCACCTCTTCTTCTGGCCCTCCTCCAGCACTCACAGAGAGAATTAGTACCTTAAGGAATCTTAGGGTGACTCTACTAAGCCCCATCCCAAAGGCATCTCCATTCTGTTACTGCTCACCAAGAACTAATTTTCTTTCTGCACTAATCTAAGACCCTTCTTAGAGAAAATATGATCTTAGAATACAAGCTCTGAGTTTAGATCTATGGACTTAACTTCAACTCCCTGTTTATTAGCAAGCACACACGCAATTTAAAGTCTTTGGCCAGGTTCTTTATTTTTAAAAATAATAAAATTACCAAATGCAGTAGAGTTAAATGAGTTGAAATGCCAAGGATGAAGAGTTGGCCATGCAAAGCCACGGAAAATGAACGAAAGAGTAGTGAGCACAAAGCCCCCACTGATGAGACATGAGGTGCTGAATAATTCAGAGCCCTCAGCCCAGCAACATTCACTCCGCCTGGGATTATAGTTTCTGAGGGAAAGCAGTGGAAGCCCCAGAGTTAACACATGGTGCCTGGCGGCTCCTCATTAGCTAGGATCTCCTGCTTCATTTCTCCTGCCCCATTTGGATTCTTTCCAGAATCTACTATCACATTTAGGCTTTGGGTGAAACGTCAAAGCCCCACAAAGTGGTGAAAGGGCTATATTGGCAAAGACTCAGAAAATAAACAAAAATGTTGAATGCAGCAGTCTGGCACAAGACTCTGACATTAGCCAAAATGGCGGGCCCCTGGAAAGATTCGTATGGAGCATGTCCATGCAGGAATGTGGACTTCCTGTCAAGCTTGACACAGCTTTAGTTCAGCATGAGCTGCTTTTGCCAAATGAACAGATTTGAAGTTCATACTGGCCTTAAAATGGGTTTTGCTTTATAGAAAAGAAATAAAATGATTTATGAGTTTGTCAAAGAACGGATGTTGCCTTTGAGGGAGAAAATCCTCTCAGTCCCATAGTATCATGAATTGCAAATGAACCAATGGATGATATGTATGTGTGTGCATACAAGTGTGCACACATGTATCTTGGTGCTTATCCCCTTTGCTCTCTGATTCTGTGGTCTGGAAGCCAGTTCCTCTGTGCCTGTCAATGACGCTGAGAGCAAATTGTAATTATAATGCCTAACAGGCATTCTAGACAAACCAAATCTGTGTTCCATTAAAGTCAAGGAATAGTTAAACAGTATATGTACACACACACACACACACACACACACACACACACATTTCCCAACCATAATACAAAACAGGTTTCTCAGGAAGTCTGATGCCCCAGAAGCCAGAGGATTCCACATTCTCTTCTGGAATATTTGGAAGTAGATTCTGATGGTGTCTCAGGCAATCAGCAGGAGTTCAGCCTCATGCACAGTTTATCACCTTTCTGTGGTTTGGACAGCAGCAACATGGAAGTCTCTGAGTGGTAATTGATTTCCTCTCCTAGGACACCTAGCTCTCTGGACAGCTACCAAGCATATGTGCCCTTGGAGGGTCCCTGCGAGGTGTTAAGTGCAGTCCCAGAAATGATAGGCATTTCCATCCAAGTCAGAGTTGAGGAGCTGACCTGTGTCCAGAGTGGCTTCTAAAGGGAAAACTAAAGGTGCAGATTATGTTTTGATTAGTTTACAAGCATGATTCAGACGTATATTTTTGTAATATATTCTTTGAGATGACATTGTCATAAATAAGTCACTCTATTATTCCGGTGTTCTTAGTTCCTGTGCACTCAAGATGCGTTCTACTGGCAAAAGGGAACTCTTCAAAGAATATTGCAATCAGAAAAGCAATAAGGCCTCTGCAACCTTTCACTTCCTGTGGAAAGCTTAGTGTGCACTCAGAATTTCCATTGTCTTCATCATTTTGCAAGCATGCTTAAAATTATCCCTGGATTTTAAAATGCAGCTTCAGCAATTTGTCTATAATATTAAAAAAAAAATGTATCGCTGGGAATTTAATCCGTGACCTTATGAATATCCAGCAAGTATTCTGCACTACAGACCTAGCCTTTAAACTTAAAATTTATAAGACACAACTTTAAAGAGTAAAGCTCTGCAGTTCTTCTCTGCATGATCTGTAGAGCAGGGGTCTTGGCAGTCAGACCATTTCCAGGTCAACACAGCTTTCAAAATTCAAGTGATAATTTATTTATTCTTAATGAATTGTGTGCATGTGTCTGTGACATTTGAAGGGATGTTTTCATATATAGGTAACTTTCATAATGGCTAAAGCAAGCTAATTAACATGCTATATTGCATATTTATCATTTACTAATCAAAACAATACCTACTAATAGTTTTTTAAATGATAATCCACCTTTAAGTAATTTTTCTGGTACTTTCAGACACAAAGGACCGTTCTAATGTCCCTGATGTTAAAATTTAATAACTCTTCCACTAAACTCAGGCTCAGCCTTTTGTGCCACATTCCGACCAAAGTACAAAGTGAGGTACAAAAAAACCAACAACCTTCCGTTTCTCCACCCCATTAAATGAGTTTGCTTTTACCCTGCTGAGGAGCCAGCCTCCTGCTTATCAGGAAACAGTTCTCTCCGTTACTGTCTGCAGGTTGCTTCAGTGTGCTTTGGGATGGTGGATATGTTAGGTAACTACCTATTGCTACTGTGATATATTTGAGATAATCAACTTTAAAAAGTAAAACGTCTATTCTGCTTTGTGATTCAGAGGTATTAGTCCTCAGCCGGCCAACTCTCTTTTGGGTCCTACCTGGAGGTGGCACTTCAAAGTAGAAGTAGGTGCACACGGTAAAGGACACCTCTGACTCATTGTGGCCAAGAATGTAAAAGAGAAGAAGTTCCAATATGCAACTGAAGTCACAATCCCAATGACCAAGTCACACCTTTTGAAATTCCTATCACCGCCCAAGAGCTTTAATATCCATGCATATGTAAGTTTGTGCAAGTATTTAAGAGGCACGCAATAACAGAAACGTGTCTGAGAATGTGTGTGTACGTGTGTGAGTGTGTGTATGTGTGTGAGTGTGTGTATGTGTGTGTGTATGTGTGAGAGTGTGTGTATGTGTGTGAGTGTGTGTATGTGTGTGAGTGTGTGTATGTGTGTGTGTATGTGTGAGAGTGTGTGTATGTGTGTGAGTGTGTGTATGTGTGTGAGTGTGTGTGTGTGTGAGTGTGTGTATGTGTGTGAGTGTGTGTATGTGTGAGAGTGTGTGTGTGTATGTGTGAGAGTGTGTGTATGTGTGTGAGTGTGTGTATGTGTGAGTGTGTGTATGTGTGTGAGTGTGTGTATGTGTGAGTGTGTGTATGTGTGTGAGTGTGTGTATGTGTGTGTATGTGTGTGTATGTGTGTGAGTGTGTGCATGTGTGTGTGTATGTGTGTGTATGTGTGTGAGTGTGTGTATGTGTGAGAGTGTGTATGTGTGTGAGTGTGTGTATGAGTGTGTACATTTGTCACAGCAGTTGTGAAAGTAGCCATTGTCTCACCTTCTACTTGTTTTTAGGTTCTTCATTTTGAACCTACCTCAAAGCATCAGCTTGCCATCCACTTAATTCTTTATGTCCCTTTCAGGCAATAGAATGTGGTCCACCCAAGAATGCCCATCCAACTGAGAAAGGACTTTCTCCAGGTCTCCAAAACTGAAGCCTGTGTACCATATATAATTCTTTATTTTTCCAGGAGTTTAAGTAAATTGTCATGTTGGATCAGAGTCACAAACTGGAGGCATGTTCTCTCAGCGATTCTAAATTCTTTGTGCTACATAGCATATCAACAGCCGTATGTACAGATGCCCAGATGCCCAGGGAACAGATCCTTGGGTTGGAGTGTGATGAGCGGTAGCTGTAAAATATGCTGAGAAGAGCTCAGCAAGACCTTATAAGAAGAATAACATTAATAGGTCAATAAGGAGGTAGAATTTTCATCTAAGTGCGTCATATGAAGACAATTTGGAAACATTCAAATTGTCCAAAGATCCAGAAGCCCCTCCCCATTGGTGCTCTTACTAGATAAACTCTAGAGAGTCAGGAAAGACAATTGAGCAGGAAATTGATGAAGAAGTCAGCATGCATGCATACTCCCAGAAAAAACAAGGTAACCTACTTTGTTGCATTAGTTGATGCTGAATTGAGGTGAAGCTAAATAAAGGAAATTCAACCTTGGTACTCTTTAGTAGTAGCTAGAAACAAACCCCTACCTTTTGGGGAGAAAGATTTGTTTAATTTTTATTTATAAGCATGTGGCTGTGGGGCATTCTACATGGGTTCTGGGAAGAAATTTTGGATCCTCTAAAAGAGCAGTACTTACTCTTAACCCATGAGCCATCCCTCCAGCTCCCTCCTCTATTATGACTTTATGGTTTGTGTCACTGGACTTTCACTGTGGCAAAAATTGGTAATCTTATGTGTCTGTAGTGTCTTTATAATGAGACCAATGGTTGACATGAGGACTCTGTAGTGATTAAAAGGGAATTTCCAAAGTTTAAAGTCTAGATAAGGTACTCCATTTATGCTATCAATAAATCATTTAAAAGGTACCATTGATCACACTATTATATCCTGCAGCACCTGCAGATATCTTATTTTATATGTGAACTAACTTTAATATAGTTTATATAACTACTGTTGCAGTGAGATATGGGTTACCAGAGCTAAGTTCAGCACATCATTGAACATATATAAGAACTTAAACCCTGACTGAACAAGAGACAGAATTTTATTAAGACTATGCATTCTGAGACAGGATTCGTTCTTTCATCTATTCCCCCTCCTCACAAATACCCTGCCTTTTACAGCCATCGCTACATTTTGGGATATCTTATATCTAGCCTACCATTATTAAAGTCCATATCCTTAAAATGGAAGAATAAACGTGCATAGCAGTTAGCACCCTCACTCTGATCATAGAGATAACACATGGAAAATGGATGTATTTAAACCAGGGATCTGCAGTGCTTCCTTACCAACTTCATTTTATTTGAAAATCTAGGAAGATCCCAGAACAAGTCAATGTAAGGAACTAATTATCTCTCTTGAAAGAAACATCTTTCAAACACCTTAAAGTATTGATACACCTTTAAATATCTGAAACTATCGTTCATAATACATTCATTCTGAGGGAAAATAAACATAGCTCTATAGGGAATTGCTGTTTATTATTTTTCAAGGAGTTCTGTATGGCAAGATTATACATTATATAACAAAAGTGACATGGGCAGGGTGAAGTATTTGCATTGCTGCAATGACTTATGGTGTCTGAATCATATCTGGTGCTGAGATTCTTCACATAGCTGAGAAAATTGGTCACATGCTTATACCATTTGAGAGTAGCTAGACTGAAATAATTCAGAGGCAAGCCTTATTTTTCTCTGCTTACTGGCATAACATGAAGTTAGAAAGCTTTCAATGGGTCCTTTAAATGGCTGGAGCAAATGGCTGAGCTACCTGTTGATAAAGAAATACTGTAGAGTCCCAATAAAATACTGCCTAGATAGTGGTAAGGACACTGGAAGTAGATACTCCATCCCTGGTATGCAATGAACACCAGTGAACTAGCCCATGCATTACCAAATCAGCAAGACCTGGAAACATTAACCTACAATTATTCATTTGAAGGTTGAAATAAGCTTAGTCATTAAGAAGGTTTTCTCTTGGGTTATAACAAAGAGGTTTTCAACCTATTGTGTCCGGGAGTCTAAGAATTCATAGTCAATTGTCCATATTATCCAAGTTAATCCATAAATTTGATAAAATCCCTATGGAAATTATAATAATCCCTGTTCCACTTTCTGTGGAAATGAGGGAAAATAGACATGAATCCTGAATAGATGATCTACTGATCAGCACAGTACACGGAACACATTTGTCCTTGTCCCTTATATAATATTAGGAAGTTGGATACATATACCATACACAAAGAAATTGCATGTTCATACTATATATGAAGATTAACAAAATGTACTCTAAAAATGTAAACTGTACATCTGAAATCATGAAATTCCTAGAAAGAAAATAAGGGGGAAAATTGCATACTGTTGGTCTTGGCTATGACTCTTTGAGCATAATACCAAAGATGCAGCAAAAAAAAAAAATATTAATCATGTATGACTGCATCAAACTAAAATGTTTCTGCAAAGTAAAGGACAAAATCACCAAAATAAAAAAGAAGCTTACAGAATAGGATGAAATATTTAGAAACTACACATGCAGTGAGGAGTAATATCTAAAATATGTAGGAAACTCAGCTCAATAGCAAAAACTAAAACAACCTGATATAAATGGCCAAAAGGCCTGGACAAACATTTTCTCCAGAAAGACATACCATTGATCAGCAGATACGTGGAAATATTATTAAAAATCAGGGATAGGAAATCAAAACCATGAAAGGTTATACCCTCTTAACTGGTGGAATAACTGTTCTCAAAAAAGCCAAATGGTAGCAACTTTCTTGGGAAGTGGAGATAAGGAAAATGTTGCCTGTGAGAATGTGAGTCTGAATGGCTACAATAGAAAATAGCATGGCAGCTTCTTCCAAAGTTACCAATGGAGCTACCCATGAGAATCTCTTTTGTGCATGAGTAAAAGAAAACGAAGTCAATACGACAAGGGGATGGTAGCACACCTGAGTTCCTTGGAAAGTTATTCACAAGAGTCTAGACATGAACACGAGATAAGTGTTGACAAATATTTAAGGGAATATGGAAGCATTCGTGGTGGGATGGTGTTTGGTCTTATGAAGCAGAGAAGTTAACTGTGATGGTGCATACTTATAACTGAAGCACCAGGGAGGTTGAGACTGATAGATCACAAGCTTCCCATCAGCACTGGGCTACACAGTGAGTTCTAGGCCAGCCTGTATGGCTGAAAGTTGAAACAGGAGGGGAGAATGAATCATAGCTTTAATATAAATTAAATTATATATTAAATGATGGTCATACTTAATAGGGAATGTGGTGGTTTGAATGGAAATGGCCCTCACAGGCTAATGCATCTGAATGGTTGGGCACTACTTGATGAAACTGTTTAGGAAGGATTAGAGGTGTTGTTGGTTGGAGAAGGTATGTCATTTAGGATGGGCTTTGAGTTTTCAAATTTCCATGCCATTTCCAATGAGCACTCTCTCTCTCCCTCCCTCTCTGTCTCTCTCTGTCTCTCTGTCTCTGTTTCTGTCTGTCTCTGTCCTTCCCTGCCTCCCTCCCTTCCCCCTTCCCTCCCTTTCTCTCTCTCTCTCTCTCCCTCCCTCCCTCCCTCCCTCTCTCTCTCTCTCTCTCTCTCTCTCTCTCTCTCTCTCTCTCTCTCTCTCTCTCTCTCTCTCTCTCTCTGCAGCCTGCAGATAAAATGGAATTTCTCAGGTGTTGCTCCAGCACCATGCCTGACTTCTGCTGCCATGTTTCCTCATTATGATTCTATGGCCCTCTGAAACCACAAGCTCCCAAAATGAATGCTTTCTTTTATAAGTTGATTTGCCCACGATCTCTTCTCAACTAAGACAACAACTAATGAAGATTTTGAATGGGCTAAGAGATGGATTTTATGCACTCTTACCATTGGCATGAGTAACTGTGTGAGGTGTTAGCTAAGTTAACTCACCCATCTGTAGCAGTCACTTCATAAAATATATCAAAGCCACATGTTCGGCTATAGTTACATATTCTAATCTCGTTAATTGCAAATATACTATAAATATCAATTATGTATATTTTAAATGGCATGATGTATTATATAATTAATATTATATATAACATTACATACTATACATAGTTTATATTATATAACTGATGTGTGCGTTAACATTAAATATATTACATACAATAACACATTACAGCATTGTATATTATATACAACATGCAATTTATTATACAAAAATATAATTTTTTTGTATCAATTATAGCTCAATAATAATAATTGGTATTGGCTCAGAACACTTTGCAGACTCTGTAGGATCAGAGTTTCATACGAACAACCAAAACTTAAGCAAGGATTCCACAGATGGCACCTCCCAGGGTTTCTATACACGTTGCTTTATTATGTCAGAATGTAGACAGTCACAGACCATTTCTTAGTTAACAAAACTGATTAATGTTCAGGCAAAGATGAATGTGCTTTGTGTGAATCAAACATGGCAACCCCATTCTGATTCTTTGGTGTTTGCTGTTGTTTTATTTTCTTTTTTTATGAACGATTTATTCAGAGTTGAGTAAGCAAGGCACTTATGGCCAATAAGATGTAAGAAGTCCCTGGGAAGTTCCATGGAAAGGATTGCTGACGTACATCCATGCAGCACACAGAGGAAAAGTGTTGCCTTGCTACTCGTCAGCATTACTTCCTCCTGAGTTTTGAAGTTATTCTGTAAGAACGCAATGCTTAGAGCCACATCAGCCATGTTGCGACAATGGGAAATAAATCACCGACTTGTTAAACATGGCAGAGAGAAAGGATCAAAGGAATTAGTGTCCTTGGTGGCATTGTTTAGATGTAGATCAAAGCTGAGACCTCACACCTCTAAGTCTACTGACTTAGCAACAAACAACTTTGAAATATGAACCATGTTGTTGTTGTTATTTTGTGCTAGTTATATTTGGCCTTATTTTAAAAATAAATAGAAATGCTCACTGATAGCAAAAACTTTGAAAATGAATTCACTCATTATTAGAAGATTTTTTTCCCCTTCTTTTGCTCAGGGGCTTCGCCATCCTTCATTTTGGAATGCATTTTCCCACATTACTGGAGGCATCATCACAGGACTCAGCAAATGTATAAAGCACATGTATGCACACACACACACACACACACACACACACACACACCATGCCAATTTGATGCCAAGGAAACAGTGCTAGTATGAGCCATGTGTCCTCCCAGACTCCAAGGGTTGAACAGAGCATAAAGAACTTGAAAATAGAACAAAAACCCTACTGTCATCCTTATTATTATTAGTGAGTAGAAATTCTAAACAATGTCTAGGTTCTAACACGATCTACTGCAAGAACAATGTGTTACTATTAGTGTAAGTTTTCAACAATTGCTGTGGTTATCTTTGAGTTTTTAATAATAAATAGGTGAGCTTTAAACAAATATGTTTTAAACATATTCTTTAATTAAAAGAAAAATCACATCACCCAGAAGTTAATTCTGGGAAGTTTTTCCATCAGCCACCAACATGCACACACCCAGCTATAACATTCCTGTTCAGTAAGACATTATGACATCTGAAGCCCTCCTAGCTGGCTTCGGTTGTGGCTCGGGTCCCAGCACTTGCAGTTTAGAACAGGGGATTCTACATGAAAATGAGATCCCTGTGGTTGGAGAAGATCAAAGAACAGAATTAGAGACAGCTCACTTCTGACACTGCATGACTCCCTAAAGAATTCTTTCACATTTCGATTTTAAAACAACAAGTCAGAGTGTAAGTACAGAATATCGTGTTCTTGTTTGTAGGGTTGAATTTTTGAAATTTTGGTTTAGTGCATGTAAGTGTTTTATCTGCATGTCTGTGTGTGCACTACTTAACTGCCTAGAGCCTCAGTTAGTTAGAAGAGGACACTGGATTCCCTGGAACTGAAGTTGCAGGTGGCCAGGAGCCACCATATGGGTGCTGGGAGCTAAATTTTCTGTAAGAACAGTGTTTTTAACCACTGAACCATTTCTTCAGCTCCTGTTAGGCACAAATTTTAGTTCATAAGTGCGATGTTCTGAATTTGAATTTTCTGATGGACAATGTTTTATATAATGCTAATAAACTTTAAAAAATCCTATGTACAAATAAGATGGAAATCAGCCCCATAAAAATGCAGTAAAATAACAGCTTTTAAAATTTGTCCTCAAAATAAAGCACAGAGAAACTTTTATGAGGCTCCTAGCTATTCTAGACAGAATATAATGTGAGAGATTTGAGTTTTCCAGTCAACACTAAAGGAAATAATAAAGAATTTGGGGCCTACACTGACAGGAAAAATCAAAAGGATGCAGAATACTCAGCTAACCCTTGTGACAAGAAACTAACTAGATATTTTCTTGTTCTTAGGCCATAAGTCGAGTAGTGTTAGCATTAGCTACCATAAAGCTCTTTCCCCTGACTTTTAAATAGATTTTACAAGATATAATAAGTATTTTTGGTACATGTTTTAAGTAACAGTGGTTTGGTGGAAAGATCCTATAAAGCTTGGGGAAAAAAGTCTTTGAAATCCAAAGTATTTGATTGCAAAGAAACAAAGACATGGCCTGGACTACTTTACAATCTCTAGGCTTAAGTAATAAGTGGATACTAGTCCCAGAAAGCTCTGAACACTCAAGAAACAATTCACAGATCTTATGAAGCTCACAAAGAATGAAAGGCCAAAATGTGGATACCTCGGTACTTCTTAGAAGGGAGAACAAAGCACTCACAGGAGGAAATACAAGGTCAAGTAGAGAAACAGGGATTGAAGAAAAGATCATTCAGTGGCTGCCTCACCCAGGGATCCACCCCATATGCACCCACCAAACCCAGTCACTATTGCTGATGCCAAGAAGTGCTTACTGGCAGGAACCAGATAGAGGTGCCTCCTCAGGGGCTCTGCCAGAGTCATACAGATAAAGCTGAGCATGCTTGCAGCTAATCATTGGACTGAACACAAGGACCCCCAAGGAAGGCACTAAAGAAAGGGCTGAAGGAGCTGAAAGGGGTTGCAACCTCATGAGAAGAATAACATTTTCAACCAACTAAACTCTTCACAACTCCCATGGACTAAAACACCAACCATTGAGCACACACTGAGAGACCTGTGGCTCCAGTTGCATATGTAGCTGAAGACAGCAGTGTCTGGCATCAATATGTGAAGAGGCCTTTGGTTCAGGGAGGGCACATTTTTCCAATGTAGAATGCCAAGGCACTGGAATGGAGAGGGTGATTAGAAGCAAGTGCACCTTCGTGAAGACAAGTGGAGGGAGAAAGGAAAGGGGATAACATTTCAAATGTAAATAGAGAAAGTATCTAATAAAAAATTGTGAAATAATAAATTTTAGAATCGTGTGAATCTGAAAATAATCTAACCACATAATAATAGTGTTGTGTGTTTATTGATTCTTTTGGAAGAAAAGTTTCTAAATTAATATGAATAAAATACCTAAGTTTTGATCACCATTGAGGGATAGATTAAAAATTTAACTATCCATCCAATGAAGTGACATAAAAAACCAAGGTTGATGATGTTGGGATTCTGTAAACCCCACCCCTCAATTACCTGGCAGTAGCCATGTATGCTCTGCCCCAGTGAACTGATACTATAAAAGGGGCTGCTTGCCCTCTCCTCTTTCTTGCCTCTCTTGCTCTCCCACCCCTACTCCTCCTTTTTCCCTTCCCTTCCCCCCCTTCCTCCATGTGCTCATGGCCAGCTTCTACTCCTCTACTTCTCTCTCTCTCTCTCTCTCTCTCTCTCTCTGCCTCTGATACCCTCTGAAGTCTCCCATGACCTGAATAAACTCTATTCTCTACTATACCATTGTGTGGCTGGTCCCTCAGGGGGAAGGGATTCCCAACTTGGGCCCCCAGAGGATCTTCCTTGTCCCCAGGCCTTGCTGCACCTCGATGGGCCATATGCCCCCCACTCTCTTCATCCTTTCCCTAACATTGGTGCCAAAACCCAGGACGTCATCTTTTCACAACATTGGTGCCCTGTTACTTTTTTTTTCAGTGGTGCCTCGTCATCTTTTTCTTTCAGATGAAGTGATTGACCCATTTGTCAAAGATTCAAAATATTAATGGACTGTCATATTATCTAACAATATAGGCATTTCCTTTGCAAAATATTCATCAATAAACAAAAATTAATCTATTTATTGCTTCACTTGTTTTGCAAATATTTCACCTATGTGTCCTTGAAAAAAATATTTCCTGCCTACATTTCTTTTGCTCTCAGAACTACCCACTCACT
Organism: Micromys minutus; assembly: GCF_963924665.1. Lineage (NCBI taxonomy): Eukaryota > Metazoa > Chordata > Mammalia > Rodentia > Muridae > Micromys > Micromys minutus. Next base: position 20,567,326 of record NC_137963.1, on the reverse strand, counting down.
TTACATATGTGTCATATGTGAAGATCACTGTGTGGCACAGAGAAGAGTCTCTCCATGAGCACACTGCATCTGTGTCTTAAACACTTTACTTCCCAGAGCTATGTGGTGGAGAAAAACCCAGGGCTCAACAAAGGTCCAAGACCCAGAGGTAAAGAACTCTATTGGAAAATCTTCCTTATGACTTCAAAAAAAAAAAAAAAAAAAAAAAAGTCATTTTAAGAGGCCAGAGATTCTGACTTAACCCAAGCAAGAGCAAAGTTAACGTTGGGTTTTTAGAGAGAATAGTGTGGTCAAGTCCGTGGATAATCATAAATTCTACTCTCTGCAGACTTGCTTGCTTCACCAAAACAATTTTCCCACTAAAAAATAAATATCAACTGTGAAACAGCCTCTTCATGTAAGCAAAAGCATTATCTAATCCCCATTTATTATGATTCATGCTTATACAATGTACTTGATTATACTTTTTGGTCATGTTACATTTCTAGTAAAGTTTATTAAAAACAGAAGGCTTTGGGATGTCAAGGAAGTCACTACAAAAACCCACAGTAAAGCTCATACCCTCAGCCTCACTCCCTCAGTTAATATCAGGCTTACAGATACACGGAACGCACAGGCCTCTTCTCCGCTGTGTTACACTGTATTCTGTTTCTATGAGAACACATAGTAAGAAGATGAAGTCATGAAGTACCCTAAGAGGTGCTGATAACTCAGTGGGGCATGAGAACCTGCTGAAAATACTTACAGTCGCAGAAAATATGGCAAAGGGGAAAGAAGAAATTGGGAATAAAGGAAAAGTAAGATACAGAATCATGGTTGAGCAAGTTGTGCTGAGTCTGAAGATGTGCATGTAATATATATTAGTCACATGTATTACAATATCACCAACTGCAAGTTAATTAGTTCAGGATTGGTCTTCTTTACATATGCACTTAGCACTTACCTCTCTCTCTCTCTCTCTCTCTCTCTCTCTCTCTCTCTCTCTCTCTCTCTCTCTCTATCATTCCCTCACTCTTGTAAACTTTTACAACTAAATGAATTTTGCCCATCATATTCTATTATTTTTATTTTATCTGCCTTATCAAATTTATCTGTCAGTAATTGCAATCATTGAGTGTCAAGGTATTTACAGAGTGCATCTGTTTTGTATTTTAGGGTGTGTTTGTCATGCAGGAGTTACTGCTTCTGCTCTTCTAGGAAGGGAAATGTGAGTCTGAACCATCAGTATAATTCATAAGGAGTGCATAAGGCTAGTTTTCGGGAGCATCCTTTACTCCTTCAGTGAAAGCATTCTCATTTATTTGATTCACATTTGGGATATATATATATATATATATATATATATATATATATATATATATATATATATATATTTTCCTTGACCAATCAAGGAAAGATATATGCATGTAAAGTCATCACTATGAATTGAATCCTGAGATTGTTTGGATGAATGAAGATTAGGAGAAGGAGAGGAGAAGTGAGAGGAAAAATGAAGGAAAACAGAAGGAAGCAAAGGAAGGGGAGAAGGAAGAAAATGAGAAGAGGAGGAGAAGGAGGTACCAAGAGAAAGATTTTTTCCTGGGGTCCTCAAAATCCAGATATGGGACTTTGGGAGACAATCACCAAGGCATCAAGTGATGGGAAGGTCCTTCCATGAAAGATCCTGAAATACAGACTCTGTAGGGCAGGCTGAGCAGGCATAGAATATGACCCAGAGTACAAGAGAGTATCATGTTCCAACTTCAAACACAACAGCAGTGTGGCTTGGATTTGAGTGAGGAATAATAAACCTTGAGAAGAACTTAAAACAATTTAAGTTAAAAAATATTTTTTAAACTTAAAATTACTTTAAGGGAGGAAAAAACACTATCAATGGAAGCTCCTCCGGACAAAGCACATTCCTCATTAATACACTGCGCTCATGGTCTTCAAAGGAGTCTAATCATTTACTTTTTCTATTTATACCAAGTTGCTTTTTTTAAAATCTATATTTCTATGATGACAAGTTTCCTATTGCACTTCCTTGTCATTGGGTGGTAACTTTGGGTTTGTAAATTTATTTCTCATACCCAACCAAAGTCAAAAAAGCTAGAGATCAACCTTATTGATATTTAAGATCTAAGAGCTTTGAAATAATTTACAAAATTGGAAATGACTTCTCAGTATTAGTGCTTCTTTATCTTCTTGGCCTTTTTCATGGCTAGAATTTTTTTTTAGAGTAAATGGACATAATCACAGCCAAAATGTGTGTGTGTGTGTGTGTGTGTGTGTGTGTGTGTGTGTGTGTGTGATGTTAACGGTAATATTTTTGGACATGTCTTTGTATAGTAATATACATGTATCATAATGTATATATTATATACATTATAATATATATATATAATTATATATTTAATAGTCTATACACATGTGCATTCATCACACAAGAAAAAGAGAATATTAATTTTTCTTCTATTAGGTAATAATTGGCAGAAGTTATAAATCTCATCTTGATATGTATCATAAAGAATTCATTCCTGCAATTGAGTTTGCATTGGGTAGAGTTTTTAAACAATAAGTGCACAGGACTGATGAGTTTGCTTGGTCAGTTCACAATGTTTGCCCCATAACCATGAGAACTTTAGCTCTATCCCCAGAGACTGTTTTTTAAAATGTGGTGTCACATTGGTATGCACTGGAAGCAGATATGGGGAGTGGGAGACAAGCAGGTCCCCAAGGATGGCCATCTGCCTAGCCAAATCAGTGAATTTTATGTAAAAATAAGAGACTCCCTTCCCCTTTCCCAAACCAGATAATCAATATGGATCCCAGCTGAGTCACACACAAGAAGATGGCGTCGATTGTGCTGTGTTCCTGATCTGTAACAGAGAAGATGGTGTCGATTGTGCTGTGTTCCTGATCTGTAACAGAGAAGATGGCCTCGATTGTGCTGTGCTCCTGATCTGTAACAGAGAAGCATGTGTCTTCTTTAAATTCTGTAAATGCACATCTCCAGCACTCTCAGTTTTTACCGTGTTCAAAACAACTTCAGAAAACGTTTTATAAAAATGAATGATGATGTAGAAACTGTTCAATGAGCACCATGAAATTCAACAAATACCAAATAAGTATGTGGAAAACCTCAAACCTCAGTGTCCCAGGGGTTTCTAGTGTGAAACCAAAATATAGATGGCCCTGGGCAGGTGAGAGCTAGATAAGCAGTTGTTTCATAGTTCATGAAGAAAGGCCAAGGCTGCTTTCACAGCCGACTCTATGAGGATATGGAACACTTCAAAGGGAATGAAGGAATCCATCTTTCATCTACTTCTGCAAGCTCAGTGAAAGGGTCCCGGAGCAGTATAATTGCTAGCTCTTTGGAAAAAAAAAGGATTATGTGGAAAGGCAAAGATTTCAGGGATGCTTTTACTAAGCTGCTGTAGAAGGGCTGGCTTATCTAGAGAAGATGAAGAACATAGGTTCCCCTTTCCCAGAGAACCCCGAAAGAGAAAACCTTTCTTGAGGAACTGCCTCCAGGAGGCTGGGTTGTAAACAAGTATGTTGATCATTTTCTCTTTTGATTAGTGGTTGGTGTGTGTATTTGGGGTAGTGTGGGGGAGGACAGATGCCAACACTTAGACAGGCGGTCCTGGGCTGTATAAGAATGCAAGTTGAGCAAGCTAAAGGGAGCAATCAAGTAAGTAGAGTTTCTGCATGGGCTCTTTTATGCCTCTAGGCTCTTGTTCTGAGTGCTGCCCTGATTTCCCTTGAAAATAGAGTCTAAAACATAAAATGGAATAAACCAATCTTTGCTCCCCAAGTCAGCTGGGTCAGAGTTTTATCCAGCAATGGGAAGCAAGCTATGGCACTGTGTTTCTCCTTGGCACTATCTGTTCTAATTATGTAGGTATTTGTTTCCCAAGGGCAGTGAAAGAGAAAGCCATGTATTTGGATAGTGCCAAACATAAGAGCCTGTGTACAGCACGCCAGGGATAGAAAATAATCCTGATGGTGTAGGTAAGTGGATGGAAGGGTGGATGGACAAATGGACAGATAGAGAAGCCACGCACAAACAAAATCTCTTGGATTCCTTGACAGTGTTGTTCTAGTACTGATAAGAAGAAGAATGGGGCTTTAGTGTATGCTACTGCATTAGTTGGCATTGTCTCTTTAGTCCTCGTGACGTTGCTGGTTGGTAGATATCATTATCCTCACTGAGGAGACAAAGAAGCAAGTCTCAGTGATGTCAACCGACTTGCTAAAGCTCATGTGAAAGAGACTGGCAGGCTCCTGTAACATCAAAGACTCCGATGAGTATGGAGGAGATAATCAGGTGTTCATAGGAATTTCAGTCCTGGTCACATGATCTGCTTAGGGATTCTGCTCTGCCAAATTACTTTCAAGCATTAAAAATAACCATTTTAAAGTGGCTGAGATTTCTAATATTTTTGAAATTAGAGAAGATGAATTGCTAAGCAATAAACAAGCAGCGGCTGTTTTATGAGCAAGTGGATTAACTTGGAGCACATAGGCAGTCCTTTATCACACACGGGATCCTGCCTTGTTCCAGAGCTTTGCAGCAGGCGGTGTTGCTCACACATGCTGCCAACTGACTATGTGTTTGAAATCTCATATCTCAGACTGTGACTTCGCCAAAAAGTAAAAATTGTGAAATAATTTTAACAGCATGCAGATCTCATGAAGACCAAATAATTAGTTTCCTAAATACATTTTCTTTTTCTTTAAATATATAATTTGGGAAGGGAGAAAAATCTGCCTTTTATGGTTTTTATAAAGTGTAAGACCCAGAGGACTATGTGCTCAATAATCATTTGTTAAATGAGCAGGCTTCAGTACAACTGCTTTTAATGTACTCTGGTTACATTGGTAGGGACCATCAAACACTATGAAGTACAACCAACTACTACGAAATACAACCAAACACTACTGAATCTGGCTTTCTTTAGGCAAGTCTAGAAGTCTCACAAGGGAAAATTCAAAGCAAGAAGTGTGAGCACAGACAAGAAAACAAGCTAGCAATCAGAACTGGGCCACCAGCATATAAAGCCACATGGATCAGGCCCAAAGCTGAAGAGGTCACTAGAATGAGCCCTTTAACAAATGGCATGACTCACAGCAAGCATTAATGACATTCAAAACAAAGATGGAAACTGTTTTCATGTTAAATGTCTGTCTGGTCAGTGCCTAGCAGTTTTCTGGAACTTCCTCCTGAGAATAGTCTGATGCCAGATCCAGGGTCAGAGAGGAAGGTGTGTCACAACCTATTTGTGACATCTCCTGGCCAAAATCTTGTGATGTTAGAGACTCCATGGTATATTCCATGAATACACACAAGACTTTAATCTCCCAAGTTATATGTTAACATAATAAAGGGATAGAAACACAATCCAGCATGTTTAGACATGGGCCCTCCTAGGACTGATTAGGGTAAGATGAGGTCATTGGAGGGAATCCCTCACAATGGGTCTCAGTGCCTTCAAAAGAAATGAGACCATAAATAACCTACTGACTTCCTGTCTCTTGCTGTATAGTGCCACATGCTGCCCTGATATAATGCTAGTTAAACAAACAAACAGCAAAAGCCTAGATTGCCAGATGTGGTTTCTTTCTGAAGCTGTTATCTTCAGAACTGTGTATTAAACAAACTTCTCAGGGACAGCAGGATGGCTCAGTGGCTAAGGACACCTAGCACCAAGCCTGATGACCTGACTTAGATCTCTAGGACCCACGTGAAGTCTAAAGTGATATGTGCACAGCTGTGAACACTCTGAGGGCAGGGTCACAGCATACTAGGAAGAGCAGCAACCACACCACCCTCCTATTCTAATACCCAGATCTCTGAAAGCTGAGCCTACAGGCAAACAGTGCTGAGAACCAGTAAAATATTCCCTAAAGGAAAGGCAGTTGCTTTGACTTAGCTGTGGGTGAGTCTTTACATTTGACTACCTTACATTTTCTACATTTTTGCTTTGTGCATTATGTTGGGTATAAAAATGAAGGTAGACATAGTGATTAATAATGCGTAGTTCTTTCATCACAAAGCAGTCTCCCAGTAATGTAACTTAAGTATTCATAGCTTTTTCTGTTGCTGTGATAAAATAATACAAGACCCAAAACAATGTACAAAAGGGTTTGGCTTATGGTTCTAGATGGGGAAGATCAGTCACAAATCGGAGCGAGCCAGGGCAGCAGGCAGTCATGACTGGCTGGATCATGGAGCTGAACATTCACATCTTAACCTCACAATGAAGCAGAGAGAGCCAACTGGGAGTGGAATAAGCCTACACACTCTCAAGACTACCCCAGAGATGTACTTCCTCCAGCAAGGTTTAACTACCTCCCCAAACAGTGACATTTACTGGTGACCAAGTGTTCATCACCTAAGCTGCTGTGGAACAGTTATCCAAATCACCACACCTAAAATGCAATCACTCTATTAAACCTGTCATCTCCTTTAGGATTCAGATCTTGCCTGAGAAGAGTTGATAAACTACTGAATGCTCAAAACTGTTCTTATAGAACTAAGCTTTCCATAACAGAGATAGGATGTTTAAAAGAATGAATTATTCCACATGTAACTATGTGACTCTTAATCTTTGCCAATTTGAGTAAATGTGTCCATTGTTTTAGGGCATAAGATATGAGAAAATTTCACTAATAGTCAAAATGAATGAGTCAACATTGTTATTAAATACACATTGTGTTTCTTTATCAAAAGCTTCTGTGACTTGGATGGTTTGTTAGTCAAATAGTATGCTGCTACTTCTACTACTACTACTACTACTACTACTACTACTACTACTACTACTACTACTACTACTACTACTACTACTCATGATATAAAAGATCTATCTTATTAGATATATAGGTGATGTGAAAACTTAGAAGAAATCCCCTAAGTCATTCCCTTCCCAGCCAGCAACAGCATTAGTTTGTCTACAGTAACTGTCTGCCCGATGTTTGTTTATCCTGAAACTTCCAGTAGGAGTCTGAAGACTTTGAAAACAGGATGAAAACTTATGGTCACCACAAACAACCATCACCTAGCCATTCTAGCTACAACCCAGAACTGTGACGGCTGCCCACTAAAAGATTAGGATCGTCCAGAGAAGCATCCTAGTGCTTGTACTGTCAAAGTGTCTCTGGGATGACCATGTATTCAGCTGCGTGAGGCTTGGGGTAAGATTGACAACCTTCTTGAGTGCACATTGTAGAGACCAAATGCTATTTGGTGGCACAGCACTGGACATGGTGCATATTTATACACTTGACCTCCAATAGGGACTCAAAACACCACTCCAAGGTCCTCCCAAGATCAGGCTTGCCAAGATGGCCACTGGGCCTCCCACTCCAACCTACTTCACACACACTGACACTTGCCTTGTAAATTACAAAAGCAAGCTTTCTGCTTAACGCCCATTGCAAACCTGGTGATGGCCTTGCAAACTTAGCTTGTGGTGGCACTATATACAGGGACCTCTGTGTTGTCCCCCCCCCCCAATTTTAGTGGCAGTGTTAGTGGGACAAATGGTCCCAAGCATGTTGTAAGGAGTTCTTTTTGTCATTTTCCTTTACAGTTATGGGTGGAAGCATCAGCCCTTCCGCTGAATGATGTGACCGAAGAAGGTTTCCAAATTCTTCAGTTACTAACTCATTTTTCCTTCATGTCTGGAAAGAACCCCTCATCTCTGATGACAGTTTTTTATCCTTTCTTTGTACTTCAGAACAAATCATTCTTTTGCCACATTTTCTCATTATGTAAAATAGCTGTTTAGGTAAATGTCACTTTCCCAAAAGAGAGTAAGTTCCTTCAAAGCAAAGTTTTCCCCCTGATTAGTGAAGTTTCACAACTTTAATAAACTGTTTATGGCCAGACATGATAGCTCACATCTGTAATCCCAGCTCTTATGAGCCTGAAGCAGAAAGGTCACTCAGTTTGAAGCCAGACTCCAGTGTAGACATGCATGGTACATACTCCCTTATAAGTGGATATTAGCTATAAAGTACCCACACTACAATCCACAGACCCAAAGAAGCCAAATAATAAGAAGGCTACAAGGGAGGATGCTTGAATCTCACTCAGAAGAGGAAATAAAATAGTCATCATAGGGGCAAGGAGGGAGGGAACTGGGTAGGAGAGGGTATGGCAAGGGAAGTGGTGGGGCATAGGGTGTGGGCAGAGCCAGGAAGGAAGGGCCAAGAGAGGGAATGGAAATTGGGAGCTGGCAATGGGGTGAGGGAATCCATAGGATGCGCCAGAGACCTGGGATGGGGAATGCTTCGAGAGTCTATGGGGGTGACACTAGCTCAGACTTGTAGCATATGAATCCTGAACTGGACACCTCATTTAGTCAGGCAGGACTCCCAGTGGAGAGATAAGGACACTGACCCTTCCACAAAGTGTTTGAGCCAAAATTTGTCCTGCCTACCTACAAGAAGTGTAAGGACAAAGATGGAGTAAAGACTGGGGCAATGGAATGGCAAACCAGTAACGGGCCCAACTTGAGACATATTTTTTATATATATTTATACCAATGGCATTATTTTCTAGTGTTGCCTTACAGTAAGACATATGATAACAGTTATTTTATTTTTCAATATTGTGCCGATGATGAAAGATCTTTATCCTTATTTTGGAAACTGAGTAGGTAGATGGAGTCAGCTCTCGTCTGCATCTCCACACATTGATTTTTATTTTACAAATAATAGCAAGGCTCAGTGAGGGTAAGGATGCGCAATGTCTTTACCGTTATCACTAAAACCTTGGGCTTCTTGCTTTATAATAATGTTTTCACAGTCCCACTCTGTGCCAAACCTTGACCTGTTATGAGTGTAAGGCTTTTCCAGTTCTCACAGTCCTCACCTCAAGCACTCAGTTTTTCCCTGGATGAAAAGAAACATCTTCCCTTCATACGTAAATGCTCTCTAAGAAGTCAGAAACAATGCATTTGTTAGAGCTGAAACCTAGTGAATTATCAAGAGGTCAGCTTCTTCGTAAAACCCTGTGTATTTCAACTTAAGACTAAAACAGGTCAGAGATGTAGGCATGGTTTTCGACATGAAGAAATCCCTTTGTAATTCAGGGAGGCAGATGCTTGACTAAGTACCCACAGTTCACAGACAGACCTAATGAGCGTTGCCATTCAGAAAGCATTTTGGATATAATAAAAATGCATTCGGTGAAGCTTCCCCTCTCATATGTGGTAAAACCTAAAAACCGTCTTTGACATACTAAGTACAGAGCATAGTGGAATTTACACATAATTCCTGCCTCTATGTCTCTTTGAAGAAAATGAGTGTTTAAAAATGCTTTTAATAGAGATTAATGTAGTCGTCAGCCTTATTATGAGGTTGGCATTTTCTTTAAAGAGGAACACGTACCCCCATACACACACACACACACACACACAGAGAGAGAGAGAGAGAGAGAGAGAGAGAGAGAGAGAGAGAGAGAGAGAGAGAGAGAGAGACAGCACAAACTTGATTTTTCTTTCTGGAAGAGAAGAGGACTCATTTATCCCTTTCCATCTCTGTGATCTCTGTGATCTCTGAAGGAGTCTCTTTTGACTGCAGAATTTTCCAGTTGTAATAATGTGACGATGTCACCTTCTGCTTAGGGTTTTGTGGGTTTAGATTAACCAGAGCAGCCACTGGAAGCTGCTAGAACATGGCAATCCTTTAGAAAATGATTCAAGTGGTAGTGATACCTTAATTGAGCACCTACCCTGTGGGAGCTGCCTATTGTCATGATAGAACCAACAAATTAATTCATCTCCATGAAAATCTGTCCTCAGCAGTCCCCCACACTTCACACATTACTCTAGGCCAATGATTAATGATTTAAAATTTTGCTCTTCAACGAATTCTTCTGGTGGCACTAACACCTTCTTTTGTTGTACCTCCAGACAAGTTTTCTGAAATTAACATGTATTGTCAAAGCACAAATTAAATTCCAGTAAAAATTCAAGCTGCAATAAATCAACCTAGACTTCAAGGATGATTTGATTTCATAAATCGTGCGGAATGGTATCTTCTTTGTCATGAAGAAAGTTCCATATATTAGAGAGATCATCGTTTCAAAAGTGAATAATTTATAGTTCAAACAGGCCTTATGTTGCCATTTGAAAGCCTTTTTTAGTATAATTAGCATAGCCATCTGGAGAAGGTCCCAGTTTATGCTTAGCAATGTCCTCAAAGAGTATCACTTCTAGAAACTCTGCTGTGTTGTGGGCATGGGCTTTACCAATGAGTGACACCCTCGTTCTGCAAGTGCACCCACATCTTTTACCGCTGCAGGAAGTTGTAACAATTCCTTTCCTCCTCAAATAGACTTTTCTACATCTTCTTTTTCTTGCCCTGCTAAGAAATTTGTGAGGAAGCTGGGTAAACATCCCAGATCATTATATGTTTTCTCCCATAAACCTTTTAGATGTAGACACTGGTTGGTTACTTCTTAGAAGCTGACTTTTGTGCAGATCATTGTATTAGGTTATTTGGGTCTGAGTAGTCTAAGGGTTTTTATTGATTTTTATTATTCAGTCCTCACATGTCATGATGTGGTAGGTACCTACTTTATCATCATATTGTAATAAAAGACCTGGGACCTGGAGAACCTAAGGAAGTAAGCAAAGTTCTGACAATAAGAGAGCTAAGACACAAGACCAGCAGAGGGATGCAGAAGCCATAATTTTACCCCAGCTTCACCTAGTCTCTGATGTCAAAACAATATACATAGATGGAAATCTATTGCAATAAATACTGCTATGGCATATGCAAGCATTCACACGTGTCTGGCTTTATACTAAAACAAAAAATAGTATGTAGTGCTTTCTATATTCTATATGTGCATGTACATATACATGTATGTGTATTTGTGTGTGTGAATATGTGTGTGTGTGTGAATTTGTGTGTGTGTGTGTGTGTGTGTGTGTGTGTGTGTGTGTGTGGATATGTGTGTATGGTGGATATGTGTGTATGGTGGATATGTGTGTGTGTGTGTTTGTGTTTGTTTGTGTGTGATAGGGTATTGGTTTTTAGAGGCAAGGTCTTGTGATATAACCTAAGTCCGCCTCAAATGAAGTATTTTCATACCTCAGCTCCCTAAACTCTGGGATTATAGGGAGGTATTGCATCATTTAGCAAGTGCAAATATTTTTTATTTTAAAGGAGGATATAGTTTTAGCTATTCTTTCCTATTAGAGAACTGAATGACAGTTTGAGTCACTGAGAGACCAGCGCCAGCTCTAATGGGCGCAGATGCTACTTTGCCATTGTGTGTTTCTTCAGTGGGCTAAATCCTTCTCAGATTGGTACGTTCTCTCATTAGCAAGTTCAGTGGCTTTAGCGCGTCACTGTCATGTCAGCCTGAGAGGTCTTTTTTTATCAGCATATTGCCATTCTAGGGGTCAGTATACTATGGTTTTGTTATCTTCCTTTAAAAAAATATGGCCCATAACCTAGAACTGCTTCACCCACTGCTTTTAGTGTGATGCCCATACACTATTGCAGGAATTACATCGTATCTACCCATTCCTCACTCCCTTCCAACTTCTCTAGTACCTTTCCATTCCCTCTCAAATTCACGACCTCTCCTTCTATGATGATTACATTTATGCATATACACTTACGTTTATATACAAATACATGTATAAACATTCAAGCCTACATAAAAATACATGTATATATAAAAACCTGCCAAGTCCATTCAGTGTTTCTTGAATGTACATGTGTTTAGGATTCACTGGGAGTTTCCTCCTAGAGGAAATAGAGTCTCCCTCTTTCTGCAGCCTTTGTTTGCCTGTGTGTCTTTATCTATGTTGCGGTCATGTAGAACTTCCTCTATTCATGCTGACCTGTCAACTAGTATATTCATCATTCAAGTCTTGTGAGGCAGCCCATGACTGGCATCTCATGGGTGCAGCATTCATGTTGTACTTAGAAGATGCTCTTATAGGAGTCCTGGTCCTTATCTCTTTCCATCTGTTTTTCACCTCTGTTGTTCTTTGAGGCTTCAGTGTAGGGTCTGCACTGTAGAATTGATTGGGAGTTGGCACCCCATGGCTACTTAATCACACATTGTCAATAATTTGAGCAGTTGTGGCTCTCAGAAATAGCCTCTATCTGCTTCACTATGAAGCTCTTCTATAGAGGGTGAGTGCTATACCTACCTACCTGGCTCACACTCCTCTAGAACTCTCAAGGGGCAAGGAGATGGTCTGGAGAACTTACCTTTCTAACTGCCATTCCTGTGTGACTCCAGGACTTCTACTGTTTTAAATACTTAAATGAAGGACGAGGGACACGGGCCAGTGGCATAGCACCTGCTAGCATGCATAGGCCCTAAAAAATATCAAAAGAACATTATTTCAGTTCCTATGAAGGTTGATTGCACAAAACTCAAAATTCAGTCTTTCACAAATACTCTTCAGAATACAACCCGGACAGATCATCATGTGTTGGCTGTGGCTGATCTTACAATCGCATTGAAGATCTATTCATATTTGAAAGACATATATTTATTTCTTGTCCAACATGAGCAAAACTTTGCTGATACCTACTGATTTTCTCCTGTAGCGATGGATCCAGACATCTAAGAACTGGTCCCATTTATACCCATAGCAATACTGTCATGTGAACAATATCATCTCCCTAACAAATTAAATCTCATACACACAAATGCTTGTTTCTTTTACAAATTAAAAGTACAGAGTGGTTCTACTACTATGAGGAGACAGAGAATTTTATTTTTAAAAGGCATTTAACTAGGAGTTGGCTTATAGTTCAGAGGTTAGTCTACTATCATCGTACCAGAGAACATGGCAACACACAGGTAGACATAGCACTGGAGAAATAGATGAGAGTTCTATATTCTGAAAGCACAGAAAGAGAGAGCTATTGGGCCTAGCATATGCTTTTGAAACCTTAAAGCCCACCTCAGGTGACCTACTTCCACCAAAAAGACACACCTATTCTAATAAGACCAGACTTCTGAATCCTTACAACCCTTCCAAATAGTTCTACTTTCTGTTGACTAAGCATCCACATATATATAAGCCTACCGGTGAGTTTGGAGATTCTTATTCAACTACAGCCTCAAAGAATGAGAAAGATTAAAAAGGAACCTGATATCAGTTTCTGCCATTTACATGCAAAGCAAACACATACTCTGTGGATGCATATCTCAAACATGTGTACAAATACAAACATGTAAAGATACATATCACATACACACACACAAACTTAAAAGAACAACACAATTATGTATTTCTAGAAATCAGAAGTACTACACTCAAATTTACTATGTAATTATCTCATTATTTCTGAGGGTTCTAAGAAATAATCTATCTTGTCTATTATTACTACTAATCCTTGAGATTTTTCATAAATCTAGTTTGGATATATTCAACCACCCTCACCTAACTCCTTTCAAGCCAATTCCCATCTTCCTTACCCACGCATAGCTGTAGCTTCCTTTTTGAAATGCTGAGTTCAAGTTGTGTTAATATACTCAAGTGTGTAAACACCAGTGGAGATGGATCTACATACTAGGGGCCATCCTTAAAGTAAACTCATTCTCTCTATCCCAGAACTATAGGTTGCCAGTGTCTCCTCAGTAAGACAAGGGCCTTGGGCCTACCTCCCTTTTCCATGCTGATATTTTGTCTGGTTTGAACTTAGGCAGGTCTTGTGCATGCTGTAACAATCTTTGTGAGTTTTCTGCAACTGTGCTGAAAAACACTATATTCTTAATGTTATACACTGCCTATGGCTTTTCGAATCTTTCTATCCCTGCATCAGCAATGATCCCATTTATAGTTGAACATTCCGGAATCATGTATTCTTGGCATGTTTGCCAACTGTAGGTCTCTGCATTATTTGCCATCTACTATAGAAATATTTTTTTACTAATGAGAGTTGAGAAATGCAATAATCTATAAGTGTAACAAGAAGTCATTTAGGAGTCAGTTTAATGCTACATCTATTTATCTAAATAATAGCAATTTCTCTTTTTGGTTATCAAAAATGTGTGACTTTATTAGGGGTGATATACAGAGGGCATTCAGTTTAGCTACATGCAATGGTATTAGTGAGGACACAAGGGCTTCTGGGGCCTATAACATATCTAGCCATGGATTCTTAGCCCTAGTAATGGTAGCAGACCTAAGATCCATCTTGTTACATTTGGCATAGCCATAGAAGTCAGGAAATTAGGAATGAGTCATGGGTGGAGAACTTTCAAGGGAACAGAAGTAGAATGCAGTAGTATTAAGGCACAAGAGAGAATAATATGTTGGGGGTGTTAAATGGTTTATGTATGTATGTATGTATGTATGTGTGTGTGTATGTATGTATGCATGTATGGAGTGAAAAAATGACATTAAAGAACTTTCAAAAATGTAGCATAGAAACCTTACACTGTAGAAGCTTACTAAATTATATGCATACACACATATATAAAGAGTTTAAATGTATTTCTGACCAGAAACCACTGGTTAACAAATAAAAATCCCAGGGCCAAGAATGACTTGCCGCTTTTGGAGTTATTTGTCAGGGTAGACATAGACCACTCAAATATTATAGGCTATTATCACTACTCTTGGCCATTCTTCAGAACTTGGTGATAAGAACCTAGAGCTGAAGATACTGCATACTTGAATAACAGAACACAAAGAAATTGATCTTATGATGGTCTTGAAGGCTCAACCTGACTGGATAGTTATCTCTAGTGTTGGAAGGTGCATGCTCCTGGAAGAGAAAAAGTCATCAGTACTCTTAGTCCTCATTCTTAGCCAGCGGTGAACCTTGTGAGCTACAGTAATGAGCATCTCTGTCTGTAATGGTCAGGGTCTGTCTGGTGGCACAACAGGGACATACAAGTTATGGGAGCAACCAACCACTTTCTTAAGGAGAATCCCTATCCATGCTTTCTCAACTTTCAAAAGATTCTTAGTTTATATTCTAAAATGCCATCTGAATGACTAACCCTGTGTTGTATTCAAACCGCAGTCTCTGGGATCTTTCCAATTCTGTCCCGAGATCTGTATTTGTCAATAAGTACTTGTTCTCTGACACTAACCTTCCATTTCTCTTTTTATACACACTGGGCTCATCCCGGTATGTCAGAATAAGCTCTCTATCTTTAGGTTTTTACTTAACCAATTTTTAAAGTTGTTCCTACCATGAAAAATAACTTTGATAGATTTCAGGAAGTAGAATATGGATACCTTTGGAGTGGCAGGACATTATTTTGTCTACTAACTCTTAATTCTCTCTCTCCACAAACACATACATACACACACACACACACACACACACACACACACACACACACACACATGAACCTCTGAAGGGTTTGGTATTTGTCTCATTTATTTATTTTTTGTTGCTGTGATAAAACATTATGACCAAAATGACTTATGGGAGAAAGAGGTATTTTTTTACTTATTGTTTCAGAGGGAGAAGAATCTACTGGGGCAACTAAACATCAACCAACAGGAATGGAAGCAGGGAAAGAAAGTTGAGAGCTCATAAAGCTGAAAGCACAAAGCAGAGAGAAATAGAAGTAGGGCAAGGCTAGGAACTCTGAAAGCCTGCCTCTAATGATGTACCTTCTTCACCAAGGCTTCACCCCCTAGTCTTCCCCCAAACTGCCAGCAACTAGAAATCAACTGTTTGAATGCCTCGACCTAGGGGAGAAATTTCTCATTTAAAATGTCGTCGTATTTTATTTAGTTCCTTTTTTGTTTTTGATTGGTTGTTTAGTTGGTTGGTTGGCTTTCGTTTTATTTTTGCTATTTTACTAGAGAGGTGTGTTAGCCTTACTTTTCTATCGCTGTGCCAAGACACTATTGTGAGGGCAACTTATAGAAGGAGTGTCTTTTTGGACGCTTCCAGTTCAGAGAATTATTCTATGGCCACCATGGTAGGGAGCACAGCAGCAGGCGGAATGGTGCTGGAGCAGTAGATGGCTAACATTCTGATCTGCAAGCATGGGCCAAACAGAGCATGCTAACTGGGAATGACATGGGCTTTGGAAGCCCCTAGTGACAAACCTCCTCCGACAGGGCCAAGCTTCCTAATCTTATCCCAGCAGTTCCTCTAACTGGGGAAAGAAATATTCAGTAGCCCACTATGAGGGCCGTGCTCACTGAAACCACAGGAAGTGTAAAAACAATGTCATGGAAAGTTCTAGATCAATGTTTTCTTGTTCAAGCACTAAGGCAGAACAACTGGACCATGGGTGGGGATTCAGAGCAAATGCTGAGTTACAGCCTGTCATTTCCTAACACTGTGACATCTAGTAAGTTATTGAAGTTCTCTAATTTTTAGTTTCCTCATCTGTGATACCTCATTTGTAAGTTGTCCACAGACTCAAACTGCAGTGACATGAGTATTTATGCAATTCATATGTAAGTCATTAGCAACACAGTTCTGATTCAAAGCATGAACCATTATATAAGCAAAGTCAGCTAGAGCCTGAAAACATTTTAATATTTAAATACTCAGCCTTGGCAGTCTCGGGCCAACATGCATCAACACGCCTGCCTCTCGATCGAGCTCAAACACATCTAACAGGAGGTAAGTTCATTTTTATTTAGTCTCAGGTATACAATCAGTTATTATACAATGGATATGTGGGTGCAAAGTCTTTAAGTAAAAGACTACAGAATCCCAAATATAGCATATGTTATAAAAGTTACACTTTGGTGACAGTAAGAAATTAAGTCACAAATTGCAAATAGCTATCTTTGAAAATATTATAAAAGTGCTTGAGCAGGCAAGAGATGCTTGAACAAGTGAAACAGCCTGAAGCTTAAAGGTCAACAACTCCAAGACAATGATTCACTTTTATCTAGTCCTGTGTCCACATTCTCCCCTTTAACTACCATGCTTGTAGTCTTGAGTAGCATACCATTCCCATCCGTAGTCCATATAAAACCGCCTTCGTATTTTCCAAATTGAGGTTCTATATAAACTACTAAGAGATGTCACAAATAAATGTCAAATGGATTCTGGGGCATGCTAAGCATTGTGTTCCTGCTGCAAATGTATTTCAGTCCTACATTAATACAAATCTGGCTGGTGTGGGAATTCACTCTAAATTCCAAACAGAGCTGTGAGGGAAAGAAATGTTCCTTAAAGGAGTAGACATAAATTCTAAGGTCAGAGTGTGGGATCCCAACAACTCTGGGAACAGGCCAAAGCTGGGACGGAATGTAGCCCATTTTCCTAGGACATTCAATTGCTGTATATTCACTAGATATGGTGTAGGATTTCATTAGATAACTTCTTTCAAGTATATCATGTAAAGTGACAATTTTCACCCTGTTCACCCCCAACTCCCTCCCTTCAACACCCCCTATCTTTCCCCATTAGTGTTTTCATTCTCTCTTCTGTTTTCATCCCCCTCTCACACATATGTATAAGTGTGTGTGTGTGTGTTTGTGTGTGTGTGTGTGTATGCGTGCATGCGTATGCCTGTGTGGAAATTATACAAAATTCTAGGATCCACACATGAAGGAAAACATGAGATATTTACCCCCCGTGCCGTGACTTAGTGCACTTAATGTGTAATTTAGGAGATAATGTCAGAAGCAGACAAATGGGATTGTATTAAAAGCTTCCGTATGGCTAAGGAAACAATCTGCGAAGCTACGGCTTATAGGCGAGGGTAAAATCTTTGCAAATTATGCATCTGGCAGGAGATTAGCAATTGGACAACAAGGACAGCAAAAATATGTAAGTATTGAAAGCCAAACAATTCATTAATAATGGAGCTCATGGAATGGAGACAGCATTCTCAAAAGATGAAGTACTACTAATGGCCATTAAACATATGAAAACGTTCAATATCTTTAACCTTCAATAAAATGCAAATTAAAACTTCATGCATATTCTCTTTGCTTTTTTAGAAAATGGAATATGTGGAGTGAGCAACTACAAGGTTGAGATGTTCTATAGCAGTGTCTTAGATAAAAGTGACATTTTCTAACAAAGGAATTTTGAAGGTAGGCACATTCAAGGGGCGCCATGCCTTTCAACTAATACTACACAGAATCTCACCCTGTGACAAGAACGCGTCCTTGAAGAAGCAATAGTTAACATTCTCTTCCATACTTTGCCTTTCTGTCCCACTGAAACTGTAAATGTGGGGAATAGATGAAGGCAGGCTGTGCCTGTTTACTCCTCTGAAATCACACTTTCCTATGTTCTAATTTACCCTCCAACTAATCCAATTCTTTAGTTTGCACAGATGAGGGACGTATTCTGCATATCTACCTTTTCACTGTGTTGCAAGTAGGTGTCAGTAAATAAATTATTTCTGATATGCTGCTGAAAATCCTAATGAATCTTGTATTTTGTTTTGTTTCAACACTCAGAAATTCCAATTTAGCTCTCTGGTCTATAAATGGGAGAGGAGATGGTTCTACCTTGTAGCCACCATAGGGACTAAGCAGGGATTTAATTTTATGGGCTGAAGGTTCAAAGGAAGACTTTGTGTCAAGGCCTGTTAGCCAGCTTTACCACCCACCCCACAATGGCCTCTGACCAGGATTTGCTGAAATAACAAGGTGTTACCCAGGCAAAGGGACCCAGAATTCTGTAAGCCACTTCTGGCAGACGTTACCTTTATTCTCCGAAGTTGAAAGCACATCGCAAGGCATTTATTAAATGTTTATGAACTTTGCATTTTTTCCCGAGGCTCGTACTGAGATTCAACTTTTCAAAACCGAATTTTTTTTTAAATAAAATGGAAGTTGTGTACATTCCTTGGACATTTTCAGAACTGCCGAGTTTCCCTCTCGTGTTATGGCTTGTTGGGTGCCTAGATGACCATGATGTTCTTTTCAAACTTGACTCACCCATTTCCATATCAAGAACACTCGTGGAGTGATTAATGTTTGCATCAAGTTATCCTGACTGAGTGCAATTACAAATTGCTAAGTACAGGCCAGAACTCCTCATTCCTTAAGACTCAGCTTAAAAGTAGCCCTTCTGTGAGGCTTTCTCCAACCTTGTCTTCCACCCATGAGTCACTCTGTCCCTTCAGCGCTTCACAGACACTATCTAAAAGGATCTTGCCAGCTGGCTGTGATCCCTGTCACTGTTTGTTTGTAGTCCCAAGAGATATCCAGGCTCTCAAGTGGAAGGCCAATATATTATCCTCTTGGCAATTCCAGCATCTAGCACAGTGCCAGCCACCTCCTAGGTACTCAATAAATGTTTATTTAATCAATATGCAGGATACTTAAAGTTGATCTATTGTCACGGTTACATTAGCTTTAAGTTGGTGGCATTAAATGAAATTAATCTTTAAATTAAAACCTACCTATCACATTCTATTTAAGAGATGGTGAATTTTTAAATGTCCTTAGTTTAATCTTCCCTGTTCTCCATTCAGGGTTGCTTGGGTGGCTAAATTTTGGGGAAATTTTGAAAGACAGGATTAGCTTCATGGCACCTATAAACACCACAGCCAAGGAAGGCATTTTTGAAGCAAGGAAAGTTAAAACTCTTCCTCTTTGTTCCGATTAATCTTCTTCCGTGTGTTTACAATGATGTGACTTTGGTGTTTTCAGGAACCTTATCTGCCTCTGCTATTGACTGGGCCACTCACTTGGTGGCTTGCTGTCCTGTGCACAGCAGTGCTCTCTCCTCCAGCAGGATCTGAGGTGTAGAAATGTCTTTGGAAAGTCTGATAGTGCCATGGGTCGATGGGCGGGTGGATGAAAGATGAATGGCAAACAGGACGGAGGGACAGATGGGGAAATGGTTGGGCAGATAGATTAGGAAAAGATGAATGCATGGTGAATGGAGTGTGAAGATGAGACTTCGTAGAATTTGCACTGAGGATTCTGATCTCCAGACTAGCATTGTATAGTCCAGATTATTACCCCTCCTTTACCTGAAATAGCTCAGGTGCTCTCATCTGAGCCTTGGAGTTCTCTATTTTGCTCTTCATATTAAAAGATTCGTGCTGGTGCAGCCACAGTTCAAACCCTACTATTTTCACCTCTAAGGTGTCTGTGCCTTGTAAATTATTTTCTCCTTATTAGATGTCAGTGGAGTATGCCACTGACAGATTATCAGAGTGGGATAAATTTACCCTCTTTCTGCATATGCTCCCTGTGTAAGAAAGTAAAGGCAAAGGGGATGAACGGAGAGATGGGCCGGCACTTAAGAGAATACACTGTTCTTACAAAGAAGCCAGGTTTGGTCCTATCACCCAGGTCTAGAAACTCACAACTGCCTGTGAATCCATCTCCAGAAATTTCTTCCTCAAACCTCTGCACTGAGGTTCATATATCCATACACTAAGGTTCATATATCCATACATACACATATATGCACACATTCACATACACACACATACAAATAGTAATAACAAATACAGATAATTTTACAGCACCTCTAGTGGCCTCTTCTCACTTAAGGAATCCTTTGAGTAAATTCCTCACCTAATAGCAATAGTTCTAAGTATTTGGTTTGAGAAGCAAAGTTAATATTTTTATTTTCTTGGTGAAACTGAGATTGTGCTGGAGGAGGGAAGGAAGCGGGAATGGAGAAGCACAGCAACCAACATGGTCTCGCTAGACCGATGGCAAAGGCTCCTGCAGAGCAAAGCAGGATTGGAAATGCTGGAAAATGCTATTTTACCGAGCCAGTGTGTCAAGAGCAAAGATGGAGGCATGTTCATGATGACCAAAGGGAAGCAAGCCCCTGACAGTTCCTAATCCCGAGTCTCCCATGCTCCTGGGCTCATGAGCATGACATATCCCCGAAGCAAGCAGGCTATGTGAAATCCCAACGGAAGCCATTAGATACTGAGAAATTGACACCCGACTCAGCACGTCTTCAGCTTATCAGCTTGCAACGCCTTTCACTCCACGACATTTATTCAGTGTGTATAAAAATCAATGAAATGAGTATACAAATCAAACACTATGTGATAAAAAGGAATTATTTAAAAAGTCCTTTAAAACAGTCATTTGGCATACCCATTTTACCCTTTTATAAGGACAAAAGCCAGTTTTGCGCTAATAAAATGGGTATTCTTGTCTATTTTCATACAAATTAGGTCTTGGCAGAATATTTGATACTGTAGGACATAAAGCACATTTGACATTTTTCAGACTTGATTAATATTTGGGTTTTTTAAGGAATACTCAATGCTAGGAGTAGCACTCTGAAAAACACACTACAAAATGGCAGAAACCTTGTTTAAGGACATTTCTCAAAGTGATGAAAACTCTGTCCTGATCTCAAGTCAGGATTAAAAAAAAAAAAAAAACACTTTCTATTGATTCTTTGTGAATTTCATATTATACACCCCAACTCTGCATATCACCCACCATATCCCTCCCCCTGCCCTTGCCACCTCTAACCAAGAGACTATGAAAGAAAAAAAAAAAAGGATACAACCACTCTGGAAATCAGTCTGGCGATTCCTCAGAAAATTGGACATAGTACTACCTGAAGATCCAGCTATTCCACTTCTGGCCATATACCCCAGAGACACTCCAATATACAACAAAGATACATGCACTACAATGTTCATAGCAGCTCTATTTATAATAGCCAGAAGGTGGAAAGAACCCAGATGTCCTTCAGTAGATGAATGCTACAAAAATTGTGGTACATTTACACAATGGAGTACTACTCAGCCATCAGAAACAATGACTTAACCAAATTCTTAAGAAAATGGTTGCATCTAGAGAATATCATCCTGAGTGAGATAACCCAGTCACAAAAGAACAGACATAATATGCAGTCACTGATAGTGGGATGCTAACTCCAGAGGGCTCAGACTGCCCCAGAAACAACTCACAGACTATGTGAAGTTCAAGAAAAAAAAAACAAAAAAGCAAAAAAAAAAAAACCAAACAAACAAACAAACAAAAAAAACATTATGCTCAATCCTTAAACACCAAGAAAACGTTGACTAATTCTGGGTTACATCCTGTTTTACATGTACTTTTTGCTCATTGTAGTAAGACCTTAATGCAGAGTATCAAACCTTAAAAAAAAAGAAAAAAAAAAAGCCAAGCACTGACAAAAATGTATTTGTATACATTTATGCAAAAATGTTTAAAATTTTTTCTTTTATCTTTGTTTTTTTAAAATAAAGTTTAAAAAAAGAAAAAAAAGGAACGAAAAAACAAACAAACAAACAAAACCCACAAACATAAACCTCATCATGGAAGCTACAATGTGTCCCACAGAATTTCCTTTTGCCCAAACAGCTTTACTTTGAAGCGGCAACTTTGAAAGTCAAGCATTCTAACACAACATTACTAAAAAGGCATATGCACTTTTGCTTACTTGCTGAAGACTGACTGTAAAAACACACAAAGTCTTCATTTTTCATAATGAAACAATTGTGTTGCTGTAACCGCAGACAGCTTTTATAGTAAGGATGCTACAGTTCTTACAGTCCCTGACACACGGACGGGGTGGGGGGGAACAGCTATGCTTTTCCTCTAGAGAGTGAGCTTCAAAACATCCACTATAGGCAGGACTAGACCTCTCCTATGCTGCCAACAAGGAAGCGCCACTTGTTTTAGATAGTTCTGTTTACCTTAGTTAATTACCAGCTTGCCTCTGCTTTCTTAGCCTTTGTCTAGGTGGAAGTACATCAGCAAAAAATTAACAAAGCAAAACAAAACCAAACCTTGATAGCCTGGCTCTGAGTTGCATCTCCATGGTATATTAGCTAAGTCATTTCACCCCAAAAATTCATTTTCCCCCTGAGCCTCAATATTCCTATATGTAAAGTGGGGATACCACATCTCACAGAAGCCCTGTGATGCCTAAAGCACTGGAAAAGCACTGACGTGAATATTGTATTTGCCAAGATAAATAAAGTATGAACTCTGCCCCAGGGAGACCTTCTCCTTGAAGGTCACCGACACCTTTTAGCATTGTGTTGGATAATTGTCTATCTCAAATACACATGGTATTTCCAGAGCCACACAACTTTAGCTAGCCTTTCCTAATTTGGAGCTCAGTTGGGGCAAGAAAGCATCCTTGTGAAACTTCGTTTTAGCTTGAGCTGATAAAAAGAGGATGTGTAGTGCGACCAGCAGACTGAGATTCAGGAGGCTTGCTGGCCAAGCCCACCTCTGCACCCAGCATTCTGTGGAACCCTCCTTAAGTCATTGCTTTATCCCTGGGCACTTGGTTCCTGTTTGTGACAGAGCTAGATAGAATGACTTTGTAGCCAGGACACCTTTATGCTCTACAAACAGGATATAGAGGGAGCTAGAGAGAAAAGACCTATTATGAAGTCCCACAATGGCACACCAATTATTTGAATAATTACAGCAGCTTCAGGCAAAGTGTTCTCAGCATTTTTATAAGCATTCTTGCTTTATTATTTTGAAACTTCAGTGAGATTTCTAAGCAATAATGCAGTGGCTTTTGGTTAATACCAGGAAACATGCTTTGAGCTTCCTGCTCACTACCATCTGTAACTATAATTGTCTCTTCAAAGAGAATTCTTTTAATTACAAGATCATGTACAAAACAGTAAAATTTAATCTAGCATGTGAAATGAGTAAGACGTGTGTATGTGAGGGCCGTGGGGATGGAGATGTGCCCACACACAGGTCATGTGTATTTGTCTAACATTAAGAAAATGAGTCAGAAACCATTTAAACTTTTTTACTGTGATTACATTTCTAAAATTATACTAATACATTTGATGAAAACACAGAATTGAGGCAACCGGGTGAGATACATTCTGAAAGACATGTCTGCCGTTAGAGCGTTTCAGAACCTGTTTTTCTATGTCCTTGAATTCCTTCTCCACAAGGTTTGCTCAATGGTTTCTTTCTCATAGAAACGGGGAGTTATGGTGATAGAGGGTTCCTTGAGCCGACTACACAGTAAGAAAATGACACAGCTTTGGTGTCTTATCTGTTAGCACATGAGAGGAAGCTGCTGCGTCAGACGTCCTTAAAACGTTCCTGGGAAAAGGACGCTAGACAAATTGGAATTTGTAGATTTGATCCGACAAAGCTCTCAAAAGGAAAGCTGGAAAAGGAATTGATAACGGAGGTTAGAGCAGGTCACTTCCGATTTCTGGACTCAGTTTTCTAAACCAGAGTGGTCGGAAGGGGCTACTGATGGGAGCAATATTCAGCACTGGGAAAAGAGACTGTACAAATGGAGTGGACCCCTTCAGCCAGGGAGATGTATCTTCCTAGCAAGAGAAATGACTAACGTCCTAAATACTCAGCAGGCTTGAGTGTGGGGGAAGTGCTGCAGCTGTGAGCAACAAACCCACTTGACCCTGGACATCAGGAGAGGGTATTCGTGGACCATTTCCAGTAACACGGCTGAGTTCATTCTTTACCCAGGAAACCTACCTACTTTTACTTGCTGAGACACATCCTCCTTCCTCAACCCCAGTAACACCAGGAGAGGAGGCTTTTAAGTCACCAACTAACTCTCTTCTAAAGTGACAGGAGATAGGCTTGTGAGATCAGGAATCAGGCAGTCGGTATCCCCATCCCCCAACATTTCCTGATTTTTGGGAAATCAACGTAATATGGGCCCTCCTAGGTAAATACCCAGAACCATTGGATAACAATAAGGATTTCCCTTCTTGCTCTCTCCTCCTAACTCCTGTTTTGCTAAGGGCCTGACTTAATAGTTCTCAAAGGACCATAACAGCCTTGGCCACTCCTCCATATCGCCTCAGTCTGCTCAGTGACAACAGGAAGCCTTGGCCTTGTAATGTTCAGGTCTCTGAAACTGCCAGAGAGCAGAGTCAGAGCTAAGGACGGGGGCGTGGTTCTCACGATGGGTGGGCAGCAGGCTTGGATACAAGCTCATTTCATTTGCTTTGTGTAGTTTAGGCACTCTATATTTGTCAGTGGCCTCAGAGCCACATCCAGGGTCTATGTTCATATCTAGAAAGGCCACACAGAGAGTTTTCCAGAACAAGAGAAAATGGGATGAACCCTAAGCGAGGCCTTTTGGTTCCTGGTGGTGGTGGGCTATTTTAAAGCAGGAATATTTGGGGAATGCCATCTGTTTTTCAGAGTCAATCTGGAACAGAAGCCGAAGGGAGCTGCTGGTGACAGGTCTTGGTTCTGGTCTATGCCAAACCAGTTTCCCAGTTCTTTTACCTTAATTGTTTTGGCTGCTTATTTCCCCAACTTCGGATTTTAAGTGACCAGTTTAGATTACCAGTTATAACACAATTATTTCTAATCAGTAAGAGATTAGAAATAGGTTTTGATGAAATTGAGGATGGGAGAAACCAGCTTATCCATTCAAATATGACTTTTATTTTATATTTGTAGAAGTAACTGTCTGGTAAATGCCTTTGAACAACCTTTTACTTAGAAATATATTCCTGTAATAAATGGTAACTTTACAAATTGACCGACTGGTTGCCCATATCTTTCATGGCTTCTAAAGTCCTACATGACCTAGACTCCAGCTACGTCATACCTCTAAACAATCTCCCCCACTATTATCCACCTTCCTGTCCTTGATCTTCCACACTGAGCTGTGTGATGTGTCTTATGCCTTGTTCTATCCAGAAAGGCCTTAGCTAGGCAGATGCCTGAAACACCACTTTCTTACTTGGCTTCTACCTTCATTGGTGAATTCCTCATGAGTAGGCATTGTGTTTTAGACATTTCATTAGAGTGTATCCAACTCTGGCACCAAAATACAAGCTCTACATGACAGAGGCTTGAGCTGTTGCTGACCCTCTCTGCAGTGATGCTGGCCTACAGAAGACACCCAATAGACATCTGTAATGGTGAGTTCTTTGTTTTCCTTTGAGTGTTACTTATCAGACCACCTGATAAATGTCGGCACATAGTATTTCCAAAATGCCCTCTCCAATGTCTTTTCTCCTTCCATTGTCTTCCCAGCTGCTGGAAGAGTTGACTAATTCATTAGTTATGGCTTTGCAGTGTGTTGTCTACTTTTCACTCAGAGAACATGCCACACTGTACTGAGTTCTTTTTGCTCATACCTTTCCCTGTCTAGATGTTCTCTTTTGGAGGGTAGTCACGTTCATAACACTTTATTTTCCTAATGCTAAGCCAATTCTCAGAAACATGGTAAGTGTCCTGCAAATATTTGTTATATGAATAAATATGTGAATGAATGAAATTCCAGGCAAAGAGAAAAGGGTCAGAGACAGGAAAAAGATAGGTGCCTGACTTTGGTGGGGCGCATTCAGGGTAGTGGTGAATGGAAACCATTATCAGTATATTGGTACTTAAACCCAGTTTCTCACACTTGCAAATTCTTTAATCTAGTGCAATTTTCCCTGTATTAAGTCATGATTATCTTCCTGAAATCTAGAAAAAGACCCTCCTTTGCATTAGACTAAGAAAACTGCAGGTAAGTGGCCAGCACATGCTCTTTTCTTTTTTCTTTGGTCATTGTAAGACAGTATGTCTGCTCAGGGTGTGAAAATCAATAGAAACAGGAGAGAATAGGAAGACATGCTAGTGCTTGTCAGCATGTGACAGAATTGCTCTATGCATTCTGTGTGGGATTGCTCTACATGTGGTTTCCATTACTCTCACAGTAGAGAAAACAGACACATTTCCCAGTCTGAGAGATGGTCTCCTAATTGTTTTAATTCCAAGGGTCCCTTCAATATAATCCTCATGGTCACCCAAGACTTCTCTCTATGCAAGGAAAGATCTACCTCACAGTTTTCTTGAGAGTATCATATGCCCTCTGCTTCCTCCCCACTGGCACATTGCAGTATTATAATGATCTGTTGAAGGGATTCTGCAGAGGCCTTGGGAGAGGTATGTCTTCAGTCCAACATTTGGAAAGCAGAGGGGACATAAAATGATGCTACTTATGCTCTTCCTTCTGAGAAGATACCCATTTGTTTCATCTCATATATTATAACCAAGACCATGACCACGAATGCCTGTTCTATTTCGATCTATCTTCCTCATTTCTTTTTTTTTTTTTTCATTCTCCCTTTAGAAACCATTAAGTATACTATTTAACTAATTCCTATGTTTTACCTAATGTCTAAATTTTCTGAGTCACAGAGTCCTAAGAAACAGTTCCTCTATTCAAGTTCTATTTTGTGAGACTTGTGAAGACTGTTCAGCAATAGAAAAACACTCTCCATACTGGGCCTGATGCTTTGAACTCTTCCACCAGATTCAGAAAATAGCTGTCATCTCCCAAGATCACTTTATGCTTCCTCTGATAGTTTTTACTCATCTGTTTGGCCAACTCTAGAGGTCAGGAATATTCTTAATTGTAATCTAGCTTTTTGGAGACAGGGAGCTTGCTCTCACATCAATTTACATAAGAGGGCAATGTAATGACTATATCCACCATTCATGGCTCTAAAATGTTAATTGAATTCCTCAGTACCTCCAACTTCCTCTAAGCCAATCAAGAGAAAAAAGGGCCAAGCACATGATAAAGCCCAGACACAGTGGTTTCAAAGGACCATGGGCCCAGAGGAGCCACAATAAGAGTAATGTGGTCCCTGTGGTCAGGAGATGAAGGAAGTGGTTGGACTCAAAGGGGAAAAGGACCAAACACTTTTACAAGTGTTCTTTAAAAACTCATAGCAAGCATGGTATCAGAGATAATGACCACCTGTGTAATGTTATGTAGTGAGTCCTTCCTTCCCATGGGCAACTTCCGGTGGATTACAGTTATCTTAGTAATTAGAAAGGCAGCTGACATGAGATGAGCCGGACAGAGATGTCAGCATCAATTTTCTGACACGACTATTTTTCTGGGCTGTGAACCTGGACCAGTCACCTCAGCTTACTCACCTGGAAGACGGGTATGATCACACCTATGTCACAGGGATGTTGTGCTATTCACATGGGATTCAGGACACACACAAAACATCTTGGGGGCTGAAATCTTGCAAACAGTAAAGATACTATTCTGACTAATAAGAGTTATTGTGCCATTATTCCTTCAAGGGACATAAAGGGATAAGTATTGATTTATCCATTCTATAGATGGGAAAACAGAGGGGTTCAGAGCCTTGCTACGTTGTGATGCTGAAAAATATCAGGATCCTAAGATTCAGGTTCCTTGATCCCATTCCCTAGCTAAGTGATTAAGGATATGTCATTCATCTTTTCTAAACATCTGTGCTTTTCTTTAAAACTGAAGTTGGGAAAATAGCCTGAGGTAGAGTAAGTAAAACACCTGTCACATTATTGGTGGTGACAAAGCCTCCCAAACCAGTAGCTGTTATTAGTACTCAGCAAAGTCTGCATCACCCCTAGTTTATTTGACATTGAATACTCTGTTTTTCGGTTGTAAAATCAGGACATGCACTGTTTTCAACTACTTTTCTTTCCTGGATCAAGGAAAGAAAGACATTGGGAAGTGGGCTGGCTGTTGTCTCAGTGTTTACAAACTTCCAGTTCTTATGGACAACCTGACATTGGTTCCCAGCACCACATCTGGCAGCTTCACAATAGTCTGCATCTCCAGATCCAGAGCATCTGATGCTAATATCCTTCTCATGCACCTGAATACACATGCATTTGTACACATACAGATATACACACACACACACAAATAAATTAAAAAAAAAACCTTTAAAACATTGAACAATTCTCAAAGGTTGCCATCCAGAGAAGTTTTGGGAGGTGGGCCTGGGCTAACATGTTGCCAAGAGTAAACAATTTGTCTTTAATATGCACCAACTGTTATTTGTACAGATGCTTATAGTATCATATTAGTTGATTTTGATGATACATTATGCAGAATAAAGACAGATTTTTCCTTACTGTTTAAAAATGTATGTTCTTAAAAGGGGGAATACTAATGTCCACAAA
This sequence comes from Micromys minutus, assembly GCF_963924665.1. Lineage (NCBI taxonomy): Eukaryota > Metazoa > Chordata > Mammalia > Rodentia > Muridae > Micromys > Micromys minutus. Next base: position 20,538,509 of record NC_137963.1, on the reverse strand, counting down.
TATTGCTTGGGGCAACATGACAGATCATCTAAAAGCTTTCTTTGGTCTTTCTCAAATAACAAAAAGAACATGACAGAAACAGAAGAGGAAAAGGCACCAAAACATTCAAGGCTCTAGAATCTCATGTTAGGTGAAACATTGTCAAAACTCTACAATCTCCTCCACACTGCTGTGATAAAGGACCATCTTTTGTCAGGAGACTCTCCACATACTCTTCTAACAAGATATTAGTCAGAGATGATGTCATTTAAAGCATTGTGAGCATCCTGAAGAAAGAGTTTGAGTATCAACAGTCAGGCACAGCTCTGAGGAGTGAGTATATCTCTGATCCAAGATAATGAACTTTCTTTCCTTCCCTCCTTCTTTTGTTCCATCCCTCCTTACCCCTCCATGTGTTTTCATGAATGTCTGAGGTATGAGTTTGGATATGTATGTATGTAAATGTGTGTGTGTGTGTGTGTGTGTGTGTGTGTGTGTGTGTACTCATGCTATTATATCCACCATTTACCTTTCCAGAGCTATAAAAAGAAAGACTGAATTATGGAGGAGGGCCCAGAGTCACAAGGTGATTCAGATCTAGATGCTCATGTAGCTACCACTGCTGAAGCTAAAAGACCCCCGCAGAGGGAGGCCCTCACTCAAGTCTCCAGATAACAAGGCCCCCCAAGAACTCACGAGACCGTCCTTGCTGCAATTACACGAGGTTTATTGATGAACCAGTGCACTGGAGTTGAGACTGATATCCCACACAGGGGTAGAGGAGTCTGACCCCAAGTGGTTGGGAGAAGGGGTTTTTAAAGGGGGGAAAAAAAAACACACAACCCAAGGGGGGAGGGAGTTTGTCATTGGAAAATGCCAAAAATACCAGTGAAGAATTGCAAGAGAAACACTAGGTTTCTCAAGACTGTTTATAAGATGTTATTTTAACTTTTATGGTTTTATGGTCAGTCAGTTCCTGAAACAGAGTCACTGAACCAGCTATCCTACATTTTTGGTCTATTCTACCTGCTAGGGGTCTTCTACTTTACCTGTTAGGGGATCAGGATTTATCCTGGTCTTTCAGAGCCACACACCTGGTCTTTCCGCGAGAAAGCCGTTCCTAGATTCCGGGTTCTCTTTGCCCATTATAGCCTGTATTGCTTTCCCTTGAGCAAAACATTCCTTCCTGGTCTTTATCGAAAATGCAAGTTTATATTCATTCAGAGTTTATCTAAGTCACTGAAAATCTGAGCATGAATAGTATACAATATCACTTTCAATAAGCCCGTGCCCATAGTAAATGTTACAAAAAAAGAAAAAAAAAAACTGAAATGAATGAATGAACAAATGACCCATGATACTCTGAGTCAGTTGATGAAGATCTTGTGTTAGAACACTTTGTTCACGTATAAAAGGACACTTAACTGTATTCTGTATACCTCAAGGATAAGACACAGAACAGCCGAGGTACAAAGGCAGAGTGGATTGATGACAACTTTCATGCCAGGACATCCGGATCTGCAGGTTTGAACCACAGCTTTCTTCCCAAGAGATCTCCATTTGACTAGTCTGGAGATATGTGACTACTAGAATTCTGTGGCCAGCTACTTCTCAAAGCAAAATCTGGATTGATAACCCTGTACAAGGTACTTGAGCCTTTTTTTTTTTTCTTTTGTTTGTTAGCAAAAGAAGCATATAAACAGATTCTGACATTAAAAGTCCTGAAAAGATAGTCTATTCTAGAAGTTTTAAGATTATAGAAAGAGAAAGAAAGTTATCTGTTCTTGGGAGGGTTTGAAGAAATGTCCTTCTGAAGTCATAATCTATTTTGTTCTGACCTACAATTCAGAAACCACTGTGGAGGCTTTCTGGATCAGGGAGCACATCGAAAAGATGCAGAATTGTGAGTCAGAAAGTAGATTAGGGATCCTTGCACATCTTCTGGCTACCATGATATAGGCTACAGTTGGAAATGGAACTTGGCACTATACAAAACCACTCACTTTTCTTACTAAGAGGAGAGAGGTAATCCCAGAACTCTTTTGTGGAAGAAGGGATCGAACCAACCACAAATAACAAAAATAAATGTCGAAAACAGCTAAAAAAAATCTGCTTCCGGTAGCTCCAGAAACTCAAATGGCTATGATGGAGTATTTTTACAGGGTCTTCCTTGGATGTGGGAAAAGTAAGCTGGGCATGGTTTAAAGGTCCAGATTCTCAAACTCTGGGTCATGAGTAAACAGAAGCTCTAAGGATGTTGTCCAGGACCCTGAATTTTAACAAACCCTCTAGTCAGTGGTTAGATGTACAATATACTTGAAAGTCCTGGCTGATGGAGTAGGTCAGAGGACTTTAAACACACACACACACACACACACACACACACACACACACACATTATATATACATCCACATATACATACATACATACACATACACATATACATATGTATGTATATATAATAAGTTATATTGGGCTCTGTGTACCTTTTAGTTATTAGCAAAGAAATATGAGTTTTGAGTTTCCCAGGGACCCATCAATTATAAGGGGCTTTACAAAGAAACACAGACACCATCTGTGTCAGCACAGGTACTTTTGCTTAACTAAGGAGGAAGAGAATGCCTATTTCAGGGCAGCAGGGCAGAGGCTGAGCCTTCCCTAGCTACATCTTGCCAAGCCTGCTATGAGTCTGGAAATCAGGGTAAGGCAAGATTCCCACGTATAAAATTAGATCTTGGAAACAGGTTAGTTGTGTCAGATAGACTTAGCATGATGGAATGTTATCCCAGCGCTGATCTGCACAGGGACCTATATGAAACTGGAACGAAATCTTGGTGCCATTCAGACAGAAGCTACCAGCCTGGGACAGCAGGAGGAATGACCGGATTCTGGTATCCATCTCTGCACAAAGGCAAAAATTGAGTTTCCAGAGAGTGTCTGAGACTGACCTTGCTGACATTCTTCCGTGGCACTTCAGGGTCATTGTGGGACACGTTTACATGTGCAGGCCTTTTGTCACAATTTGTCAAGGGAAGTCTCATCGTGTCCCACAAAAAGAGGCCAAGGGCAGGCTCTACTTTCTCACAGAGGCACTTAATTATTCTGTGAGACGAGTGAATCAGCAGGTGACATGTTTTTGCATGGCAACAGCGGAGGGCACATCAGATGCCATGTATGATGTGTTTATGAAAAGATAAGGAGAGTGGGAATATGTTCCATTGAGGTGTGGTGAGGCGTGCGGGAAGGAGGTGCCTCTGGCAGGTCCATGTTGAGGCATCCTTTCGCCACAAGGGACCAGCCACATGAAGGTAGAGTATGAAATAGTTTCTTCTGGGCATGGGGAGGGGAGTTAAGAGGGTGGTAGAGGCAGAGAGAGGGGGGGGAGAGAGGGGGGAGAGAGAGAGAGAGAGGAGAGAGAGAGAGAGAGAGAAAGAGAGAGGGGGGGGGAGTAGAGAGGTAGGGGCCAGCTATGAACACGTGGAAAGAGAGAAGGGAGAAGGAGATAGGAAGAGCAGGGGCAGGAAGGCAAGAGCAAGAGAGAACAAGGAAGCCAGAGAGTGAGGAGGGGCCAAGCAGCCTCTTTTACTTTTTTATAGTGTCAGGCATACCTGGCTGTTGCAAGGAAACTGTGGGGTGGAGCTTAGACAGAATGCTAACAGTGTAAGTGTCCTTTGCCTCCTCTAGGTCATTCACTTGGAACACCTCATCAGTTTGATGTTTTTCCATGGTCATCAGCCACTTCTGAAAGGAAATCACAAAATTGTACAACTAAATTCATATGAGGGGGACCAAATATTTTAAGTGCAAGGTGGCCCTCAACACCAGTCTTGATGACCCCTTGAAGTTCAATTATTTGCATCCTATAGTGCATCCAATTAATGCACTAAGACAATATGAGGAAACACCAAGACACTGAGCAGCCAAGTCTAGAGTTGAGTTAGTACAGTGCCTTTGTCTTTGTGAGGGTAGAGATCCAGGCTCCTGGAGACCATACACAGGAAGGGAGCTCAGCAGCCTAGGAAGAGCAGCACAGGCATTGGTTGTGATTCTTTTTGCCCTCTTTCCATCCCAGAGTTTACCTCCAAGCCTTTCTTCATTGTGGTTTTAGCTTAAGAAGAAATTAAGTAATGCTGGCTTTAAAGAGACCATGATCTCTGCAAGTTCCATTTGTCCCTTGTCTCCTTTAGTCATCACAGACATGCGCAAACTCTCCTCTTTACACGGTAAAGGGAGGGCAACCATGTGGAGTCCCTGATGCCTTTTGGGCCTTTGCAGTGGACTCTTTCCTGCTCAGTCAGACATTGGTTCACTCGTTCCTGGGAGATTTATACCCAGCAGCTCATGCCTTGTGCGAACAAATCCAAAAGGGCTTGTCCCAGGTCCTAGAGCCAGCCAACCTAGGGGTTTAGAATGTACTGCTCCTGAAACTTCAGGCAGGGATCCACCTTTTAGTCCTCCTTTCCTTACACACACACACACACACACACACACACACACACACACACAGTCAAGATTATTCTTTCCCAGAGTGTCACACAGACCTTGAGTTGGACAAAGAGCCTCAGAGGCTGCTCTCTTGATGGGGTTTCTAACCAGGGCTTTCTGGTGTAGAAGATGGCAGGAGGGAGCAGGCATTTCAGGGGCTTAGTTCCTGTTTATCTATGAATCTCCTTGGAGTCCCTAAGGCTATAATATCCATTTAGCAAGATTAAAGAGGATGTGATCGGGCCAGAGGGGAAAAAGAGAGGTGGGGAAATAGAGGAAGAAGAAAATAGAATTCTCTGGGAGTTAGAATTAATAGCCTAAAATGTCCCCTGAAGAGGGTGCCTTCCTAAAGACAAGGTGCTCCACAAACCTGGTGTTTCTTTCCCACATTCTCAGGTGTGCTGGGAGGCCCTGGGAAGCCAACAGACTTTTTCAAAAGACACTTCCACCTCCTAATCTCTTTGCCTACAAACCAAATATTGATCTATTTAGTAAACCAGCCCCTGGAGGAGAGCTTGCAAAGCCCTGTTTATTCAGCAGTTGGGCCCCCCCTGACAGCTGTTCACTGGGGGATTATGAAGTCACAGCAGTAATTACACTATAAACAGGAGTTGGGGGAGAAGAAAGCCTGAAAGTGAACTGTGGGCTCTGTTACCAGGCAACATAAAATATGTAACCGGAAACCCAGCAAGCGTGTACATTTCCCTACAAGCCTCCCAGATGTCCTCACTTTGGGGCCAATGTTCAATTTCAGTTTCAGTTTGTTTATTTATCCACTCTTCAGACTGGAGTGGAGCTGAGAATGTCGGAAAAGAAACAAAACAAAACAGAACAAAACAAAAGCAAGGGAAAGTGGAGTCACACACTACCCAGCATCTGGGCCTCCAGAAGCTGTAGAGATGTATGCACAAGAAGGTGGCTAACCCAGGCTTCTTCAGCTAACACAGTGGCAGGCGTAAGCACCAAGGGAGAGAGGAGAATGGAGATGTAGAGAGCCAGAATAATGAAATAGAAACTGGAACCTGCATAAAGGAAACCCTGGAGTCCCCTCGGCCACAGCCCCACCTAGTGGTTGCCCCACGTCATCATTGTTGTAGCTACGGAGAAGGGTCTACTCCCTAAGGCATCCAGTAACCCTGACTTTGTTCCAGCAGCTTTACCAGAACATGCTAGTGCTATGCTCACATCAAATTCCCTGTTCTAGACACTTCTCCAAGCCTGTTTATTAAGATTCTAGAGCTCCAGAAAAAGGACTTCAGAGCCCCATAAATATTTGTGATAAAGACCAGGATGCTCTAGGTTTAACTTGTCCTGGCTTCTCAGTTCCCCATGTCTACAACAGTTCTTCCGGTGCCTTATGTGGATCTTGTTGTTTCTCTGTACACACGTAGAGCATGCATGCCCACACGTAGACACATATCAGACCCCACCAGAAAGAGAGTACTTCTGTTGAGTCCTGTATTGTAAGCTAAACATTAACAAATTGTGAATATTCAATTTGGACAAGCTTTATCTAAAACAAAACAAGAACAAAATAAACATGGCAAAAAAAAAAAAAAAAAAAAAAAACAAGTTGGTGTTGTCTCTCAGGAATGCCATTCGCCTTATTTTAGGCAGGGTAGCTCAATGGAGATTACCAGTTAGGTAAGCTGGCTGACCAGCAAGCTCTAGGAATCTACCACCTCCCTCTCCCTTTGCTTGGATTTCAAATACACAACCATGACCTTCTGGGTTCTGGGGATCAAATGCAGGTCCTCTTGTTTTGCGTTATGATCACTTTATCCCCGGAGCTCCTAAGAGTCTGAAATTTTGAGCAGAATCAACCACCTCTCCCGACTCCAGTCTTCTCTCTTCAAAGAGCTCAAAGATGTGCCAGAGACTGTAGGAGAAGTGTGAAGTGTGAAGGCAGAGTTCACACTTCCAGAAACTCTGCAAATGTATTCACTGTTGGGAGTTTGAAATACACTATCATGAAATTACTTACACCAAAATATAACCAAGCACAGCCAATCAAGTACTTTTTTTCTTACCCTGTCCCAGACACATGGCTGAAAAATAGGCCCACTGATCATGACCAACTGTTTTTAACCTTTCTGGGGAGTCAGCATGTCCTGGAAGCAGAATCCTGAAGGCACAGAATCCTGCAGAGCAGTAATGTCTGAAGAACAGAGATAGAATTTTCATTCTTCTCAGCTGATTTCCGTGTAAAGTAATCATACTGGTGGAATAAAAATATTTCCCTTAGGAATTACTCATATTATGGCACACACATATCCACAGGACACTCTAAGAGCCATACACTGAATGGTCAGGTTGTAACAATAAAATATGTAATAAATAAATCCAGGTCAATGAACACGGCAGCTGGACAAACCATGTCATTCTGTTTTGTTTTCTTTGGAGCCTAAGGAAAGCTGTCAAATTTCTTCTCTTAAACTGTGGTATTAACCACAGAGGGTGACAGTTTGGTGACAGTGCTCGCTGGGTACCTTGGTCAGCCATTTCTTTGATATTTGGAGGCTTGCTACTTTTGCTGCCTAGACCTCAATTTCCCTCTCAGGCAGCTGAGACACTTGAGGCAAAGGAGTTCTAACTGTAGATATTTAGGTTTTCACACTCAGACTAGCTCAGCAAGCAGAACTCTGCCCAGTTTTCCACAGCTCATTGGCCCATAAACTTCCTTCCCATCCGTCACTGTTGTCCTGGGGATGGTTTGTTTGTTGTGACTGACTTTGCCTGAGATGCACGGCAGATGCTGATGCTGATGAAATTGTCCTCAGCATTGCAGCCCTGGGTCATGTTATCACAGAATCTCACCCAAGCCAGGGCTGCTTTTCAGTCGCTTTCCTAAGTCAGGCAGCTTCAGGCACCCTATGCCAGATGAAGCAGAGGCCCTCTGTCACTTTGCCAAGATCCTCTCTTGGCCAAAGAATACCAGTGGTTTGGTTTTGCTTTGTTTTGGTTGGTTGTTTTTACCAGTCTTGTGTTCACTGACAAACATTCACTGTTGCCACAGCATTTCCTGCCGTGGTCCATTCAAGAACTAAGTCTAGAAGCACAAGGTTCTCATAGGACCTTCTGATACCCTCTTCCTCTTTCTCCATGTGTGTGATCTCATTGCCTCTTCTCTCGGCTCCAGTCACATTGGCCTCTGGCTAATCTGGTTCCTGCTTACTCTAAATTAGCCCTTCAGCTGTCTTGCTTGGAAGATACTTTGCCAGATTACCCAGGGACTACCTTGAATGAAGTGAAACCTGCCAAACACACTCTCTCAAACCAACTTTCATTTTGGTTTAACATCACCATTGATGATACTATACTCCTCATACACTGCCTTTTCTCAAAAAGCCAGAATTGCTAACGGCTAAATCCTCAGTCTAGGGGCAGCGTCTTCAGTCTTGTAGACACACTTGTTAGATCTGCGTGTGGGTAGAACTGTCTATCCTTGTTTTTCATGGATTCTGTAATTGTGAACTTTCTCGTTACAACTTTTTAAATTCCCCAATCAATGATTTCACAATGGCTCACGAACACGTGGAACAGTGAAAAACTTGCATCGCCAAAGTGCCTGTCCCCAGTTGCAGTAATACTGTTTTAATTCAATTTTCAACATCAAAAAATGAATACTACTTGGGATGTGTTTGGTGCCATGTATTTTGTACATTTGTGCTTTTTGTTGTGAAATCACTGCCCCTAAACAACATAGTCTGTCCATCTGTCTGTCTGTCTCTGTCTCTCCCTCTCCCTCTCCCTCCCCCCCTCTTGCTGTACAGAGTAGTAAACCCCCAGCCTCATATATAATATGCCAGTAAACTTGTATACATTTTTTTTTGATCAGGAGGATCAAAAACAACCCCCTGATTAGCTGGGATTAGGCCTTTTCTACCACTCTCTGTTCAGCTGAACTGTGTAGGATTTCTCTGTGTGAGAGGCTATGATGTGGCTCACAGAGAGCATTACTGGCCATGAGTTCAGTGAAGGATCCTTAAATCAACACACACACATATACAGTAAGTCCATAATATGTCCAAGAATGTGTTTAATTTTCCTGCTGAGCATCATATCTCTGTAATGCAAGGGATGATTCTATTCATGAAAGCAAAGCTAACTGGGAGCTGTCACTCCCTGCTCTAGCCAGCCTTGTAAGAACTTCCTACTGAGTACTGCTAACCTGGGAAAAGGCTAAACGTTAAAAATTAAGGCTTTTACTGAATGTACCTTGTTTCTGCACCAGCATGAAGTACAAGTAATGGAAGCTGAAAGTCAAGGGCCATCTCTGTACCTTGACTGCTGGAATTAGCAGCAGCTTGTAGCTCAGCCTTTTGCTTCCCCAAGAACAATTGCAGAACATTCAGTGGCATAATGTTCTTGAAGACACAGTGACTCTAAACCAGAGGCACTATGACAACAGAAGTCCACCCAGTTAGGTTTGAATTCTGACTATTAGCTCAGCAACTGTAGTCATGAGCTTGGCAAGTGACTCCAAGTCTCTGAGCCCTCTGCTTCTGATCTATAAATTATAGTGATGGCATCTATCCTCATGGCTGTTCTGGAGAATAAAAAAGATGGTTAATGTAAATGCTCAGAGCCTGTCACACAGAGGCTACACCATGGACAGCTACTCCCCTCACAAACCTTTCCTTCATAGATGTCTTTCAAGACACGGGGCAAGTGCTTTGACTTTCCTCATTGTGGTTCTCATGACACTGAAACCACCAAAGACATCTACGGCCAAGTGTCTGTGCTGAGGTTTGAAGTAAACAGTGAGCAATATCTTTTAGTGTAGATTTTCCTCCTTCCTATGAAGATTATTGGGTTTTTTGCTTGTTTGTTTTGTTTTGTTTTTTTGATAATCAGTTCTGAAGAGTGGAGTTACATTTTCGTGGGTGTAAATACATGTTAACGACTGAGAGAGACTTTCCACCGATGACGATTGGAAGACGATTCTTGGCAGACATGGGCCTGGGTGTGTGCAAGATTTAGAGGTCATTAAACTGATTCATCCCTCACCCTTCAGCTTAGACCTTGGCGAAAGAAGGAAGTAAAGGATAGAGAAAATGAGGTGATACAGTCAATCAGGAAAAGCTGAAGAATGGATTTAATTGTCATGATCTCTATACTGACTGCAGTTAGGGTAAAATCTAGGAGCAGTGGTGGTGCCTGCCTTTAATCTCGGCACTTGAGAGAGAGAAGCAGGTGGATCTCTGAGTTCAAGGCCAGCGAGGGCTACACAGAAAAACCCTGTCTTGAAAAATCTGTGTGTGTGTGCTTGAGTGCACATATGTGGATGTGAGCATGTGTGTGCCTGTGTGCACATATGTGTATGTGTGTGTGTACTTGTGAGCACATGTGTGTATGTGTGTGTGCTTGTGTGCACATGTGTGTATGTGTGTATGTGTGTGTGCTTGTGTGCACATGTGTGTATGTGTGTGTGTGCTTGTGTGCACATGTGTGTGTGTGTGTGTGTTTTAGGGGACTCCTACCAGGTATTCTTTGGTCCTTCAGGATCCTTTATTTTTATTTTGTAGAAAGGAGAAGAGATACGTCAACTTTGTTTTCCACTGAGAAATTAAACACTCTTCTGTGTGACTTTCTTTACTATCTGTGTTGATGTAGGAAAAAATGAACACAACACGAGGAAGGAATCTAAACATGGCCCATTCAACATTTCCCTCGCTTCTCTCACTCACACGTTTCTGTCATTCAACATTTCCCTCACTTCTCTCATTCAAACGTTTCTCAGTCAGTTGTTGCCTGTGTAGGAGGGACAGAGGTTTCAACTTTGAAGAAGTACTTTTCTGATGAGAAGATAGTGGCTGCATACATATAAATCACTGTGACAGTAATTAATGGTTCCTAGAAAATGGCAGGGCCTCTGGAAGCCATCCACTCCATGAGGACAACTTTCAAGCTGCTCTAGAACTTAGCTGTTTTCTGTGCCTTGGAAAGTCCCTGGTGATACTGGGAGAGCAGGAGCAGGTTTTATATGAAGTTAATTTTAGGCACAGAAATGATAGCACTTATATGCTGCGATAATTTTTCAACCTGAACAAACCCATTAAATGAAAACACCAGTCAGTAATTAGGGATACAATTAAAGCACCTACACTGGGCAGAATCCCATTACTCTCTGTTCCCCAGCTAAGAGAGTCCTTAAACTTCCCGTTTCGATGCCACATAGTCCATCTCCTTCTCTCCCACCTCCTCTGACCCCCTCTCAGGTCCCCTCTCTCCACCTCCCTTTCCCTCTGCCCAATCACTGGCTCTTTCCTTTATTTAACAAATAAAAATGGGAAGATACAAATGCACCTCATGAGCATGTGACTAGAAAGCCTTTCTCTGGGAAGTGGAATTTACATTAAAATAGGAACAGCTTCAGGACAATCTACACTTGTACAGTGCCAATCAAAAAAGAAAAGGTCTCCTCATAGATCTAGTAACTATTAATCTATTAACAGTTTCCATGCTGGGCCCTCAGAGCCAATGTATCCCAGTGACTCAGAGTGACTGAGTGGTCGATGAGAAATTGAGAGGTTTGCAAATGCCTTCTTCATCTAGCATCTTGGGTTTGGGAAGAAATGGCCTAAGATGCTATCCAAAGGCTGTTTTCTGGACAAGGAAAGATTCCATACTTTTTCTTTGTAGAAGGTAGCAGCCTTCTGTTTTTGCCTAAGACTACCTGACTTTATAGAAAGAAGTTGAGGAGGTAGAGAAGAAATAACATTCTTTAAAAAAAAAATCCATTGTTCATAAAACATCTCAGTTACCTTAAATATTCTGCAAAATATCCCCACAAAAAGCAAAAACAATAATTTGTCCTCACAAAAATCCAAAGCCTTTTTTTGCTTCCCATTTGGATATGATTAACTGTGTTTTATTCAGATGAGTAAATGTCATTTATGATGTGGGGAAAAGGTAGAGTTTTCCATAAAACCAGTTCACAAAATTACTTAGATATTCTAATGTTGATACCAGTACCATTTGCCAAGATTAAAGCAATCTTTTGCAAGGGTTTACCAGCAGCTGTTTATGAGGTACATGCTGAATACCTAGAGAAAGCCATACACAAAGCATGAAGCACAAAATGGATTCAATTTGTTTATCCCATACTTCATCATGAAAAACAACATCTATGCTATATCCTGCCCTTGGGGAGCCTAGAACAGAGACGGGGAGATCAGAGAAAATACAGTATTATGTCACCAGGCATGAGTATAAAGAAGTATAAATATAGAAAAAGAAAGAATTATTTTTGTGGGGATAATTATTCATTGAGTAATTCTCTTCTGGGATTGTGGGTCTTGAAGAATAATCAGGAATGTTCCAGGTTAATAACATGTCATCTAATGTGGAAAGCCATAGATTGCAAACATAGAAAAGGACAAAGGAATGTCACTGTGAATACTTTGGAATGTAGCAAGAAGCAATGAAAGACCTGAGAACTCTCTGAGGCAGCAGTATGTGGACTTTACTAGGTAGGGAAGAGGCACCAGAGATAAGATCGTACACGAAAGATGAGAGTTTTCCCATGGCTCATGGAGAAGCAAAGGAAGAAAGAGCAGAGAAAGGCATGTTGGGGCACTTGACTGGAGAAAATTGCCCAAGAAGCTGAAATCCTACATAGCAGGTTATGATCTCCTAAAACAGATCTGGAAACAGCTGAGCTTGGTGACAAACTAGTAGCCTTTCCCCCCCCTGAAGTCTTTGAGGTCTTACAGAAGAAAGGAGGCAGAAGATTCTCACAGGTTCTCTCTGGATCTAGTGGGTGTATAACTCTCTGAAGCTGAAAGGGAACATGAGCAGAAACCAGCCCAGGCTGAGCCTCACAATTTATCAAGAAGCAAAGTACAGCTCTGGGCACAAAGAGTTCTGGTGTGAATGCTGCCACTCATGAGGCAATTCTGTTAAGAAAAATGGGGGAGCCTTAGACATGAGATTCTTTGTTATAATCTCGTGTAAAAGGTACAACCAACTGGATACAGAGTGCTTGCTTGATGGATTTTTCAGAAAGAAGAAAAGATAATGAGGTGATAAGAAAATTCCAAAGCTATTTTCTTGATCCTGTTCTGTCTAATTTATTGAGGTCTGTGTGCCTTCCTGATACTGTACATGCTGGGGAAAGCTGAAAATGCAAAAGTATGTGAGGACAGAAATGGGCACCCAAAATGAAAAGATTGACATTCCATATATGCCATATAGGCTTCTTCTTTTTATTCCTATTAATGCTATCAGTCTCTTTAGATAAATAAGAAAAGTATCCTATTGCCCCAGGGCAGCTCTACAGTGAAAAGAAGCGAGTTACCACAGTGTGTCTGTTGAGCTCTGTCCTGAAAGTGTAGAAGGACACAAGACTAAGTGGCTTGGTAAACAGTGGAGTAAACAATGCTGAGAGTCATAAATCATCATTTTATGTGATGCACTATGGAATATACTAGAAGCATTGTTTAAAATGTTTTATTAGACCAATCTTTGAAAGAGCATGTCTCGTAATTTTAATTTCAATTATTGTAACTCCCATCAGTGAAGTCTGGTTCTACAAGCCCTGCTACTCAAGACTATTTAAAACAATTGGCAATTCTTTCCTCTAGTGGCCCACAAATTATACTTAAAAGTATTGATAATTTCGACTAATCTTTTATTTTGAACATGACAAGAACGGAGGTGGACATGGAACTGAATTATGAAGTTTCCAGTTTTGATCCAAAAGACAGATTTGTCACCACATGAAAGCACAGTGGGTAATTACCAGGTGGTTGAAATGACAATTAACCCCATCCTTAATAATTATAATTTGACAGACAATAAATCAAGATGGCAGCCATCTGTAAATAAACGCCCACATAGCCAGCTGAATAGAGTTGCACAATAGCTACCCTCATAAAACAAGCAAACTAGTTCTGACTAGTGAGCAAGAAAATCTCCTAAAGACCAGAAAGAAACAAATTTTCGGGTCACCATGTCCCTACATTTGTCAGCTGGACACAATTGAGGACCCAAGTGTTGTTTTGTTTTGTTTTTATTTGATTGTTTTCTGGGACAATTATTGTTATTTTCCAGAGAACATTAGCTCATTTTAAAATATGGGATTGTAACATTTTGGTTCAAGTGAAACTATCTGACTAAATAGCTGTACCCTGGGGCCTAGCATGCCCACTTAGCACGTTTGCCTCAGTCAGAGACTATGGGATCTGCTACCCTTATACCTTTAAAACTTCTGTCCATTTGTCCACTGTGAGGGCCATCCAGTTCTTTATATGCTTTTAGGATTCTTTCTGAGAATTTAGTAATTATAATGGTATTTGTCTCAACAATAATAACAGCCTATATTTGTTACCACTTCTATGAACTGATTTGCATGCATCTTACTGGTATATCCTCTTAATTAAAAAAACATCTTGTTTTTTGTTTTGTTTTGTTTTTACTTCTAACTACCCCTGAGACTTTGGAGGCCAACAACTCAGTCATTTTTCCAGGGACACAGCTAGTAAATTTTACTGGACATTTAATTCAAATCTCTACCCCACTCCCCAAGACATGCCACCCAACTCTTCCTGTTTCATGAACAGTCTTTATTGTTTATTGAAATTATTTGGTGAAATTTAAATTTTTTATCAATTTTTTTTACTTGATCTGTCATAGTTACACCCACACAGGAATCTCCTCATTGCTAAGGATCCCCAAATCTATCTTTAACCCAGATATCCTAAATACCACATTCTTAGAGCAGCACTCTGTGCTACAGTCCCCACCTGGATTCTTCTATTCAGCAAATGCCTGTTAAGTAACTCGTGGCCAGCCACAATTCAAGGCACAGCAAAGCACTGTAGGAAATGATGCAAGAATCAGTCTTTCCTTACAGTGTCTCTAATAGAAGGAACCAAATGGAGGGAGACATATACTGTGAAGTTCAAATACAGAACATGTTAGACACTTATATATACCAAAGGTGAAACCATAGCAGGAAAGGAAGCTCAGGGGGGCATAAATAAAACGGAGCCTGCTTCTTTGGAATAGAGTAGTCACAAGATGTCTCACTGAGGAGATGACAAGGAAGTGAAATTGCAAAGGAAGTGAGAGGAGAGGCTGGATAGGTACCCATAGAAAAGTCATTTTCAACAGCAGAGAAGTCATACAGCAGAGAAGTCATCTCAGGAGCTCCTAGGAAAGAGTGGACTGGTCATGGTTGAGGAATAGCAAGGACTTCATCATGGCAGGATGGTGGCAAAGAAGGTTGGGGTAGACAGGACAGAGAGCTGGACTCTAGGGGTGGACAAGGGTGTGTCACACAGATCACCGGAGAAAATACTTTGAAAGTGAAGTTGTCTTCAGTAGGTTTCAGGCAAAGGAGTCATGACCTGGGTTCTCTATAAGAGTGCATCCTGGCTGCTGTGTTGAAGACAGGTTGAAAGAGGGCAAGGAGAAGATGAATAAGCAGTGCAAGAGGCCATCACAAAGTTCCCATGGCGACCAAGTAGCTCGCATCATCGTGGTGGCCATGAAGATGTTAGGAAGCAGTTAAATCCTAGTCATGTTTTGAAGTTCTCAAAGAGTTTGCTGACAAACCAGACACTAGACATGACAAGGAAGAGTCACAGAAAACTAAGCCATTTGCTGCTGAGAAGGGAAGAGGGGGAGGATATGTTCTTAGGCTTAGTACTGGATGTTCTTAGGTAATGTTGACACATGTGTGCAAAACAGAAACCCACTGTTTCCATCCATCAATCCATCTCTCTCTCTCTCTCTCTCTCTCTCTCTCTCTCTCTCTCTCTCTCTCTCACACACACACACACACACACACACACACACACACACACACACACACACTCACACACAGGGGGCAACGGGGGCTCATATTTCTTACCTCCCTTATCTATTGAACTTCTATCCATCTATCTACTCAATCCAGATTTAAGGAATCTAAGTGATGCTCCCCTCATACTCTAGCTCACTTCACAACATTAGCATGTTGTGCCTGCATGCTTGCTTTTGGCACCAAGAGCAAATCTTTTCCTTAGTCTGGGTGATCCCTCTGATCATCTTTTAACTGATGCTCATTGACAAACATCAGGTTACTTCAATAAGCCTCTTTTCTAAGCTTTCCATAAACCCAATGGCAACATGATTGCCTTGTTCCTCTTGTTCAAGTATTACTGTTCACCTATCTGATATCAGTTTTTCCAGTCTGTCCTTTAGTTGGAACACATTGTTAAAGCCTGCAAGTGGGAGAAGTGGGGTGAAAGGAAGAAGAATGAGTTCCTTTAGGGCCTTGAAGGTTACTCTGAGGATTATTGTGTTTTGTCTTAAAGTTGACTGGCACTGATTATGGTAGTGGTAACACAAAGCAAAAGAGCAAAGGGCTGGGTCTACTGTGAATCTTCAAAGCCTCACTCCAGTGAGTATGAACTGGATGGTGTGTTCCTCTGAGCTGAGTGTGTACCCTTTGTTGGTTCTTGTTATGTGTGAGATATTAGTTTGACCACTTATATTTCAGCTCTTTCAACTATTCTATGAGAAAAATGATGATTTTCCTCTATTTCACAGAGTCTCTGGTCGAGGTGCAAATGCATTGAATATGTTTAAGAAGACAAGATGCTGTTAAATGGTAGAGACTGGTTTTGAATATGGACCTTGCCCCAAGGACCCAGCTCTCCCTTCTACCTCCTACAACATACTGAATTAATATGAAACTGTGTTTAGCTTCACAAGAACATTTTTCTAACCCACATCAGCACAAACTGAATGTCTACTTCAATATTATTTTTGCAAAATTGCCCTTCCAAAATACATGGTTTGTAGATAGTACATGCTATATGACTTGTGTTTATATGGGTGCTTAGCCACCATGTGATGTTTTTCTTAGGCCTTTTTCTTCACCTTCAGTCAAATGAAGGGAAACATGTAGCATATGGAAACATTTCTACAGTGCAAGTCATGCTGAAGGGTAATATTATGCAATTTGCAAATACTGTCATGTGAAATATAAATATGTATTAAAATGCTACACAGAGACAAAAATATCTTTGTATTGATGATTCATTCAGTCAATCATTCTTTCATTCAACAAATGGTAACCAGTCATCCATGTTATGACAGGGCAGTGGGAAGCAGTGGGAAGGAAGAGATAAATAAGACTCACCCCTTTCGTGAGAAAACTCATAGTTTTGTTTTTGTTTTGTTTTGTTAGTTTTAAAGTAGTTGTGGCTAGAAAAAAAAAAATTCCAATTGATTCTCCTTAACTGCTTCAAGATAAGACAGCTTTGTGTTTTGATAGAGGTAGGTCTGTGGTCTCTGGCTCAGGCTTTAGCAGCTGGACATGTGAACCCATCCCTCAGGCTCTGCTTCTTCAACTAAGAACAAATAGACAGTTCATAGAAGATAAATAGAAGATGGCTGTGAGACTTAGGGCAAGTTCTTAGCATAAAGAATCCAGAGATTCCAGTCTGAATTAATGAATATTCAATTCTCATTGTGACTTTTTTTATTCTAATCACCAGCACCATTTCCAACTGGCCAGTCAACATTTGCAAGCACAGAGTGAAGAGAAGGGCTGCTTTTGTAAATGCTAACCTTCTTACCTGAAGCCCTCAGTTTGAGTACCACTACTCACCTGGGGACAAACAAAACTGTGGCAAAATGCTTAAAATCACAGTAATGGCAAGGAAGAAATCAGAGACCAGCTGGTCCCTGGATGCATACATGCTAGTCATTCTAGCTTCCTTGTGAAGTTTCAGGCCAATGAGATCTTGGTTCAAACAAAATGTCAAAGACTTCTAAGAGGAACAACTTCTGAGGCTGTCTTCTGACACACATATATATATCCAATACATTTGTATCCATACACATGTGAATGTGGAAAGAACATGATTCACAAGTAACTACACATCCTACTTTGCTTCTAAACTACAAGGCAACATCACCCACAATAAATGGCAATTCCTCTGAGAAGTTTGGAAAGGAGCAAACAATAAATCTAGGACAAAAATGCTGGAGTTCTTAGAAAAACACATGACCTTGTCAATGCCCAGTTCACAAGGGACTAGGAAGCATTTGTTGAGCATCTTTTGTCCAGCAGTAAAGGGGACAGCTACCTAAAGATCTATACTCATGTGATGGGACAAAATCAGTTTCTCCTTAAGAAGTTCTAATGGGTTCACATTACACCAAGAATACCAGCAAAATCTCTTGACAAAAGGACTCAATGAATTTCCAGGAACAATCTTTCCATCTCTCATCATTCCAGCTATGAATCAACAGGGACACCACAGGAACACAGCACTAAAACATGATCACACTGGTTTTTCTAACTCTCTATGGCAGGCATCCTGCCATTTAAATGGTAACTAACATGGGAAGAAGCCAGCAGATATCAAACACGTGAGATCAGGTTTGTATATGTGTGTGTGTGTGTGTGTGTGTGTGTGTGTGTTTGTGTGTGTGTGTGTATTCTCAATTTTTTTTCCAAATTCAGTTTTCTCAATAAACAAACAAACCAAAAAAAAAAAAAAAACCAAAACAAAACTAACAACAACCAACAAAAACAGAATCAGAGATTCTAGTTTTCTCCAAAATCTCAATTCTATGACCAGCAGATGAAAACTGGATCCATATCTCTCTAGAACCAATTTGTTCATTTTATACTTTCTCACTTTGTGTATTGGAATAAAATCTGGTATCAAATGATTAAAGGTATCTGGATTGTTCTCTGTTTCTCATATTGCTTCTCTATCTTCATGACAAGTGCCTGGTCTTCTCTCTCAGAAAAGGCTCCCGGAAGCTAATGTCTGTGCTCTGCATAAGTCTTCCTTGCCCTCTTAGTGTGTTTGAGAGTGGTCCATGGGCAACGCCAGCAATCAGAGTACCAAGGAAGAATAATTGTGCCCTTCTAGTATATCGCCCATCATGATTGCTTTCCTCACTTACAGTTTCTACCGAATTAATTACCTTTCCATCCCAAAGATCTAGCCTTCAGGTATTACCTTTTGTCTCTGTTGGGACGGTGAGTAGACAGTTAAGTATTTTTCCTAAAGTAGACAAATTTCTTGACCAAACCTTGTTGGTTCTCTTGATTTTCTTCAAGTATCTGTAGATACACTCTTTCTCTCGAAACCACATTCAACCAAACCCATCCAAGTATGCTGTTTGGTTTTCTGTTACAACTCTGTCCTCATATTGTATATTCATCTCACCATAGTTTAGACTCACACTGGATCTTACATATCTAGTAAATAGTATTCGCTTGCACCACATTGAAACAAGTCAGCTGAGATGACAGGAAGCACATTTTTTTTTTTTTTTTGGTTGAGCTGACTAGAGGGACAAAAATTTCCCACATGTAATTGGCAGTCACTCTGGTGAATGAAGTTTCCCAGTCATGGGAATGTGATGTTTATCCAGCAGCCTGTGCAACAAAGATGAAATCCAAAGAATATGGAGACATACTTCCCAGGCTCTGCCAAGAACATTTCTAGAATGTATGTGAAAAGCTGAAAGCATTAGTAATTGTGTTCTAGAAAGTGAAGGAAAATCAGACTGGGGTTGCCGGAGCACCACTGCCACTGCTACTTGGAAACCATGACTGAGGAGTTGAAAAATGAACTGGGAAGGATCCCAGCCTTTGTGGATTTTTTTGAAGTTTTCACAAGGGTCCTTGCCAGTATTAGTTTGTCCATGAAAAGGCCACAAATCAAAGCAGACAAATGTGGGACATGAAGTCACACCTTAGTAGGTCTGCGAGGGAAAGGCTAAGACATTTCCACAATTAAAACAATGTGATTGAGATTCTTCTTCCAAAATGTGTGTCTACTATATGAAATAAAATATGGATCACAGACTACCCAGCCTGAGAAAGATCAGCAGAGCAAACCTTCCCTGCCTTACTCCATACACACCCCTACATCAGGTCAGTGGCAGGTACAACATGCAAAGGGAAAATTTGGGGAGACTGCATTGTTATTACTGGGTTTCGTTAGACTGATGGGTCTTGGGCTTAAGATAAACATAGCAACTGCAATATTTGCTTTCATTTGGAAGAGGAGAATATGTTTATACATCTTAAAAGAATATGTTGGTTCTTCCTAACCCATGTGTGAAATTGTCGGGATCAATCCCCCTCCTCAGTTCTGAGAATAAAAATAGGAGCCATCACACTTCGTTTATGTAAAACTGGGATCAAACCCTATGATCGAGTTAGCTATCTGAGTCTTTTTATTTTATATACACTGCAATTAAAAGCATAACATATCTGATTGTCCTCAATCACTAGAGATGATTCAAGACCACTTGAATTTGAGTATTCTAAAACAGTGGAGATTAATCACTGTGCTTAAGATTATGTAAGGAGTAAGAGATTGAAGCAAAGTTTAATTGACCACCTGTTTACACAAGCCAAGAATCAAGTGCTGATGAGAAGGGTCTAAAATACTCTAAGTGACCAAGAACAACACAAGTCAAACTTCACAGGTGCTCACAGAAGGAAAATTGTGCCAACTGGTGGAAAATGTAAAGGCTGAAATGCAAACAGCATTTAACTCGGTAGAAACTGGTGGAAATTTTGCCCATCAATGGGTTAATGGAGACAGGAAGGTCTTATGTGCACACGACTGTATAGTTCAGCCATTGAGAAGAAAACAGTTGCTTTTGCAAAAAAAAAAAAAAAAAAAAAAAAAAAAAAAAAAAAAAAAAAAAAAAGAAGAAGAAGAAGAAAAGAAAAAAAGAAAGAAAGATGGAATGGGAGATTATTGCATTAAGTGAAATAATCAGAAAACCAAATATCATATATTTTCTCTCACAGGTGGAATATTGACTTTTTTTAAAGGTTTGAATGGGGAACTATTTAGGAAGAGAAAAAAGATCATCAGGAAAGTGTGGGAAAATAAAGAAGAGGAACAGATTGTAAGTGGGACCAAACATTACTAACATGAATAAAATAAAATTAAACCATTCTTACATATAATTGATATGTGGTAAAATGCAAAGAACAGAAAAGTTTGTGTTATAGTCAATGAGGTGTCAAAAATTTTACAATGCCATCTTCCAGATAATTTTAAATTTTCATAGTTGAGGGAAGACAAAGACCTGAGCATCTATTTTCCCAATGTACTTATCTGCCCTGTAATAGGCTGATGAGAGTTGCTTGAGAGAATGAGGGTACTGGGCTGGAACACTGAGACTTCACTCTACTCTAACCCAATAGTCAATCCATCCCAAAGGACCACTGAGTCGACTACCTCAGTATCCCTTGACTCCATCTTCTCTTCCACATTTCTAAGTGCTTAAGGCCAAGAAACCCCTGCCTTACCACAGACTGTTCTAGCAACCTTCCAGTCAGTTTCTTACCCCCTGTGAGCACTTCCAATCCATCTTCCACTCAAATGCCAAGTAATTTTTAACACTGCAAATTGAACTGAGCATTAGGCTCAAACATTCTCTTCGCCTTCCAAATTACACCTAGGATAAAATTCTAAAACAAGCCTTACCTTGTCTTAGGAAACTAAACAATCTGCTTCCCACCCAGCTGCCTCTCCGGGCTCATCTTCTGCTTTTCTTTCTGCATTTCAACTCCATCTCTCTGTCTCTGTCTGTCTGTGTTTCTATGTCTCTCTCTGTCACTCTCTCTGTCTCTCTCCCTCTTCCCTACCCTTCCTCCCTCACTCCTTCCCCCCTCATTTTCCCTAGAGCATAACCACTTCTTTCTTGTTTCTGAGTGTGTTGTATACTGCTCTCCTTTTCTAGTGTTTTCTGCTTTTTACCTGCTTTGGAGCAGGACTTCCTTACCATCTCATTTCCAGCAGTAGTTCTGTAATGGTGACTTTTGTGGTTCTTAGAGCAGCTTATATATGTCTAACAAATTCTCCCCACACTCAATGCCTTGTCTTTGCTTTGTTCGTCTGAGGAAATATGCAATTAAATAATTGCATATTTATATCTATGTATATCTATCCATGTAAGTTGTACTCTCTAGACAGAGACTGTACTGGCCCTAGTCTTGTATAATACCTCCAATACACTCTACAAGTATGCATTTGTAACTGTTTAATGCAGATGTATAAGAGACCCCTGACTATAGAATGACATTTGACTTCACAGAATTGTGGAAGTGACACACCTTATGTAGAGACTATACTTCATATTCTATAGTTTTTATCTTTTTCCCAGTCTTGGAATAGATATTTTATCTCTTTGCAATGCAGAGCATCAATTGTCTCCATGGTTATAAGTGTAAACAAATATAATCTATAGTAATAAATGAATTGATGAACTAGTTGTTCCTTATTTCTAGTCATCTGCTCATTATAGGCTTGTCTATACCTATGGTCCTCACCTCTCCACACGGTCTCAGTTGTGCAACCTTTTTATCACTCAGATGTCTGCAACATTAGGGTCAGGGATAATCATTCAGCTTCTAAATTAGGCTGTAGGTCAGTTCAAATCTTCATCCATATCAATTGCAATGGGAAAACGTGGTACGAAAAGCCAGGAAAGCCCACAGAGTGCATTTTTCCAGACTGGGCATTTGCACAAGAGTGAGAATGGCTGTCAGAGAAGCCTTCCAAAATAGGAAGATGCTGTATGTGAATGTAGGACTTGCTTATGAGCTGACTAGAGGTAAGGAAAGGATGGACACAATGGGCATTCCAGGCAGATGGACCAGCCTGTGCAAAAACATGGAGGGAAGAGACAAAACAGCACTTCTAGGTCATTTGGTTGGTGTGACTAAAGACTGGCCCTGAGATGAGTAAGGATGGACAGGGGAAGGCCTTGTATCTATGGAAGAGAAGCTAGACTTTCTGCAAAGTGCGACAGGAAATCAATAAAGGAGGTAAAGCAAGGAAAAACATGACCAGATATGAATTGTTAAATAACTGCACAGACCACTTCTCAGATGAAGAAAAAAAGACTCTCCAAATTCAATTTTGTTAGTGTATTAAATTCAATGTAATACTTGACTCTGTTGGGGCATGTGTCTTGAGCTCCTTTTACCACTTGCCAAATCAAATATGCCCACAGCGCTGTGTAGCAGTGACATCATCGGCCACTTAACCCATTCCTTCTCTAGAGAGAGGGGGATTGGAATGACATTTTGCCTGGTGGCTTTCACATAGGACAGGGCACCCCTCATGTTCCCTAGAGAGCTGGTGTCTGCTGCTTGTGTAGTGAGCTTGATTTATTTACTGAAAGCTAGAAACATGGAAAACAGCAGCCTGTGTGCACGTGGATGAGCTTTCCTGTAGGAGACTGAGCTGGTAGTTATTTTAATTAGCAACACATTTTATAAGGGCAAACGCTGTGGTGCAAACATGTCAAGACCTCTTTAGCTATGGAGTTTGGCAGACTCTCGTGAGTGTCCTAGGGCACAGCAGTCAGTTCTTGACTTCTCTCCATCTCTCTCAAGGGGCTCATGTGCACAGAAAGAACTCTCTGTGTGCAGAACTCCCCATGGGGTTTGGAAGACTTATCAATTTTACATACCATAGCTGAGGATTCAGATGGACCCTTTTTAAAATTATTTTATTGGATAGTCTCTGTATTTACATTTTAAATGTTATTCCCTCCTTCCCACTCCCTGCTCCTCCTCCACTTGTTCCATGAAGGTGCTCCCTCTCCCAGTCACCCTCTCTACCTCAGTGCCTTGGCATTCCCCTACACTGGGAAAACAAGCTTCACTGGACTAAAGGCCTCTTTTCCCATTGATGCCAGACAAAGCTATCCTCTGCTACATATGAAACTGGAGCCATGGGTCTCTCCATGAGAGCTCAGTGGTTGGTATTTTAGTCTTTGAGAGTTGTGGAAGGTGTGCTTGATTGATAATGAAACCAAAAAATAAAACGCTCTCTAAGTAGGTCTAACGTCATCCCTTTTAGATTTAGTACCAAAACTGCTGCTTTGCTAAGTTTCTTCCTGGAACCAAAGCATCTAGCATTGTTTACCTCACCGGTCCAATGTCCACTCAGCCTCTGGAAGATTATTTCTGCTTATATTGTCCCAATGTTTTCTCAAAAGCTGTGCACATTGCACATACTAGTATTATGTGTATGTGTGTGTGTGTATTGATGAGATCCCTTGAAGATGATTCTCAATAGCATTCTGAGAATTTGAGTAGGATACTGTGCTGAAGTATCATAACTGGATGGATAAAGTCAACGGGCTACTATAGCTTATTCACTCAGCTAATAGTGTAGTAACCATTGGGCCTGATGAATGCCAGGGATATGAAGAAGGTAACCAGTCTTTAGAAACTCTCATGTGTTCTCAGGATGAAGGACAAAAGAAGGAGACAAAGGCTTGCAGTCTAACTGTACATTCCAATATGCAACCTATGAAAACCTGTTGTGTACATTCAGCCTTTAGGCTAGAGATGCCAGGATTGTCGCTGGTCAGGTTGCCTTAGCAACAAGTGACAGAAATCCACTCAAAACCCATCATATTACAATGGGCTGGAGTCCTGCATTTCTAATTTCCAATAAGCCCTTATTATGGTCCACAGCCTCCTGAAAGCTAAAGAAAGGAAGGTATGTAGGAAGGAAAGAAAGAAGGGAAGGGAGGCAAGATGGGAAGAGAAAGAGAGAAAAGGCAGGGGAAGAAAACTTTCCATCCTATTCCATCAACACACAGAGTTTTTCATGCCCCAGGAACCAAAGGGTTCAAAGATCTTGTTAATTTACATTTGTAATCAATGAGAGAGAGAGAGAGAGAGAGAGAGAGAGAGAGAGAGAGAGAGAGAGAGAGACAGAGACAGAGAGAGAGGGAGGAAGAGAGGGAGGGAGGGAGAGAGAGAGAGAGAGAGAGAGAGAGAGAGAGAGAGAGAGAGAGAGAGAGAGAGAGAGAGGCTTAACTATTGGACACCATACACACACACACACACACACACACAGACACACACACACCACTGAATCTATCTTCTGAACATTTAAAAATTCTCTGAAATACAAGAAGAATTTTTTTGAAATTTGAATTTTGAATTTGAAATACAGTTGTGAGAAGCCAGCAACTGCTTCAGGTAAGAAGCTCAGGTCTTACTGGGAAGGGGAACAATGAAAGCGGAGATGGGCAGGCTACATACCCACCCTCTCAAGCACGAGCATTTATGTACAGTATATATCCTCTTGAGGATGCTCCTTCCCATGAGGCTGTGCCAAGATGAACAAAGCACTCCCCAAGCGCTCACAATGCAGAAGGGAGGATGGACAAGGCGCCAGACAGGTAAACAAAGATGTAGGCTGACCTGTGCAAGGGATAGATCGCCAGAGACGTTTGGAAGAATGGGCAGCAGGTAGTGTCTTTGGCTCTGGAAAGTTGAAATGCAAATTTCCATACCAGGCTGGCTATTTATAGTTATGTGGCCTTGACCAAGATTTTTGTTTTGTTTGAATTTTAACTGTTTGTTTCTGAGTTTGTGGGGCAGTGTCTCATTATGTGGACCACTGGCTTGAAACTCAGAATCCCCCGGCCCTTCCCTCCACAATGCTGGCTTTACTGATGTGCCGCTGACATCCTACTACTACCATCTGAAGTAAAAATGATGATAGCAAGAATATCCCTTCACCTCACAGGACTATGGGAGGTCAGCACTTTATAAAGATTAGAAAACAACCTGTGTTGTGGAAGAAACAGCGTTTTTAACAAGACTCGGGAAGGGTCTTGTTACATGATTTGCATGATTTACAAACATAAATGCAGAATGCAGATTAACGGCATACCATTTATGAAACTGTAAGAAATGTTAAAGAAGAACAAGCCCCCAGCCATGAAAACTATTGGAATTTTGATAAACTGCTAACCCTGTGTAAAACAGATGGTAGAGCTCATTGTCAAGCCAACCAGTTGTTTCCCTGTCCCTTTCCGTGATGGTTGTCATACAGGACATCCTCTATCTAGACCTACAATCTGTTTGAATAGAAATCATCAACTATACCTCCTTTCATATCTCAGAGACAACACCACAAGATGGATACACAAGAAGGGCATAAAATAAGCTAAGAGGAAAACAAATCAAGAAAATCTGTTAAACTAAGGACGACAAATGCATAATTTATTACATGTTATTCTTGTGCTCGACACTGTGGTGAGCTCAAGGGACTCCAATTTAAATGGGGCATTCTATCTTGGAGAAATGGCTTTCTGGAAAGGTGAAGACTCCAAGAGTTGGTCCTCTGCAGCCACCTTAACTCAGTGGACTACAAACACAGAGGCAACCCTCTGAACACACGCACCACAGTCTCAGTGAAGAGCTGCGTCACATTTCAGCCTTGCTGCTGCTGCTCAAACTGAAGCATAGAATGGGTGAATCCGTTGCTCACAGCAACACAGGCACAGGCAGAAAGCACAAGAGACCACCATGTCCATCATTCACGGTGTACGGTCATCCTTTGGTCTGACCTCTATAAAGTGTACAATGCAAGTGTGACCATTTTCCTCTGCATTCCTCTGTCCCTCGTTAGTGACATTCCGACACTGGCTCTATTTCATCATTAGCATAATTCCTCCTTTTACACTCATACACATCTTGTTACTGGGATTTTTGAAACAATCTAACTTAACAACCAAACTACTTAATCCTGGAGGGTTGATTCCTGTGGGCTCTTCTAGCATGGCCTAGCTAGACAGAATTAACAGGTGAGTCAGAATTCTCCTCTGGCCCTCACTGGCCACCAGCATATTTGAAATGTCCCTTCTCTGCCTTGTTTGTTGTTTGTTTGTTTGGATGATTAGTTTATTGTGTGTTTGTTAAATTCCCTCCAAATATTATTAGAGGTTAGTCAAATTACAGGCTCTCACTTTATCAGTCTAGACTGTTCAAAACACACGCAGCGCCTACTGCCTACTGTTGCACGGATACTGTTCCTCTTAATAACAGTTTTTGACGACCAAACAGAAATTTTGCTCTAAACAAAGTTTCAATTACAAATTATTTTTAAACAAACAAACATAAAGGATGTGAGCGTGAGTGTGTGTGTGTGTGTGTGTGTGTGTGTGTGTGTTAATCAGTACCTACAAAGACTGTATCTCTGAGTTTGACTCTCAGAAGTGGGGCAGAGGGAGGGACAGAGGAGAGAGGATTGTGTCCTGAAACAGAGTCATCTGGCCAGCCAGCCCAGCTCCACTCCCAGCAAAGCTCCAAAGAGAACTTTGGCTTCAGCCTGCATCTGGTTTCCATAAGGAAGGGAACTTGGCGAATAAGAGGCCACGTAACTACAGCATTTGCCTGTGTACTATGAACACACACACCAGCTGGGGAGGCCAGAGGGAATGAACTGAGTCCCCTCAGCACAGCCTAGGGCAGGAAAGAATGGGGCCCTCTGCAGCTCTTCTGAGCAAGTTCACAAAGAACTGCCCATTACATGTCTGCACACAGCTAGGGAGAAGACTCTGGGTGTCAGAGAGCATTTGCCACACAAGCATAAGTTTAAATCCCACAACCACACACATCAAAAGCTGAGTGTGGATGGACTAGAGCCCCAGCACTGTAGGAGGTGCAACAGGGGGTAACTGAGGCTATAGCTAAGCTTTTGCCCGAGCATCCCTCTGACAAGGTAGTAGGACAGTCACAGGACGCTCAGACACATGCACCTGAACATACATGTGGTCATATACAACATACGCATACACCATACCCCCACACACACTGTCAAAGGGTGAATATACACTAACACAAAAAATTGAACTTTCAATAATGTAGTGCTGTTATTATAAAAGTATTAGGTCCAGAGTCTTTACCTGTCTCCAGTTGTCACTGATGGATGTTGTCTTTGTGGTTCCTAATTTGTGTTTATGTTTGTGACAGGGTGGCCTACAGCCTAGGCTTTCCTTGAAGTTATGACCTTCTGCCTCCGCCTTCCAAGTGCTGGGGTCACCTGCATTTTCTTCTACTCCTAAGTAAGCCTGGGCTTTAATGACTACAGTGAATACTAGGCAATGTGTGCACAAACATGCAGTAAGACATATGTGAACAACTTGTGACCCTTCCCTTCAATCAAAGAAGAAATATACATGCAAATCAGAGAAGCTGATAGCTCACAGGAGAGATGGCTGCACTAAATTTCTCCCCAGTTTATGAATGTGGAAATTTATATGTGTGAAAAAACTTCAACCTATAACTAGATGCACGTGACCTCACTCACATGACTCCATACTCTATACTGTCCTGTCCTTTATGAGGTTTCTGGAACAAGTACTGATAGAGCACACAGAACACCCTGCTCACAGTCGGTCCTGAATAAGTAGCACTTACTTAGTGCAAGCTGATGATTTTCTCTAAGATTCCAACTCATAAATAATGCACATAGTGTGTCTAGCTTTAGAATACTGTCACTTGTCATCTCTGGCTCTCCCCTGCCATACCCTTCCTCTTTCTGTTACATCACTTTAAGTGGCTTAGTCTAAAGAATTATAAAGTATTCACACACACACACACACACACACACACACACACACACAGAGAGAGAGAGAGAGAGAGAGAGAGAGAGAGAGAGAGAGAGAGAGAGAGAGAGAGAGAAATCTACACAAAACAAAACTAAACCAAACAAGGGATAGCCTGTTATTAACAGCTTGCAGAGCAATGAGCCTTAAGCACTTCCTGTATATTTAGTGTTCTTTCTCTTCGCCTCTGACTGACCCTGTAGCCGGAGGGTATCCTCTCTTAATTACCACACCATCTCGCTTGCCATAAAGACCATTCTGTCTTTATTAAATATGGAGGATTCCCCAGCAAATAACCCAAGCACTGAGGGAGAAAGAATGAAAGAGAGTCTTTGCCTCCAATTAATTGACTTCCAATCTTGTAGAGCCAGTAAGTTAAGGCCTCAAATCCTACATGAGGAAGGCACATTAGAAACTGACTTAGACATACAAATACCCTAAGAGTAACCCTGGGACTCAATAATCCAACCAGAAATAGATGGGGGAAGGACATAAAAGTTATTAGCCTCTGTGCTCCAGGATGCATTCCTTTCTCTCCCTCTGCTCCATAAGAACAGAAGACCTATTCCCCCAAAACATTATTTTTTCTATTCTTTTGCTAACTGGATGTGTACCAGATTGAGCCAAAAAAAAAAACTAAGAGGATTGGAGAAGACCAGAAACTGAAACGTGCATTTGCCTGGTTGTTTGTCAAGTAGCACTGAGAAGTGACTGAGACTCCATCACCCCCAACCCTAACACACTCTCTCTCTCTCTCTCTCTCTCTCTCTCTCTCTCTCTCTCTCTCTCTCTCTCTCTCTCTCACACACACACACACACACACCACACCACTGCCATTCGCAGGCACACTTCCTTCCAGAAACACAGCCATCGTCTTCTATTCTCCAGTTTCAGAAATACTAGGAGCTTCCTGCTGATGCCAATACCTCATTTGTATGCCTATACCCTGGTGGATATTAACATCTTTTCCAAACGCTTTTTAAATGGCTCCTATGATGAAATTCTTTGTATTGACCCCTACAGGTGGTGTCTGTCTTTTAGACTCAGCCCTCTGAAGTAACTTAGTAAAAACAGAATTATCCATTGGCAAGGAAAAAGGGGAAACCTTCCATGTCATAAAGTCAGTGTGAATACGGTCTAGAGATGAGAAATGTAACAAGAGAACGGGCAGTGTCCTGGTGTCTTCAGGAGTAAAGAGAATCCTGCTGGCAATCCAGCCTGATCAGATGAATGACAGAAGCCCTGGGACCAGATGGAGGGTCATGATTTTTTACGCCTGGAGATATAATTTTGACCAGACCTGTTCTCTAGGAAGATCTGGAAATTAAAAAAGTGCACTTTGTAAGCCTAAAGAAGACTAAGGGTGGTGTGACTGCCAGGAAGTCAACAAAGCAGGGTGATTTCAACCAGTGTGATTTAGCAAGAGGAGATCAAGCTGTTGCATGTGTCCAAGAGTGGTTGAGTTCCAGTGACTAAGTAAGATGTCAGTCATGGTGACCAGAAGAAAGCCAAGCTGGGATTGGCTGGACACTTATTTCAAGTTAAAGTTAGTGCTTTCAGAAAGATGTTATCTTACAAGACATTCTCCCACTGATAAATCAGTTGGCTTGATTAAAAGCAAACACTTGGGACACTTCTGTTAACATAAGGCAACCACCTTTATTAAATTAAGGCATTATAGTTATTTAAATTACTGTTTTATTAATGGCAAGCTTGTAAGAATATAGCATTTCCATGGAATCATAACTATTTATTTATACTAAATTTTCTTATGTTGTGGTAGGGTTGGGGGAGTGTATGCACTCACATGCTATATGGCATATGAGTGGAGGTCAGAGAGCAATTTTCTGAGTCAACTCTTTCATTTCACACATGGGTCATCTGTCTTGGCTGCAAGCACCTTTACTTGCTGAGCCATCTCACCAGCCCCATGGCATAGTCATGGGTGTTATTAACTTGTTTTTGTTTGTGTTGTAGGTAGATTGAAGAAATACTTCCATGGTCTGTATTTTAAATACTGGAATGAGATAATCTTGCTTTGTGATAAGAGGGGAAATGCTATTGGCCAGATATTCTTCCTAAAGGCAACTTTCTTTCTTTTTGCCCATTTTCTGTACTTCAAACCAGAACTAAGAATACATGAAGAGCTAACATGTACAGCCATCTGACCTTTTCATATATCTCCCCATACCCCCAAAATATTTGCTATACAAATGGCTCCTAAATGTCATTAGATAAGCATCCTAGTTTAAATAAATGTTAATAAGTTCCTTACAGAGAAGTGAGCAATTTTTAAAGGAATGATTGATTTCCCTATAATCTGATCCAAAAGACTGATATTTTAGAGTCTGTAAGAGATTTCTCAGAAATCGGTGACTGTCAAACACAATCATTGCCGTGAGTCATGTCAGTGGCTTGTGTGCCTCCTATAAGCTCCAGATCCATCCTGGGCAAATCCATTTGCAAGGTCTTAACTATTACTTACTCTCTTAGAAGTGAACAGCCTAGAGGCTGGGGACCCTTGAAACTCTTTCTACTCATATCACAGACTATATATATAGACATAAGGAAACTATTAGTTACCCAGAAGTCATGGCTACTAAGTTGTAGAACCCAAAATAATTGACCATTATCCAGAATTCTATCAGCTCACACTGGTCTTTAACATTTTGGGATTGTGGTAGCCTTTGTCACCTCTAGCAGGTCTCCCACAGTTCTGCCAGCTACTGTCCTGTCTCTCCAGATCCAAGATGAATTTAGTCCCCTCACTGGTGGAAGTGTTGTAGCATATACATGTCACAGCATAGTCAAGGGAGACACGGTGATATCTCAGGTCTGTACCAAAATGTGAGTAAAACTGTGCAGAATGTATATGAATTTTGAACTCACTCTGCCATAGACACAGAAAGGTCCCTTTTATATAAGTTCTTTTCATGGGTTGTAATGAAACTCTAGTGATGCTGCAACCATAGTGACTAGTACGGCTGTCTTCATGAGACAAACCTTTCAGAAAGGTCCTCTGTATATATTACCTCCCTTTCAGTTAATGGTCTCAAAGGAATAAATGGTGGTCTGAAAAAATGACTTAGCAGTTAAGAGCACTTCGTCCTCTTTCATAATACCGGAGTTCAGCTCCAGCACATTGATCCACAACCGTCTATAACCCCAGCTCCAGTGGATACAATCCTTTGTATGTGTGTGTACACTCACACAGATACACACATACAGATAAATAAAATTAATCATTCAAAACCAGGGAGTGGTTTTTCTATTAGCTTCCTCTCATAGAAAGCAAGACTTCCTTCCCATTGATGACTCAGAAGGGTCTTGGCTTTATACAAACCACATATGATCAACCCATTTTTTTCTCTGATGAGAGAACAGGAAAGACTGTGGGTAGCTGATGCCCCAAGCGGTTATGCTCTTAAGGACCCTTGTACAGAGCTTCTATGTTAAAACCCTAACTCCTAGTACCTCAGAGTGTATTATAGTCTGAGGTCCATAAAAAGGTACTTAAAGTTAAATCTTGATGTAAGGATGGCCTCTAATCTAATATGAGTGACACTCTTTGTCTTCTGGGAAGAAGAACAGTTGGAACCAAGGTCTCCCTGTAATGCAAGCTGGCCTGAACTTATGATCCTACCTGTGCTTCTAAGTTCTTATATTAGACATATGAGTCTCTATGCCCCCAACATTCTTAAAAGAAAAGGTAAGGACATTGGGATGTGCATGCACAGACAGAGGGGGTCATGTAAAGACGTGGTCATAGCTGTCCAAAAGCCAAGGAGACAGAGGACCTGGAAGAAAACAAACTTTTCATCACCTCACTCAAATGGGGAGAAGATAAATTTCTGGGATGATAATTTGCTTGCTTGCTTGCTTGCTTGTTTATTTGGTTTGGTTTGAGACAGGCTCTTACAATGGCCTCTAACTCCCAAGCCTCTTAACACAGCTTCTTGAGTGCTGGAATTGCAAGCATGCACTACCATGCCTGGCTGAGTATCTGTTATTTGAACTACCCAGTCCATGGTAATTTACTATGGAAACCCTAACACATTGATAAATTAGCCAACTAGAAAAGTAACGTGAGTCAGACCTTGATTCTAGAACCCCTCATCTACAGGAGGGGATAAGATTTGTGCTCTAGGTCACTTGATATGATTAAATCTTGCCAACTTTCCAATCAAAGAAACACAAGCCAAGGCCATCAATCTTTCAAGTAATAAAAGGGAAGAATGGTCCTCAGAGCAAAGCTGATTTCTTTTTGGCAACCACAGGGCAATCATATTTCAGGCAGCAACACATAGCCAAAGACTCTCTTGCCCAAGAAAATATCCATCATAATGAATCTCCTTAGTCTGTATCTCTCCGTTCTGGCAAAAGCAGACCTTATTAATGCAAACTTCCCACTCATCTTGACTTTGTGATAAGAGTTATACTAGACTCAGTCTTTCTACAGGAAATGAATGAATTCATGAAGGACATCAATCAATCAACTGCAAGGAACACAGATTCTCTGCTTGGTCTAAATACAAGTGTGTCAGAGATACACAGTGGCATTCAAGTGATGGATGTGACAACTTTGATGTAATGATCTCCACCCATATTTCAGTTCTTCTTTTCCTACCTTAAAGAACCACTTCTTAACCTCTGTTTGTTTTGAAAGTTGGCTTAGAGGAATTAGAAAGAAAACACAAACAGCAGATCCCAGAAGCATTAAAGACCAATGTCATTTATTGGGCTTAAACATCTCCCACCACAGAAACACACACACACACACACACACACACACACACACACACACACACACACACACACTTGTGATAGTATCAATTCCATTTTCTTTACTAATTATCCTGATGACATATTTTTTACTCTAGTAATTGATTTAAGTCCTACAAAATCCAAAAGGTCCAAGAACCACAGAGTTTCAGCTGAAGATGATACCACCAACTCCAAGTACTACAGTCTAACATCTAGTAACTGTGAGGTAAGGAGACTTTATTCACTTACCAGGAAGTCCCTTTTATGTGACAAGGGAGGGACTCAATGCAGAAATATTGACAAAATCAAGACTGTTGACTTCCATTTCCTTCCACTCCCACCACAGTGTGTTCCTGGATTAGTTTTGTTTCAGAATTTATCATTGATATCAGGCAAGTTTTTCTTGGTTTCTGTATGCATTTAGGATTGGCTCTCCTTCCATGCCTTCAGTAGAATATGCTCCTATAAAAATAAAGAAAAAAAACAAAGCTACAAATACCATAAAGGTTAGTGTAAATGTATAAGCATCAGCAGCGCTGATATGGCGTTCTGATCATGACAGGGTACCAGCAATTCTTGTTAAAGTGAACTAAATATGTAAGCATCAAAAAGAAATTTTGAGTAGATCCTGGTAGTACCAGCTATATTGAAGACATGCAGTGGAACAGAAGCTGGGAACAAACAGTGCTGATCTGTTTACGTGTTTTGTAACTGGAGCTTAATAATTCAACCATGACTTCAGCAGAGTCTATCAACAGCCATAGGAAAGCTCTCACCTCAAGCCTGGGCCAAGCACATCACTGCATATGCCCTGCTCAAAGGCTCACCATGCAATATTGATGCCCCAAAGAAAGTAAAATGCAGACAGAACACATGCAAGTGTGCCTACATGTACGTATCTGCACACACACACACATACATACAAACACACACACACACACACACACACACACAGTGTATTTAATGCTGTATATTTACAGTTCTGGGGCCTAAAAGAGATTTTAAGCAGGTCTATTTTGCAGAGTCTAAAAATGTTCTTTTCTTTTTCAAGGACAGAAAAACAATTTAGTGGTTTCTTTTAAAGTTAAACATACATTTAATATATGTCAACAACTACAGGCTAGGTTTTTACCTTCAAAGGAAAATGAAAGCATATTCCTATGCCTATGCTTCATGTGAAAGACTTCACATGAATATTTAAAGCAGTGTTATTTATAATACACCATGTGGGAAATAATTTAAATGATAACCACCTGGTATGTGTCTAGCCAATTGTGGTATACTCAAATAATGGAAAAGTCTACACCAATAGAAACTAACCAACTGTTAATAGACACAACCACAACAATAAATATTCCAAAGTATACTGAGTTAAAGTAAAAGTGAAAGAGTACATCTATTATAATATTATATTCTTTTATATCTTTGCTGCTTCTAGAAGGTGCCATCCAAGCTTCCAAAAACAAACAATAGTTATTCTGAGCTATGATACCTCAACAACAGCCAGCATGGCAGGATAATCCTAAGGATGTGGTCATGGCACAAACATTTTGCTCATAACCAACAACTCCCTAATTGTACTGAATGCCCAGTCAACAAGAAGGAAATCCTGACTGATACAGGAAAACTAGCCAAACATCCAGAACTAGTGAATTCACAGACATTACTTTTAGGGTCTTCCTTATGTGCTCCTTTGGAACTCACCTAATTTTATCTCATTGGCTGTGGTTTTCTGAGGCAGAATCTCAATCCTCTGTAGCCCAAGCTAGCTACAAACTCACTCAGCAGACTAAGCTAGATTCCATTTCAATTATCCTGCCTCTGTACTGGAGTTTAGGAGTCAGCCACCAAGCCCATCTCACCCTTAAATCTCTACGTTTCATTATAAATTCATCATGACATTGTCACATACTTCCTGGTAGTCTTTGAGCACATTCAGGAGT
The DNA here is from genome assembly GCF_963924665.1 of Micromys minutus. Taxonomy (NCBI): domain Eukaryota; kingdom Metazoa; phylum Chordata; class Mammalia; order Rodentia; family Muridae; genus Micromys; species Micromys minutus. Next base: position 20,503,922 of record NC_137963.1, on the reverse strand, counting down.
CTTGTACATAAAACCACGAGGTACTCGGAGTAGTGGGTGATTCAGGGTTTATAGGTTAAAGACATGAATGTGACAAGAATCCAAGAATGTCAAGAAACAAGCTTGTGAAATGGCAGCTCCACACCATGTTAGTAGGCTATGCATAAAAGTATAAAAGGAATACACAAGTAGATGGGTACAACCTGTGGCCAGTAGAACCCATGCATCCTAGAATAGTTACAAATATGGCCCAACACATATGTAGATGACAATATTCTGTAGCAAGTCAAGAGATGGGACATCTATGATGAAGGAAAGAAAGCAAGAGTGGAAAATCCCATAACCAGCTTTGTGTGAAATTTTCAAAAGATGCCAGCACAAGGGGCCTACCACATCCAGGGCTGTGGGACCACCCTGAAAAACAACGCTGTCTTCTCAGAACTACATGAGAACCCCCAAGAGACTCCCTCATTGTGTTCTCAGGCCACACAATCTGGAAATGTACTGTCACATATTTCAGTCTGTGCTATGTGCTGGCTCACTCTAATGTTAACAGGAACAGCATTCTCCCGGCGCAAAGAACACACCCAGACCCACTGATTAGGAATGTGTTTTGAAACCAAAAGGCCAGGAAAGAGTTAAGCAGCCTGGAAGCTTTTAGAGACGTGTAACAAATGGGATTCACACAGAGACCTCCCAGAACAGAGGACTCATCCCAGACAGGAATCAAAGTTGTTCCAGATCTGCTACAGATTTCTGGGAGCTTAAATAATTGTCAAAGAGCTGTTTGTAGTGGGTTCCATTGTGGGTGTGAAGACTCCTAGGGTCTGTTCTCACGTGAGAACATGGGCTCCATAGTGTCTTGGGCTCAGATCCTGAGCAACATTAACAAATGCAGGCTAAGTTCACAGATACCACTGGATCATAGATACACCCGAACCCAAAGACTTTAGAACAATGCCCCCTTCTGGAGTCTGAGGACCTGGGTTAAACCCTAGTGACACAAGTTTTGATTGACTTGTTTTCTTAGACTCCATGCCTCACTTTCTTCATCTACAGAATGGGAATGATGAGGAGATACCCATAGTAAAGGTCTCATGTTAACTAATCTCAACTGTCTTGGTAGCTTGAGTAGCCACAGAACTAGGATGGGGTCCTCCTTGCAACATCACCCAATGACCCTACGACCTTGACTATAAGGTCATCTACTTGGAGTTATCCCCTCTTTCAGTCAATAACTACTTACTAAGATGACATGACTAGTTGGTACTTGGTTCTGAGGCTACAAAGAGCAAGGATGAATGGGCTGACCCTCTTTCAGTTCACTGATGCTTGAGAAAGGGTTCATCATAAAAACAAGATTCAGCGCGTGAGTGAGCAATGAAACAGAAGAGAGGGAACAGAAGAAAGAGGACTAGAGAAGGAAAACCTTCTCCCAGAGGCCCGTGGTGAAGGGCTATCTTGGAGCAATGAGAAGGTAGATTTGAACAGCTGAAGGAGAAAGAACAGGAACAAGGCAGAAGTCGCATCAATGACCAAGGCAAGATGAGCGATACCATCTGAGAGCTCTGGGGATGATCTGAAGAGAGAAGAGTGACTTGCTGTGGCAGAGGCCAAGGGGACATGGGTCTTGGAGTTGACAGGAGTTACCAAAAAGAATACATGGGCTCAGCATGTTTCTGAACATCAGCACCATGTCATTCCCAAGAGACAGGCTGCCTTTGAGGGCCTATGCTGGCATCAAAAGGTTTTTATTGTTTTTTGGTTTTTTTTTAATCCACAAGCTAAAAAAATATTTATTATTAATGAATTATTTTCTCCATTTACATCCCAGATTTTGCCCTCTCCCAGTCCCCCCACAGAGTTTTTCCCCCATCCTCCCTTCACCTCACCTCTGGGAGGGTGCTCCCCATCACCCCCCATGCATCTCCCCACCCCCAGGCATCAAGTCTCTACAGGATTGGGTGCATCCTCTCCCACTGAGACCAGATAAGGTAGTTCAGAAGATATTTTGCCCTGGAGTTATACTCATGGGTGACAGTAGCGACCTTCTCCACAACATGACCCCTCCTGAGACATGTGAAACTGTCTTCAGATATTCTTGAAGATCCCCAGGTGGGAAAATCGCCCTTCACACACCTCCTGTGTCAGACATGGACTAAATTATGGTCTTTGAAGTAAGGCCTTGTGGATTAGAGGCTTGTGAGGTGAAGAAACATAGCCAGGTAGTCATTGAATTTAGGTTTGTTTGTTTGTTTTTTAATTAACATAACAGCACAAAGAAAGGCCATCTGGTTCACAGACAATTGCAACAGTATAGGCAAATAATTATGAAAAACAATGGGGATGCTAATGAAGGGATGCGTGTATAATTGATAATTATTATATATGCTAATTAATGCATTAGCAATATGATGTGCTTATATATTGTATGTAACTGGGCATACACACACTAATTGTAACTACACAGAAATGTGAGGTGGAGAAGGAGATAGAATTACTGTCTCCTTTTCAATAAATAGGAATCTTTTAAAGACTCTTTACAATTAACCAGAAACTATAAATGCCAGCATTGTACTTTGAATTTTTAAAGTATTTTTAAAGATGTAATTTTTTTAAATTTTTAATTGTGTGTGGGGGAATAGAGTATCTATCTGCATGCTCAGGTGTCTGAAGTCAGATTCCCTGGAGTTATAGGTAATTGTGAGTTACCACGGAGTGTTGTGCTGGGAACCAAACTCTGATTCTCTACAAAGGCAGTGGGTGCTTTTAACCATTGAGACATATCTCCAGGTCCTGAATGTTAAAAATTAATAAATAGCATTTCACAATCATTCTCATCACAACTTGCTAAGAGCCTTGGGAGTCAATGATTTGCATGAAAGCACATATCCAAAGAGCTGTAGAGTGTAGACTCTCATCCAAATGCCCTTCTCTGTCACCTTCTCTCATGGAATTATACCACTGGGCATCCTGACTCATCGCCACCAGTTCAATCTGAGGCATTTCTAAATGAACCTCATGTAGTTTTTCAAACAATACATGTCCAAGCAAATGATCTCATTAACAATGCACAGGAAGCAGAGCCACAGCGCACTCTGGGAAGTGGTTCGGAATGGAGTTAATTAAGAATTCCCCTTTTCTCCTGAAGTCCAAGCTCCGGAATCTGGAGCTCAGCAGGCCAGCTGAAGCCATGACCCCATTAGGTGCCAGGCCCTGGACAACTCATACATCTTTGCTGTTGGCCACAAACAACAGATAGATCCACTTCCTTCCCACCTACTCAATTTGCTTGATTTTCATTTTCTTACTGAGAAATCTTTCTCTTCATGTCCAAATGAAGAAAAAAGGTGAGTTTTAAATGTTGTTTAATTTTATATTTAGTCAACAAGAATTATCATACTTGTATATATTTATGGTGTGGAAAATGATGTTTTGACATTGTGCATTCAATGGGGCACAGTTTCGGTCCATTTAAAAATTTACGCCCTCAAATACTTACTATTTGGGGCTGAAAATATTTACCATCTACCATTTAGAACACTTTGAAGTGCCTCGTAGTCATTGTAATAGTCTTCACACAAGATCACCAACCTTCATTTCTCCTGTCTAATTGAAGTTTTGTACCTTTTAACGAACATCTCCCCCTCCTTACCAACTTCACCCTTTCCATCTTTGGTATTTTTTTTATCCCTTCTCTGGTAGCAGATAATTAAGGTATAGCCATGTCTAAGCTATTTCAAATAGTGTCACACGAACAGGTGAGCATATGTGTCTCTTCCCTGCACTGAGCACAGTTCCTTTGGTTATACAAGAAATGGCATCGCTAGATTGTATGACAGTTGTATTTTTAGTTTTCCAAGAAAATGACATATTCTTTTCCATAATGGCTACATTTTTTTTTCTTGGTGCAAAAATTTCAGCTGATAAATCTGTCTAAGTGCTGCTCACAGGTCAAGTGCACTGGGGGATGTGTACACTGTTTTGCCAGTCTCCCAAGAAATATGAGTATTTTCCCCAGCTGAGTCTACATCTCATTTGTTACATCATTTGAAAGGTTCAGCTGGTAGCTACAGCTTCCTACACCCCAACTAGGCTTTTAAAGCTTTCCCCATTTCCAGAATTTTCCAATGATTCTGGGGGAAAAGATGGAAGTGGAAGAAATATCAAAATTGCCCTGCACTGGGGGCAAAAAATAACACTAGTTGTGGGGTATCCTCAAGCTACACAAATTTTTAATTAAATTTAATTAATTTAATTAAATGTAATCTACATTTTCTTGTGCAAAAGGTAGTTAATTTAATAGGCTACTTTGCCCAGTGGAGATCAAAAGCAATCAATATTTCCATAGACTTATAGTAGATGGAATACTTGTACGCCCCATCAACCCAACCCTAACCCCACAAGAAGTTACACTCTGTCTTTTTCTTTTCTACAAGGAAACATGAAACTTGGAGAGGGTAACAAGCTTCTTAGGGGCCTCTCAAAGACCGAAGGGCAAAGGTGACGATATTCACCCTGCCATTCAAACCTTCATTGAATGTGTGATGTAGCCAGGATCCTTCTGGACACCAAAGACACATCTATGACTCAATCTTAGGAGGCTCTGTGTCCTTACTGCCAACCTAGGTGGGGAGACAGATGAGACGCACAGCACATGTGCAGGGTATTGTGGTGGTCATGGGTGATGGTCCTCAAAGATCTCTGAGTCTTGGCTTTCAGGAAAGAACAGTATAAAGGATTACTTCTGGAATAATAAAGTTTGCCTTCAGTGGTTTAAGCATCTCCAGGCCAGCACAGGGGAGACAACTCATTGAGGAAAGGCAAGTATGTGGGGCCATCTGAGTTCCTGTTCCAGCATTTATGTTGTTTCGTGAACTTGCAATCCCAGTGCTAGTGAGGTGGACACAGATGGGGGTTCCTGGGGCTCCCTGGCCAGACATCCCTGCCTACTCATTGATTCTTTATCTGAAAACTAATATAGTGGATACCAGAGGATGTATAGTAGAGATTCACACACACACACACACACACACACACATAGGCTCAGGAAGAAAAGAGCAATACCATTAGGATGAGATAAGTCCAAACACTGTGATTGAATTAAAGTAACAGGGAATTAGTTCGGTAATGCATTCAGGGCTACTTGGAGTTCCTGCCCTGGACTTCAATGCCAAGAGTTAATAACTAAAGCAAGTGGGTCTTAAGGCTTATATCCTTCTATAGGAAGGCAGAGTGAGGGAGATGTGGAAGAGGAGAGTATTGTCCAAATTCTATCTGTGCCACTAGTCAACTGAACAAAATCTGTCCCTGAGTTAATATCACAACTGAATCTTACTTGTAAAGTGCAAAGCAAGACTTAGAATTGTAATGAGCCAAACCAGGTGGAGTGTCTGAAACCAAACCTTTCAAGCCAGCATTCTGTAACTTCCAGTACTGCCTCATTTCCCGCAGCAGGGACCACCCTGAGTATCTTTCTTCTCGGAGTTGTAAATTCTGTGTTGTCTCCCTACAACTTTATCAAATTGCTGTAATTAAGCTGTCTTTCCCCATTAAGCCAGGCACTGTACTTTGCTCCTTTGCTCCAGTTTTTTTGTGTCTCTCCTTCTTTTTGCTTCCTTTTCTTGACCTTATTTAGAACTCCCCAGACTGCACACTCTCTTCAGGAGGGGTTTCATGGCATGTGGCAAGTAGGGATTATTCATTCGTTTCCTCTGCCAGGTCTCCTTTCTTCTCCTCATTTCTCTCTCTCCACGAGAAAAAGGTTTAAAAGATGTTTCCTAGCAGGCTTCATCTCCTGCTTCACCCTTTCCTCTCATGGGACCCTGTCAGCCAACTAAAATATGTAATTGAATTAAGCAGGTTTATATCTCTGTGTCCTGTTTCCTGTGTAATTTCTGTCCTTCATTACATATCTTTGAGAAAAGAAAATGTCAAGGGTCTTCATTGTACACAAAGAAAAATCAATTATCCTTAGTCTAAAATGAAGTCATATGTTTGTATTTGCTGGAAATCTTTGTAGAAATGAAGAAGATGGTTGAAAATATTCAGGTCACTGTCTGACCTCTTAGTACAGTTCTCAACGTGTGGGTCTCAACTCCTTTGGTAGTCAAAGGACCGTTTCACAGGGGTTGCATGTCAGATAATACACATATCAAATGTTTACATCATAATTCATGAAAATAGCAGACTTATAGGTATGGTGTAGCAATGGTATAATTTTATGGTTGGAAGTCACCAAAGCTTAAGACATTGGATTAAAGGGTCACATCATTACGAAGGCTGAGAATCAGTGTCGGGCTTCATGTTTTATCAAAACTATATTACGTCTCTGTTGGACACTAGGTTTCAATTACCAGCAATACTCAATCCCTCCTGTGAAGCAGGTAAGGATTTAGGAAAGTGACACAACATGGCACATTGCTCAAACGAAAAGGACACGTGGTAGGTATAACCAAGAAGGTGGCAACACAAGCTTTGTGTGTAGAAATGTTATTGTAGAGAATGCTAAAAGGGAGGAACTGGAATAGGGGGCCTGGGGAACATGGAAATGGGCGGGGAGAGACAGGGTTAGAATGGCCAGACGCACTAATTCATAAACAAAACCAAACCTCTCGTACAATAAGATTGGGCTGTTGGAGGGGAAGAAGTCCCGCTGTCTGTGCCAAGAAGGAAGAGACCAAGAGATTTTGGATATAGAAGAGAACTCCATGGTGAACTTAGAGAGAAGCCATAAAAGCATGGGATTCAATCTACTCTGCTGGGGAATGAAACATGCTATTCTTATTTAATTCTTACACTACCACAGAAGAACCAGCCACTCTAGAAACTACTGTGGCACCCATGACATCCAGACAAGGACTATAACCTATAAAGATGAGTTGGGAAATGTGGTCCTTTATTTCCCAGCAAGACTGCCTATGGAGACTGGCGTGTGTCTGCAATCAAGATGTCTTTCAGGCATAGCTTTGGATTGAGATGTAGTCAAGTGTTCAGGACTAGGTATAAACAGGAAAACTCTTCCTCAGGCTGGTTAGAAATCTAAAATGTCCTACTACTAGGGGGTTTTGCTGATAATGTATCACCCACCAGCGTTTGATGCTTATTGGCCTCTCTGGATGACAGGAGTTACAGATTAGTGGTGGCTAGAGGAAAGATGGATTCTCCAGAAACCACCATTATCAAGAAGAACACAGCCCCAGCCAGAAGTTCTAAAGCTACTCAGTCCTATTGTTTAAGCTTTCAATCGACACACTAACGGAAGTTAAGATTCATGTGTCCCCTGATAGAGAAGAGATGTGAGGGTTCCAAAATCTTCCCAATGGAGGAAAAATTCTTTAAGCGTTCTCCCTGGGGGGGTGGACTACTGGGTAGAAAAAAGATCTCCTCACCTTTGATCATGCCCATCCTTATTAGCCAAAGTTAATGAAGACAAATTGGTCAGTGAAACGTGGTATATGTCTTAAGCCAAATTCCAAAAATTCAGCCCAATTTTAAAAGATTGTATCTACTTCTGTATTTATCTGCAGGAATTCATGCAAGGAAACATGCACGGAAAAGTCAGAAAACAACCAGTGGGGGTTGGTTCTCTTCTTCCCTTATATGGGTCCTGAAGACCAAACTTAGAGTCATCAAGCTTGGCAGCATCCCAGCCACAAGCCCTCCGTTCTCCAGAAAGAGAGTTGACAAAAAGATGCCCATCCATGGCCACCAAACAATCATTAATAGGTGTGTAGGAGTAGGTTGCTGAGAAGGGCCAGACTTATCAGGAAATGGTGTGCTAAAGTTAGGAGGGACCTTCATTTCTCTTCACAGCCAGTCCTAATTAGACACAGTCTTATCCGAGTGGGTATAATTCCCTCTATTTCCTGTTTCCTTGAATACTACTGGACAAGTTTAACAATCCTGTGCTTAAAAAGAGCCCTGACTCAGCAGATGTCCCTTTGGGTGGCTTTGTTCCACTGGCAAACTTTTAAAATTCGTGGAGAAGGTAAATCCAGTGACCTCATGGGATAAATAAGAGTTCCTTTACTATAATGGGACACAGCCATGGGACAAATGCAAACTGTTTTCCCCCTGGGTGATATGGAGTTGAACAAAGTGGCCCTACTTCTCAAGGCTGTGTATTTAGAAGCTGCAACTTTAAGTCATGTCGGGCCCCACATCTGTCAAAGCACCGCAGGACCGTGGTTGCATTATGCAGAGTTATGCCATGGAGTCCAGAGTGTGTCTGTAAGAAGACAAGCCACTCTTCATGTGTCATTAGGATAATGGGAACAGGATATAGGTGGAGACAGTTTTTCTAATCTCCATGTCCAGAAATTGTTTTTTCTGTTGAGGATATCTCAAGGCAAGGCTAGATGTCTCTGAAAGAAGAAAAAAATCTCATTCAAATTGGTTTTGTTCATGCCTTTTGTTTAGAGGAAGAGTTGGTGTTTGGGCAGGATGGAGGGAATGTTGGTTGTTTGAAACAGTGTCTCACTGTGACTCAGGTTGGAATGGAACAAAAAGCAATCCTCCTGTCCCTGCTTCCTAAGTGTTTGGGTTAAAGCTACCAGGCCTGACGTGTCCCTCTCTGTCGGTCACCTCACTAGGGCTGTAACAATTGTGTGGTCCTGGCTGTCTTGATTTCCTAACTGAAACTTTGGTTCTGCTTCATTTTTTTTTTAATCTTCAAAAGATATAAACTCTATCATTTTGGGAGAGGCAAGATGGCTCAAAAGATAGTCATTTGCCTCCAAGCCTGAGGCTCTGAGTTCAATCCCCTGAGCCCATGAGGTAGGAGAAAACCAACTCCTAAAAGTTGTCTTCTTACTTCTATATGCTTGCCATGTGTATACACCCTCTACAACCCCCCCCCCACACACATACATGCAACACACAGAACAAATACAACTATGTGAAATGAAAGGGGCATTTCAGGTACTGCATCATTCACTGCTTTGGTCCTGCTCAGAACAACCTTCCAATTGTAGCATTTACAGTGCTGAGCAATTCAGAGAGTTAGATGCTCAGCATCTTTATCCCTTGCCTGTCACTCATCACATCTCATAACATCAGATTTCTTTCCAGCTCCCACACATTCTGGCTCAAAATTATATGTTGCTCTCTTTGCAATGCTAAAGACATAGTTATTTCAGAAAACTACAACATAAATCATAATCTACAATTATTTCCCTACAACTCTAAGTGAAAATCGGTGTATTGATTCCCACAGAGCTTCTGCTGGTTAAAGACAAAACCGAGGGAGCGAATAAGCTCTTCTGTCCTTCCAGATACTAGAGGCTTGGAAACAAAGCAGAACCTTATAAAACTTGTTAGATTTTTGTCTAAGTTTGTCTCTGTGCTTGAATGATAAAATATGCCCAGGTGGCCTCTATTTATGGTGAACTGTACTCCCAGCTTGAGGTGCAAACAAATTGTAAGGTGACCTAAGACTATATACTCCAGTAACCAAGCAACTGGGTCTCAAGACAATCACAGGCTGCCAACTGACTAAACCATGCTCAACCAAGACCAATGCCAACGGCAGCAATCAGGATATTTTTGTATGTCACCTCTTTTTCTCAGACTATAAATACAGCCTGCACATGTGGTGGAGTGAGGAACTCAGAACCAGCTTGGTCTGGACGGCTGCCCAGTTCTAGGACCTTCTTCATGCTCAAATAAACGTTGTTAAATTTAACTCATATTATATATTTTTTTCTTTAGCACCCTCAACCTTTATTTATCCTGTGAGGCTCAAACACTAAGGTTCCCTTTCAAACACTATCCTCAGACATCCAGTTCTAGGGACATATGTGTTACTGTGTTGAGTGTTCTTTTATTTCACATGATCCCTTTCAGGCGGTTTGCTTATAAGTTATAGAGCATGTGCAGGTGACACAATATAATAAAAGGGCACTAAGGGGACACAGGGAAAGAAGATAGGCAAGGAGTGCAGAGAAGGGGGATGAATAAGAGTAAAGTGTATGTGACAATGCCAAGAAGAAACCTATTAGTTTATATGCCAATTTAAAAATGATCTGCAGATTCAGTATATTCAGTTATGACCTGGATGTGATTGGAGGTTTCATTAAGAAATTGTTTATGGTGAATACAATAAGCTCATAGCCTGTCCCTGGGACCCATCCACAGGGAACTATTTCTCTTGTGGCTAGATTGAAATACTTTCCATTTGTGAAGACAGTCTTGTCATTTTTCTCTATACATTTCCCATTGTTCCTTTCTGACAGCGAAGCCTTCAGGCATTGAGTCTCCAGAGCAGACTTCATGGCATTGCTTGCCTCTTGGCCATGTAAGTGAGGGAATAAGATTTATGACCTTCAGCAACATGGTTTTGTGGGGGAGAGTGGCTTCGTTTAAAAATAGATAGGTTTAAATTGCTTGCTCCAGAAATACAGCTGGTTAATAGCAGTGAAGACTTGAATGAAGTCTAGTTTTGTTCCCTGAGCCTGGCTGCTTTGCAGGACTGGATTAGGAAGCCATTTGTGTTTTGGAGTTTGATCTCAGATTTCCATTTTGCAAAGAGAATAAGGGAGGTCAGAGTGGGATAGGGACTTCTCTAAGGTCTCTGGCTCAGTGGCTAGGCTGCACCAAGAACTATAGACTCTTTGTCAAGTTTGCCTTTTCTTCTTCTTGGGAGATGTAGGGACATTTCATTTTCCTCCTTCATGGGAGACACTGTTTAACACTCCCTTGGGTTGTTAAATTACTGAATTCCAGAGCCTCAAAGCAACACAATTCAATGTGTTTTTACATTTGTTTACTGACTCCTCAGGGGAAGAGATTCTTTTAAAGGGTAGCACAGTCAAGTCCACCTGCTCAGCTGGAATACACTACAACTAAGGGTTTGGCTTTATAATCAGACCAATGCCATCTTACAATTCACTTATATCTAACCAGCTGCTTGGTCTGAGCTTCATCCCAAGACCATTTAGCTCTACTGAAATTGGTCCCTATCCTGTGCCGATGTTCCACTTCCAAGCCCAGAATCGCCGTTTCAATCCACAGCAGTCTACACTGAACTCGGTAATACACATAAAATGATCAAAAAACTCACAGAGGAAAAATGGTCACCAAATATCTCAAGTGTGACATATTTGAAGCAAAAGGAATGTCCAAGGGTTAGTTCTGCTACCCAGTGGATGCAAACTCTATTCACTGCTGAGTCATTTTCTAGCTAGTCTGGAGACACATACAAAGTTCTCAGGTTCTGTTGTAATTCTGCCAGTAACTTTCTTCTGCCCCCAGCTCCTTCACCAGCCACAATCCCACTTTATCCACATTCTCAATGGTATGCCTGTCTTCTAATACCTGACGGCTAGGTCACTACTTCTTACGTAATTGGATATCCTGTCAGGTGAAAACACCATCTCTTCTAAGATAAAAACATCTAGTATTGTCTAAGGGAAGAGCAAAACAATAATTGTGGGTTGCTGAGAATGTTCAGTCGTTGAAGGCATATGTCACCTAGCCCAACAACCTGATTTTGATCATAGGGACTAACCTGCTAAAAAGAATCAAACCCCATGAGTTTAATGCACTCAGACACATACATGCAGCCCAAAATTAATCAGTGAAACTTTTTTTTAAAGAATACTTTCAGTAAATGAGAAATGCATTGTTTTATCTTAAAAAATACAAACTTCAAAACCATGCTTATCTTTCCACTATTGTATAAATACAAGTACCTCATGTATGTTGATTTTCGGCTAGAGAAGCTGAAGCAGGGGGATTGTAAATTCCATATTGAGACTGGGTTGTGTGAGGAGACTGAGCCTGAAACAGAATAAGATAGAATACAGTTAAAAGTTGAAAGCTTTTTTAAATTGGTTATAATTTGATTATGTTTTCCAACACGAAATGTATATAATACTTTGTGTATTTCTTTGATGTGACAGTCTGACAACCTCCGTCAACATTTACAACATTCTCATCAGACAAACAGATGCAGTCACAATCAAATCTATTCAAATGAGCCACAGGAGTCATGTTTTGCTTAGCTGCTGCAGAAAGCCAATGCTAGTGTGAGGATGTCGGAAGCATGAGGGTACCTTGTGGTTCCTCCGCAAAGCCTCTCTTTGTCATTTGCCATTATGAAGAAGAGCTTCCACCTAGGGCCACCATCCTTCAGCTTGGTATCTAACCTAGAACAGGCCTTCTGTGACACAGATCTCCAGAAGTCCTCAGTAGCCAAATTGAATTCCTTTGGGCCACGACTTTGTACATAAGCAGAAGCCTTTCAAGCTATTTCAGACATCAGAGTTTAGCAGGAACACGGCTAGTCATGGCTTTATTATTGTTTCTGGAATCAGGCATCTGAAGCTCTGCCCAATTTCCTGTCACTTGTTAAGTTATACCAAGTGGGTCTTTAATGTCAAGTGCTATTACATTAAATGGAAACATCTGTACACATGATGATACCGCTGGAACAAAAGACGGCTTTTCCCAATCCAGCATGTCTCTGAACATTTTAGCATCCTTAGGAAAGGTGTATTTAGATGAGTGAACTTGCACATGTGAATTCCTGTGTCTGGCCCCAGTCATCGGGAACGTCCTTGCACTGATAATCCAAGTTAGGTGACACTAAAGTCAGTGAGGTTGATGTTCACTTTCTCTGGACATTCTTAATTATAAATTCAGGATTGTTTTGTAGGGGGGCGGGTTTTGTTCTTTTTGCTGCATGCAGTTCACTGACGTTATGAAATCTTCCCTTCTGCGGATCCTCACACCACCTTGCCGGGACTACCCTTCACTTGAGGACACATTGTGGAGAGGCTGTTCGAACCCAGCTGAACACACAATTCAATAAAAACCTGACTGTCTAGTAGATCTTTTGAAGGAAATATGACCCCAGAATTTTCTCATATATAAGAACTGGCATGTTCTTGGTCCTACATACATGAGTTTATTTAAAGTCAGACTGGAGTAATTCACACCTTCCCCACAGTAAAAATAACAACCATACATCTTATGTAAAGTAGCCTACCTTAAGTGACACGGTCTTTAGAGCATAGCAGCTCATCATCACAGCCACAGCAGCAAAATGATGGAGACTCAAAGATTCACATTTTTTTGTCCAGTAGATGCTCTTATCACCACAACACATAGAATTCTTATTCTATAATGTAATTCTGATGTTATATTTGGGTTGTGTTGTCATAATTTGCAGAGTTGAACCTGCAGACTTGACACAATCCTTATATAAAGCCTAACTCTGAAAGATGGGCTAAGGCAGCTGATTCACAGCTGATTCATCTGTTTCTGTCCCTCACTTCAGGAATACTTATTCGTAATTTCATCCCCAAAGGCAAAGCTTTTACTGTGTCCGCATTTCCATAAGAAAAGGTGATAGAGTGCGGCGCGCTCCTCGACCAGCGAGGAAAGACGACCACCACCAGAGGATTCTTCTCAGATCACGCTTTATTGTGGGAGCCTCTTGACTGAAGGGGAGAGCAGGAAGCAAGGGGCCCTGAACTACCCTAGCTGTCTGCTTATATAGGGAGAAGCGCATACGGGGCTTGCCATGATTGGTTGTCACCAGTCTGCTGACACCAGAGGCCTCGGGATTGGCCAGAGATAGGTTATGTACTGCGCATGCGCAGGGTGCAAGAGCATTACTATATATGGAGTTGTTTACCTCAAACCGTGAGGGAGCCAGCGCCATCTTGTAATGGCGTCCGCATTCGTCTCCCCACAGTAGAGGGAAGGATGATCACCAGTGTGCTCTAATTTATTCCCTTGTTTTTGTTTTCAAGAGACATTCGCCCCTCTAAACTCACCAAAGATGTGTCCTTGATGTGCATCTTAAATTCATCTGTGGGTAATTCACCAAAACCTTAACGGTGCTTGCTGGTGACAGTTCAGTTCCTGTCACAGCTTGCAGGGAATTTCCACTGGGACATATTAGGGCTACCTTTAACCTTCAGCAACAAAGTCAAAGGTACAAATGTGACAACTCCATAAGCCTTAAATCAGGTGTAGCATCATTAGTTACTGCATAGGAGAGGCAAATTCAGAAAGAGGGAGGGAGGGAGGAGAAAAGGAGGGAGGGAGGGAGGAAAAAAGGAGAAATGCCAAAGCTTCAGCAGTTTAACCTTTCCCTCAAAGAACTCCAATCTCTTCTTTGCTTGAGATGTCAGGCTAAAACCAAGTTTTAACCGAGACCCCCTTCTTCCCAATTCTGCTAAATCACCATTAGTCATCACAGTAATTTTTTGTCACTCTTTCTTTCTGTCATTTTAAGCCACTAAGAAGAACAAGAGGAAACAGATAAGAGCTAAAAGTAGCTGAGTTTGAGAAGGTGTCCGATGCTTGGATTTGCAGTCATGAACCAGCATAATTCAAATCTGGAGGAGAATGCAACTTCCAAACAGCAGAACCAGAGGTAAGATCAGATGAGCTTACAGAGAGAAAGTTCACAGTGTTCATATAAAAGTTCAAGAATTATATTAACATCAAAGCCATAAACAAAAATTTTGGAACAAAAAGAAAATTGAGTAATGCCTTTAAAATTCTGAGGAGAAAAATAAGAATGATCATGAAACTGAACAACTCGATTATCAATCGAATGTAGTAGCAAATAAAGCCCTTTTTGACACAAGATCTTAACAGTCAAAATCCAACCTACATTTCTTAGGAAAACTACTAGAGGATGCACACTAGCCAAACAGGGGTGAGCCAAAGAGAGGACATGATCCAGGAAATGTCACAACCAATACGTGGCATAGTGGTGATTTGAACAGGCATTGCTCCCATAGTCTGGGGCATTTGGTGCTGTTCTGAGAGGCTAGGGAGGGCCAGCCTTGATGTATGAAATATGTCACTGGAGGTGGGCTTTGAGAGTTTAAAATGCATGGTGTTGAATTTTCTCTGTCTAGGTTTTGCTTGCAACTCAAGATGTAAGCCCTCTGTTTCTGCTCAAACCATCATGTCTGCTGCTTGCTGCTGTGCTCCCCTGCTCTCATGCACCCTTATCTTTCTGAAGCTTTGAGCTAAGTACACCCTTCTTTCAATAAGTTGCCCCGATTATGGTATTTTGTCATAGCAACAGAAAAGTAACTAAGTCAAATATCTCACACAGATGGGCATATAGTACATGATTCCATTTAGATGAGGTATATGAAAATAGTTAAAGTCACAGATGCAAGAAGTTAATGGTGTGTTCCCTTTTCACTTTGCAGCCAGATTGTAAGCCCTTCCCTCCTTTGCTCCCAGTCCCACACCCCTTCTCCTCCCCTCTCGTTCTCATTTTCTCAAAGAAGGGGCGTCCTCCATGGGTGCAAAACCACACATGTTGCAGCAGAACAAGTGCATCCTCTCCCACTGAGGCCAGACAGGGAGCCCAGCACATCTGCTACATCTGTGTCCTAGGTCCATCCCAAGCATACTGTTTGGTTGATGGTTCAGTCTCTGTGAGCCCCTATCCTATTTCTCTACCCACCCAACTTCGTGATCTCTCTCTGTCTCTCTCTCTCTCTCTCTTCCCTCCCTCCCTCCCTCCCACTCTGTCTCTTTCTATCTCTCTCAAAGACAACAAAAAAACCCACAAAACACAAAAATAAATAAAATAAAAACAGACAAACTAAAAAAGAAAAAAGGAAATCATTAAGACAAGAAAAAAAGAAAGCTAGAAAAAAAGAAAGAGAGAGAGGGAGGGAGGGAGGGAAGAAGGAAGAAAGAAAAAAGGAAAGAAAAAAGAAAGAAAGAAATAAAGAAGGAAGGAAAGAAAGAGAGAAAGGAAGAAAGAGAGAACAGAGAAGTATAAAATGTGTTTTGTATTGGCCAACTATTTTGGAGCATTTGGCCAGTCCTAGAGTATGGTTGATATACTCAATGACATTTCATTGGAAAAAACTAATTTTCTCTTTCTAAATAGGTATTAATTGCAAAGAGTTGCTTAATTAGATATGGCATTTAGTTTATGTATACTAGTGTATATCTACATGTCTCTCTGAATACCATATGTATACAGGTACCTGCAGAGGCCAGAGGGAACCAGAGATGATGGAACCAGAGTTACACATTTGTGTAACACCTAATGGATTCACTAGGGACTAAATCTGGGTCCTCTCCATGTGCTCTTTACTCCTAAGCATCTTCCAAACCCTAATAAAATTAATTCTAAGAGCAATGTGATATTATATAAGAAGATAAATGGTACAATAGCAGATGCCTGGGAAGCATCTTGATGTTGCTCTAAGAGTTCATAGGAAGAGAGAGATGGGAAGTGTAGACAGAAGAAAATCTGTCCTGCAGAAGTGAGAGACCATTAAAAATATTTCAATGAACTGCAGATCTGCTCAACAGAAGAGTGCTTGCCTAGCACCCCCAGAACCTGCATAACCTGGTGCAGAAACAGAACTGTCCCTGAATTATCCCTGGTGATATAGTGGGCTTGAGGTTAGAGAAGTGATGTATCCTATCTAAAATTGTACAGCAAGTGATTATCTGAGCTTGAAGATGTGAACCCAGGTTAAGATGCTGACTCTCTTTCTCTACAAAGTGCAATTTCCAGGATCTGGATATGTGCTTTTACACACAGTAGCCAAAAGCTGTGCTCTACCATTAATCCGGTGCTTTCGTTAAACAGAGGGGAGGACTGTGGTAGAAATCAATTCTCTCTTTAGTGTGTTGTGAAAAAGGTTAAAGAAATATTTGCATCTGTGGGGCGCTCATTACGTTTCATATAACTGAGAGTTTCATTCAGTCATCAGGGTCACTGAGAGGGAAAAATGACAATAAATGCCTCTCAGGCAATGATGGAAAACACTGCAGTCTCAAGGAGTTGCAGGTTAGCAGGGAACATGAATGACACTTCAGTCAGTATCTGTGAAAGGATCAAGTGTTTCTAGAAACTTCTTCCTCTGGTAAATTGCTGTGAAATGTTGAGATCAATGTCAGATGAGCCATTGAAAGAGGATACAGAATAGATGTTAAGAGTAAGCAAACCAAATGAGGTCAATTAAGGGGAAGAGTTATGTGACCCTTGTTTGTATTTTCTAGAACAAAGAATTATGATTTTCTTTTTGTCAAGGCAGAACTGCTTGTGTTATTAGACATAATCAAATCTCAGACTGCACAAGTGTGTGTATGTGTGTGTGGTTGTGTGTATGTGTATCTGTGTACATAAACCTGTATGTGTGCATGCATGTGTGTGAACATGCATGAAGAGGTCAGAGGTCAACCTCAAAGTATTTCAAAAAGTTATATCAAAATGATATACCATTCATCTTTTTGTTGTTGTTGTTATTTTAGACAAGGCCTCTCCCCTCCCTTTATTGTTTCCTTCTCCTTTCTCATTCATCTTTGTCTCCTGTCTTTGTGTCTTATTCCCAGTCCTTTACCCCCTCTGGGACATATAAATCTCCTTCATGCTGAGAACTTTGTCATGGGGAGTCTTGAGCATTACAGTCACAGCCTTGGCCATCTTGTGACTACAGTCTATAGTGACTCTTCTCGGATCTTAGTGAAATACTGGATGAACTTGAATGAAACTGTCTATCGCAACATCCCCCTTCAGGCAAACATCCAAATCTGAGCCACCCATGCTCACACCAGGTCTGACAGGTCATCCCTCCCTAAATGTGTCCACACCCCAGGAACTACTCTCCAGATGACAGAGCAGTCAGGGAATTTACTACATTAGAATAAAGGTAACAACATGCTTCTCTCAAAACTTCTCTCTGCAGATTAAAATTCCATTTTGAAAGTGAACCCCAGAAGAAAGAACATTAATAAAGATGAAGAACAAAGTTGAGGGTTGATCTCCCAAAGAGTCTTCACGTCACTCGGTGACTGCCAGCTCCCCAGTGACTTTGAGCAACTTGAGCATAGACGATCCATACATCATATTTACACCTCTGTGTCCCTCAGCACTCATTACATTCCAAAACACACAGCCCTGGGGACTTCTTTATAAACTGATACACAGGGGAGCTGTGATTATCAGATAGGAATCGAAGTTGCCTGTAATCAATGGTTTTCTCAATAACATCCAACAGTGCAGGGCTTCAGTTGACCAAAACAGATGAAGAAAAGAAAAAAGTATTCTATTTCTAAATGGAATGGTGGGGTATTTCATGTAAACTGTTGAATTGGGCAGATTTATGATAGTTCTGCAGAAGTGAAAGTTTACAAGGTGTTTTAAAAGAAACTGATATCGCAGGCTATATAATTTCCACAAGCATTAAATGTAAGACTCTGTCTCTCCTCTGCATCTGATGGTGAGGTAAGTGCAGGCGTTGAACACTCCACCCTCCACCCCTAGTCAAATGGGATGATGAGTGATATAAAGTTAAGGAAAAATCAGCATCAGCATCGGAAAATAGGAAGGGTGCCATACATAAGCCAGTACGTAAGAGAGTGGATACTGTATAGGCTGAAGGAAATGAACAGAAGGTAGTATTTAGACTGTTCATAACTCTCCTCGTGACAGAGAAAAAGTCCAACAGGAAGTAGACATGCTCAAGAGTGACTAATTTGAAAGGATAAAGTCCTTGGGACAGGAAACCTCAACAATCCACATTCTGCTGTAAATTCTTTTTAGCAATCTAATTCTCTTGCTAGTCTTTCCCAATGGGCTGATAGGCCCCTCAGGAAGAGTGTTTGCTGCAAATGCTGGAGGCCATCACAAACAAGACTACCTTGGAGGTCCTAGGCTATGTAAAGATGCCATGAATCCAAACAAGAGCACTGGAAAGATGTGGCAGGGGAAGGGGGCATAACTTTCCTCAGCCATCACAAACACCATGGCTGACAAATCTTATGGCAAGATACAGGCTAGCAAGAAACAGTCAGAACACATGGATTTCATCAGAGCACGGAGAAACTTGAGAGAAGCAACGTATAAACAAATGCTGATAAGCAGATCCAGGAAAACAGGAAGACTCATCTCGTTACATTTCTTTTGGTTTCTCTTATTCTTCCCATAGAGTATGAGGCAACTTTCCTGGAAGACAGGTTGCCAAGGAAACAAAGAGCAACCTCTGTAGGAGCACCAGCTTTAAGGAAACTCTAGTTTCCACTGTATGCCTTCAAGAAGAATTCTGGTCTTTAAAACTTCTGTGAGAAGAGAAAAGGACAGAAGACACACACCAGATGGCAGGAGGAGAAAAATCTTCTGAATCTATTCAACCTTCATTATGTCAAAGAACACGCCCTAGTGCCATATGTTAAGGTGTTCTGCATTGAGAAACACAAATTATTTATTCCAAGAAACGTCTAGATACGTATGTTAATTTGCATCTCAGAATGATTCTAGAACCAGCACGTTTTAACAGGATCAGCAGTATGGGTAGAAAACATAGGTGTACTAGTCCTCAGTACCACCTGCCCATTGCATGCCTACCAGAGTACAACCACATAGACATTTCCTGCCACTAGACTATAAACAGAACTGAAGTATCCTCCCTGGGTTAGGGCTGAAAGACGCAGGTACAAGGCCTGCTTCCCTACACGTTGTTCTGATGTGAGCTGGGGATGGGGCTGAGGAAATGGCTCAGAAGGTGAAGGTACCATCTTACTGAGCCTCACAACATGAGTTCCATCCACATGACCCTCCTGGTGAAAAAGAAAAGATCATCACACCAAAGTTGTTTGCTCCCTAACATTTACACAGGCTTGTGTACACACACACACACACACACACACACATACACACAGACACACACACATAATAAGGATATGTAATCATCTGGGGTAGAAAACACCTGGAACCCTGAACTGTCAGATAGAAAAGAAATCTTAACTTCTCATCATTATGTTGAGTGCTGGGATTACTATGTCTACTGGACTGTGTAATGGCTGAAGATTCTCTCCTCCAAATTTGTTTCCCACTTCTGGAAAATGGCTTTGTTCTCACTTTTGTCCAGGGGAAGGTTGACTCTACACAGCCTTGGCAACTATTTGGACCAGTCAAATGTAGCTCAAGAAAGAGGTAACACTATCTGGGACCTAGGTCTTGGGTTGTTCATCCTCTTTGAACATCTTCATCGCCAAGCAAGGAAGCTGATGGGTCCTCTGAGAACCTGAATGAAGAAAACACCCATGACAGGCCACCTCTCAGCTTTTTTCTGTCCCTCTGGTAGTAGCTGGTTGACATCACCCATTGGAGAAAGCATCTAGAAACTGGGAGAAAAATGACAGAATGGTAAAGCTTGGGGTGAAGATGTAGGCTGGACCACAGATGTCCCTACATTAAAAATTTCTAGGAAACTGTGGTGTGACATTTGGTATAATGTATCTGAATCATCTTAATTTCCACCGGACCATCCATAGTTGTGATCTTCGGCTTTCCTGGATATAGTTGCTCATTTTTCTTCCCCTAGAGTCATCCAGATAGATAAACCCAAGGGGAATAGGTGTGGCATAGGCTGAATTTCATAATGGCAGCAGAGATGTCCTTCTTCATCTACCCATCATGTGACTGTTCCATTGAAACTTGGTACTAAATTCCCACCTTCTGGGATATCCATCAGTTGTACTTGGGAAGGCATGAATTTGTACAGATACTCAACAAATGGCTTTAGAATTCACTGAAGCTTTTCAAGGGTTTAAAACTTCTCTATCAGTGTTTTTAAGTCTGTTGATCTGAGAGATTATTTTTATAGGTGTAACATTTATATCACTTTCAGCAATGTATCACATAGCAATGGAAACACTGGGTAACATTTCCAAACATCCGTTTTGAAATGCTCTGTTACCTCATAATGTGGCTGATGGAGCATTCCTGCCAGGAAAGAGGAAAGCATTAGCTGGGTCGTTTTCAGAAGTGTGCAGTCGACGGTGGGGGTGTTTTTACCTGCCTGCTTTTACATTTGCCCCATACGCTTTACTTTTAACATGAGACTTTTATTTTGGGAATTCTGGAGATACCTGTGAGTGCTGTGAATTAGCTTGGGTAACAGTAAATTAAGCAACCCTGTTCTTGGCTGAATACTAAATCACTCTGCTGAGCATTTAGAAGTCAACTCAATGGGTGTTATCGTTATCATCTACCTTCTTCCTCTGAGTCAAGACGGTATCTGTCTTCTCTTGGTTCCAGCATAAATTCATATCAAAGGTCAGCGAAGTTTAAGATCTCTCTTAATTTAAATACATTTATTTACTATCTTAGTGTATGTACATGGTACGTGTGTTCACATGCCTGCCTCCCAATATGTGTCTCTCTGTCTGTCTGCCTGCCTGCCTGTATGTGTCTGTATGTCTCTCTCTCTCTCTCTCTCTCTCTCTCTCTCTCTCTCTCTCTCTGTGTGTGTGTGTGTGTGTACATGTGTGCGTGCATTGTGTTTCGTTTTAGGTATTTGTTTAGAGATAGATATGAAAAGAACCTGAAATTTGTTAGGTGTGGGTCTCTATGAGGAGTTGGGAGAAGGAACAGAATGTGATCAAATCTATATTGACGGAAATCTCAAAAATAAATAAAATACAAAAACAAATGTTTTAAAAGTGTTTTCCTCTAGAATCTCAGGAATGTGGGCTTGTGTTTCAGCCAGAGTGTTTACTTCTGGTGTTAGTACAAAGTTTTAGGAAAGTAAATCAATATTATAGAAATTTGACCCAAGCAAACCTATGACAATAATATACGTAAATGGAAAGAAACATGAACTTTACTGTAAAACAAAAAAAAAAAAAAAAAAAAAAAAGACTTAAAAAGACAAAGTATTGTATTTCTTTAGAGAATCAAAGCAACAAAGGTAGGAAAACACACTTTTGCTTCTAAGCATCCCCACAAATGAATTATGTGTCTCACTATTACTATCTGAGAGTATATGCTCTGAGTTATATGAATGAGACTCTAGAGAACCTGAAATCAAATACAGTTTTAGAACTGACTAGATGTGCGACCTTGGGCAAATGGCTTAGCCTGTGTCTTTAGCCCTTCATCCATACTCTGTTGATAACACAAGTATGTTTGTAGAACTCCTTTGAAAGTCAAAATGTTTATTGATATAAAACACATAGAACCCAGACATACAGTGCTAGCTACCATTGGCATTAGCATTGCCTACCCGCTCACAGACTATACCAGATCTTCATGTCTGGCTTGAAAATCCATTCTTACCTTGTGCTGACATCCAGTGTTCCATTTGTCTGTCTCCTCTTATTCCTCTGGTAAGATGTGCTTCATTGCTCTTGGTACAGGTTTAATTGTCTTGTTCTTCTTTTCCAAATACACTGTTTTTCCAGAGGAACATGAATGTATGTCATCACATTTCTAAAATCATTCAACTGGAAATGTAATTGCAATTAGGTTAAATTTTCCCATTGACTTGGAGGTAATTGGTAGCTTTACAAGTAACGTGAATGCTAAACAGCTTAGTACCTCTGAAGCTTTGTCTGATTTGAAATCAGGAACCCTTTCCAACCTGGGAAAGTCTGTACTGTCTCCATTTAACCAGATAAGCCAGGCTCAAAAACACTCAGTGACTCCCTTAGATCTGACTCTGGTATGTGGCAAAATCCAGGCAGCCTTCATTGTTTCACGTTGACCTAGCATTTTTTAAGGGCACAAACAAGGGGTTCTAAAGAGATGCCTTAGCCCCGAAGAGCACACACTGCTCTTCCAGAGGATCCAGGATCAGCTTCAGGCAGCTCACAATCACGAATCACTCCAGATTCCAAGAATACCAATCTTCCTTCTGGCTTCCACAGGCACACGCTTGCATCAAATCATGCTCACAGGTTTCCATGCAGATTCATACAATTAAACGGTTTTAAAACATATTTTTTTAAAGGCATCAAACAGAGCATTGGGAAATTTAGAGGTTAATTATGGTTCTATTGTGGACCTTTATTTTTTGGGGACTTTGTTCCCTCCTTACCACCCCACCCCTCACCAGATCCTTTTCCAGTTTTCTTTCTGCTCTTAGGATCTAGCATAACCTCTTTTCTCAAATGTGTGTACCCTTTTAAATATGATGTCAAGATAATGCAATATGTTTTCAGGGCAGAACCTACAGATTTTCTCTAATATGTGCTTAATTAGCATCACTAAGTGAAAATTAAAAAAACTAATGAGATGATTGTACAAAGCTTTATTTATATCTTTTCCTCATGGTTGCTCGCAAATAATTAAAAAATAGTAAAGAAATCTCCAAAGAGGTTAAAAATACTGTTTTCGTAGAACTCTGAAAGCACTCATCAATATTAAATTTTAAAATTGTGACTATTTCCTATACAGGTCAAAGACAAAAGGGGGCCCAGGGCCAAGAGTGAATGCAAACTTCAGTCCTAACCCAGAAGTTCTCCCTAGTTGATAACCACTCAAGGAAAACTTAGTTTTCTTCAATGGAGTCTCACTAGGCATAAAACCACTCTTAAGACTAGAACCCATACCCATCCATGGTTGGCCAACACAAAGTGAACTCTATGATAGCTTCATAGATTTTATTCCTGGGTTCTATTGTTTTCCATTAGACAATGCAGCTGTTCTGACATCAACACCATACTGTTTTCATTACAAATGTTTCTCATATGTTTTTCAGTAGAAATAAAGAAATGAAAAACAAAAGGAAAAAACTAAAATGTCTACATTCAGCTTGCTGATTGTGGTCATGTTTATATTGCTCTTGAGAAAATAAAAGTTGAGACTGCTAGTAAGCTCATACCCAAATCACTTTCAAAATGTCATTGTCTATATTATGGTGATTTTGACCAGAATAGCCTGATAGTTTGGGGAGCCAAATATTTGCAGACCTCAGAGGTGTGGTTTTTGTCCCGTTATATGTACCAGTCTTCCGTGACATTTTAGTCTTTTATCAGACTTTCAAACCCGTGCACACATACATATGTTATTCCACTCATGGTAAAGCAGGGTATGGGAGCACTTCCAGATGAAAGAAAATGATCAGGATAATGTGTCATGTTTTAGGATCTAGGCCGAAAATATGGATGCAGATATACCAAGATAATGGTCCACAGAGAATATAAATCTAGACAAAAAATAGAATCTCCCTCCTGTGCCCACAAGACACCATGTGGAAAACAGCTGGGCAATTTATTGGTACTGATAGGACCCTGAACATGCTCCCTGCCAAAAGGAGAGCGCAAATTCTTTTTTTGTTTTAAACATCATGTGAAACTAGTTTAGGAGAATTGGGTTTGACTGAGAAGCTAAGTTAATCATCTGACTAATTAATCTTCTAAAATGTATCAAGGGCTTGAGATCTTAACCTTGCCACCAAAGACTTGGGCAAGGACAGAAGTCTTTGACTCCAGAAATGTGTGTCCTTGATTTCTCGTCAGGTATGGCTCAGAGACTCTGAATAATGAAACCTGGGCTCAGCGTTAATGTCTGTATAACCTTAAAAATAGTTTTAGAAAAAGGTATGTCTACGCTTCAGTCCTTAAGTCTAACAACTTGACCTGCACCACAGAGTTTAAGAAATAGCTAACAAAATGAGAAAGTACTGGATGGAATGTCTTGTGTCTCCCAGGAACAGGTAGCATGTGGAACCAGCTTAGCTAAACAGAACATCCACCAGTAAAGGAAGTACTACATGCATTACTGGCCAGTATGGTAGTCCCTGACCATTAAACAGATCAGAGAATTCAAATCTTTCCAGGATAACAAGGCTTCCTACTTCCATAACGATGTGCTGCTACAGCCAGGGCTGCTACAGCCAGGGATCACTGGTCATTGAATGCAAGACCATTGATAACCTCCTTCTTTCAGAACCTTAACCTTATAGAGCTTGAGGTATATGTCTCTAGTTCCCTGGACCTAATACCATAAGCCTCTACATCAATTTTTCCACCCCACATGCCTTTGTCCTTAAGGCTCTTAATAAGCCAACAACATGAAAGTCATGGTTTGCTTATACATAATTTTCAACCACATAGTTAGAGAACTTCAATCAGCTGTTTAGCCATCTATGCTTACTAAGGACCAAAAGAAGATGACTGCAACCGAAGAACAAGTTTTTATTTAAACTTAATTAGTTTAAGTTAGACCCCTGTGGCTATTGATCAGCAAATTCATATACTTAAATATAATATTATAGTAACTCCAGTATGGCCTAATGTCAGAAACTGTGTGTTACGTGGATACTTGTTTTAGGCATGTCATATCTAGAAGAATGTTCAGTTTAGTTGTCTTGTCTATGGTCATAAATCGAACAAAATAAATCTAAACGAACTGTTGGGGGTTAAACACTTTGAGCAGCACACCCACATGTCACTCCTTTTCTATTACATGGTATACATTCCAAAAGCAACAAGTAATCTTGGATATCAAAAAATGCTACAAGAACTGGCCATGCTCACTACAGCATAACTGTAAACAATGAAACCTCACTGAATGCCAACATTTCTACTCAGAACTTCATCCAACGCAGAGACAGTGTAAATAATTATGAGTTTCTTTCAACATAGAAAGTGCATTAGTTTTTGTGGGATTAGACTATTGTCCTTTGTTTTCCTCATTGTTGTTTATCTGTTTTCTGTAAAAGAGTCTATAGGAGTTGAATGGACAAAATTGGTAAGATACAATTTCCTCTTTAAAGAACACTTTAGGGCTGGTGGAATAGCTCAGTGGGTGAAGGTGTTTACCAACCAAACACGATGGGCCTGAATTTGATCCCTGAGACTCACCTGGTAAAGGAAAAGGACACCTGAAGGTTATCTTCTAGCTTCCATTGTGTGCTGTAGCATGTATACACATGTGTGAGCATACACACAGATTCAGATATGATAGAGGATAGATGATAGATAGATAGATAGATAGATAGATAGATAGATAGATAGATAGATAGATAGTGGATGGATAGATAGATAGACAGATAGACAGACAGATAGTAGATAGGTAGATAGATAAGTAGATATATAGAAAGATACATATATAGAAAGATAGATAATGTATTATATTTTAAACCTAAAGATACCTGAATTAAACCGTTGAGAAGGAGTTGGATTTTATTTATAGATTACTATTATATTTATAATAGCTCTCCTAAAAGGGTACAAGATTTAGAGAAGGCGCAGTAGAGAAGCAAAGTACCCAACATTATTAGGCCTCTCCGAACAAAGTGGTGCTTGCCTGAGATTGATAAATTGCCATGATGTCATTACCTGACACCTGGAGGGAGAAAAGGAAATCTAGAGTGTGGAGAAGGCGTGAGGAAGAACAAGGCAGTAAGGAAAGCATGCATTTGAGAAACTGTGTGTAATTTCAAATCCTGACCTTCCATTATAGAAGTCATACCTAGAAAGAGGCCTTAGGACTTCATCATGTACAATGTCACTTAGTATGTTCTCTCAGGCAGCTCTTTCTTTTACCAAAGACATATTCTTTCCACACCCTTAGTTAAAGTCTTAGCCATCTTCTAGATTGGCATTTCCTTCATTTTCTTTAATGAAAAATATAGAAATATTCAAATCTGAAAATGTAACTGATACCTTCCAATGCTTCCTCTGGTAAGGTGAAAAGATGACAGAATCTTCCTTGTTGTGTTGTCAAAGAAGATCCCAGGACAGTTTGTGTCGTGTGGCAGCCACACTTCCTTAGGAGGGGCTGGAGACTTGACACCTTCTCTCTTAGGAGATAGAGCTGTAAACCAAGCATTTGATAATGAAAACTCAGGCTCTTATCCCTGCTCAGCTCGTTGCTCCTCTGTGTGATCTTGGGCAAGTCACTCACCTTCCTGAGCTTCAGCTTTCTTGTGTCTCTGTGAAAGAAAAAGGAGAAATGACGCACATTAAATAAGGGTAAGCTCTCAACTTTTGACAATAATCTAAGCCGGAGAAAATAAGTCCAGGGATTGTTTTGTAATGTGATTATCATTAAAAAATCAGCCATTTTTAATTGACTTGACTCAACCACACTGCTATGTCAGTTCACGAAATACATTTATCTACAGCAATTCCACACAGCAAAAATTACAACTGAAGGAAGGTTAGTGTTTACAAACAGACCATTATGACTTTATATTTATAAAGCACACGCATAAGAAGCCTAACAGTTGCTTAATAAAAATATGTTAGGTTATCTTGAGGTCTGAGAACCAGGGATGGCTATGTCAGGGAAAAGTCACTGCACATAGAATTTGCCATGGGGTGTTTTGAACTCTTGTAAAAATCTCATTTCTGTCCCCTTTTCTGCTCCCCTTTGTCTCCCTTAACCCATCATTGTGGCCAAAGCTAAGGCGTCATTCATTGGTTCAATTTCTCAGGAAGTTCACACTCACACTTCTGATTAACATAGTGCTGATGGTCTGAACCACAGCAACAAAACAAGAAATGAAACTCTAAATTTCAAATTCTGAAATTCTAAAAATTTTAAAAATAAGAAGAACAATGAGTGAGCCTACCATTTATTCTCAGAAGATATACTTGGATACACAGACAGCAATAAAGATTCTGCTAATCCTTCACCTCCCTGAAAGAAGTACTAGCATGAAGAAATGGATTTATGAAAGTCACTGGATATGATTTTGATATTTAAAAAGTTAATGATATCTCTGAAGGCACCAACAAGCAGTTAGAAAACAAAACTTTAAGAAAATACCATTTCCCAGAATTTCAGAAACATCAAACCTTTACCAATTATTCCACTTTAAAGGAGTACTTTCTTTGTTGTTGTTGTTGTTGTTGTTGTTTTTATTATTTTTCCTTTTATATTGGATATTCTCTGTGTTTACATTTCAAATGCTATCCCCTTTCTTCCCACTCCCATCCCCCGTCCCCATTTCCTTGCCTCCATGAAGATGCTCCCTCTCCCAGTCACCCTCTCCCACCTCAACCTTGGCATTTCCTACACTGGGAAAACGAGCCTTCACTGGACCAAAGGCTTTTCCTTCCACTGATGCCAGACAATGCCATCCTCTGCTACATATGAAAATGGAGCCATGGGTCTCAACATGTGTACTCAATGGTTTGTGTTTTAGTCCCTGGGAGCTATGGAGAGTTTGATTGGTTGATAATGTTATTCTTCCCATGGGGTTACAAAACCCTTTCAGTCCTTTCTCTAGCTCCTTAATTTGGGTCCTCTTATTCAGAGCGATGGTTAGCTGCAAGCATACTCATCTGTATCAATATGGCTCTGGCAGAGCCTCTGAGGAGGCATCCATATCAGGCTCCCCCTAGTAAGCACTTCTTGGCATCAGCAATAGTGTGTGGATTTGGTGGCTGCATATGGGATGGATTCTCAGGTGAGGTGGTCTCCGGATGATCTTTTCTTCAACCTGCTCCTCTATTTGTCCCTGTATTTCCTCCTGTGAGTGTTTTGTTCTCCTTTCTAAGAAGGACTGAGGTTTCATAAGAGATAGGTGTTTCTGTTATAGTGCTGATTGTAACATCAATAAAAAAATGTTTCAAGTTCTATATTTTTTAAATCATCCTCTAATTGTATGCAAACCTCACATTATTAAAATAGATCTCTAGATTTTTTTTGTAGAAAAAAATGGTTAGAAGTTTGAGCAAGACAAGTCACACATGAAAGATTACCCTATGTATAAAAACCATCTAGAATAAATAACACCATGGAAACAGAATACAGACTGACAGTTGCCAAGTGCTTGAAGGAAGGTAATAGAGCCTGATTCTTGGGTCAGTCTGACTTTGGAGTGATGGAAATGTTTTCACGGGCATTAGATACACAGCACTACAGATGCACTAACGTGGCCGACGATCCACCTTTTGTGTTCATCCTTGTGCTTTGGGAATTACATCTCGATGATTTTTTCGCCTTAGGGGATGGATGTTCAATTGGAAAGAAGACCTGAGTATGACTGAAGCTAGAGTTAGTCATTGTTTATCTAGAAGCCTTGGTTGTTTGGACTTCAGTTAAGACCTTTACTCTGCAGAAAATTCTTTATATACTTTTCCTTGTTCTCAACACTAGTTTAGCCATAAGGAAAGCCACAGAGAAGCTGAAGAACACTGCCTGTCTAACAACAGATCTGGATTCCTTATCTCCCACATTCTAAAGTACTTTTCAAGAGATCAGATCCACAGATAACTGCTGCCCTTCAGGGTTAGACAATGAAAGAGATTTCTGATTCTTAACAAAGAATGTGAGATGAGAAATTATAAATCATTCAATCTTCTGCCCTGAGAACAATCATTCTTGGCTACTGGATGTAAATTATAAAATCCCAATCACCTATTCCTTCTGGACTAAAGCAACAGAGGGTCAAGTGGTTTTCCAGTAACTGAGAGAAGACCTCTACACTGAGTCCCAGTATTACTGCTTCAAGTCTTTTTATTCTATTGTGAATGTCTTATATGTAAATGAATGCCTAAGTCCCCTAGAAATCTGGAGTTCTCCAACTTTCAGCCTATAATCCCCTGCAATACTGCAGTCACCAGCTAAATCTAAGCCCTTGTGTGCTTTGTGCCAAGAATACTGTTTTTATTTTTTACAAATTGTATCTAAATTACTTCATAAAATAATGTGGCTATCTGCTCCAAGCTGCTGTCAAGACTGGAGCCAAAAGTTTTGCTAGGAGAAACAGAGCAGGCTGAGCCCATGGTCTCTTAAGGAAAAAATGGAGAAGAATACATCCCCTGGGGAGAGGCTGGGGTAGATACCGGATGTCATGGTTTCCTCTCAGTGGTGTAGCAGTTGCTCTTAAAAGTAATGTGCATCCTAGGGGAACTCTGACACTACAGAGGCTCAGAACTCCTGAAATTATTTACTATCTGCCTGTCTGAACCACTATTATGGTGCAAGTAAAATAGAAGGGCGGCATCCCAACATTCTTGAATGCCTCGACAAGATCTTAATATGAAACCCTGTCATTCATTCATTCATTTAGCAAATGTTCGCTTGGATGACTGTTGAGTTATAGGCATATATATATATATATATATATATATATATATATATATATATATATATATATATATATATATATATATATATATATATATATAGAAGCATATGCAGGAAAAGCTGAATTCCCACCCACCCCGGAGATAATCATCTCTTGGCAGTAGTGATAACCATAAAAACAGATTGCCACTCCATAATGAGATTAGAAAGAAAACCATTCGAGGTGGATCATTCCTACTTGGGAAGGTCATTGGGGTAGGGGTGTTGTTGATTTGTATTCCTTCATTCTTTATTGCTTAGAAAAAAAAACTATTAACTACAATGTAAATTATGTTTGTTATTCCTTGTTCTAGATCCACACATTTGAATTAAATAAATTTGTATGTTTTGGTTGCAACTTGCTGACAATGCACGCTCTGGTCTCTTCTATTGACCTCAAGAGATAAACCTTTCCCCCAAAAGGCTGCTTTTAGTCATCCTGCAATTTGGTAAATTTTCATCCAATATATCTTTTTTCTTTACACAATATAACATTTAAATTCCTTGATAAATATTCTTTAAAGCACATTAAAATTGAGTTTATTTCCTATTTTAATATTCAGCTTATTTAAATAATGCTTATAGAATCTTTTCTATCTGTATCACATAAAAGACACTTTTATTTATCATATTTATTTCCATGGATAATATTTTATAAAATTATAGCATTATGAATTTTATACATGCTGATATTATGATTGTTGTTATTTGAAGTTATTTCTACCAAAGACATATTTTTAAAGTCCCAGTAAAACTTTGCAAATATCAATCTCAATAGGGCAATTTGATCTGTCTGTTTTTAATGAATTGAAAAAATAATAATTTGCATATATTTTATATTGTCAATATTATGTTATGTCAACTGTCTCCTTGTACATGGTTTGTCATAAATCTATCAGCTGAAACCAAAACACTTAAGAAGGACTGTTCAATTTCAGAGCCTTTAACTTTACTTTAGAAGAAATAAAATGGTAATCCAGAAATGACAAAGTCAGAAACAATTCATTTGGTGTAGTTTCCAGTATTTATATTCATAGAAATACTCAGTACGGTACAGAAAATTAAGATTAATATCTGCCTCACTCAGTGAAATTTTCAATCCTTGGGAATAAAATAATGTATTATGTGTCTCAGGGAAGTGAATATGTTATTCAGCCTGCCCCAGGTGACATTAAGTAACTGTGCACAGAGTATGATACCATAAGCATTTTCATTGTGTTTATGCAGTTGCTGATGTCTGCCTTTCGAGTATTTCATGTAAGGGAGAGACCAGTAGTCTTATTAGCATTCCTTAGTGCCCAGCATCCTGAAGTGCAGTCCTCACATCCACCAAATCCAGGGAGCCCTACTCTTTCTCCTTTCCCAGTCGATGACCTGTGTCCATCTGCTTCCAGACACTCTAGTGAGGAAGGATCCAGAGGTGGTCACCCAGTCATCATGGCATCTCATACACCAGGGCTTCACCATACATCTACCGCTCTGCGTAAATTCCATCAAGGCAGCTAAAGTTTCTGTTTCAGTCGCTATTATAGATCTACAACCCCACCCTGATTAAATTACTCATAATTAGTAGACACCTGGTAAAGGAAATGTGTGTTTATTGACAATATGTAATTTGAGAGATCCTATGCTAACTACTTTAATTAGCCTATGCTAACTCCTTTGATTATCATTCCCATTTTAAGGGTAATCTTCAAGTCATCCTTCTGAAAGGGAGGATATTACATGTCTAATAAAATGGGAAACCAAGCCCCACTACTGCATAAAAGGTAGTAGGAATTCTTCACAGATTAGATATTGGGGAGTAAAAAAAGTTGTCAGAATGGATGGGTATTTAGAGAAAATATAAGCCAGTGCCCGTTTTACTGATGGAAACCCCTGCTTGTGGAACTCACTTTCCAAAGTCTCACAGTAGTTAGAGTTCAAAGCTGAACATAAATCCCACTTTCCGTCCTTGCTGGAAGTTCTGGGACTCTGTTTTAATTTCTCTGGCTATTGCCTTATTTACAAGAATGAAGAATTAAAAGCTACATGTCCACCCCCAAAGATAAACTGTTTTTCTAATCACGTGTTATAAACCATCCACACAGCACCTTCTGACACACACCAACCCTGGAAATTTTGTCTACTTTCAATGACCCTACATGTGGTACTTGCCTTTTAAGATACTAATCTTGGATATGGCCTTGAACACTGGAATTTCTGCACTTGGCATGGAAACATTTAGCAAGGAACAGAACATACATTATTTTTCTTGTTTTAACTTGACTTCATTGTTCACCAACTAGAGTTTTCTTTCTGTGAAGTATGACTGAGCACCTTATGACAGGGTTTAGCATTAAAATCTGGACTATAATGATCTCCCTTTGTCCATGGACCCTGACAGTCTGTCAAATAAGGCTAAGTGGATTGTTAAAAGCATAACTGTGTCATTAGGTAATTCCTCAGGTTGGCTCTTGGCATCTGTCCATGCTGCACAGGGCAAAGTCAACAAGAAATGGGATCAGGGAGCAGAGAACAGGACATGCAAACGTGAGCTTGCACTTCTGCCTAGCTAGGTCTTGTTGCTGGTTCTGTCTAGATTCCTGTAGCAGGCACGATTCAGGCTCCCTCTTTTCCCAGGGAAACCCCTGTTTTGTATTTCAACAATTCCTGATTGTATTTACTTACCTCCTTCAGAACTTATCTAAAAGGATGAGAGTATTTATCAACTGGAATTGAATAATTGGACCACATCTGTAAGATACTGGTTTGGTGTCTTACTAAGAAAGTAAAGCAGACATTGATGTAGCACTTCCGTTTACAATGAATTCACTCCCAACTTTCCTGGTGGGATGATTAAATACATTTCCTGACACTTTCCTGCCTGTCCCCACCCCAGCTCCAAAGTTTCATCTCAGGGTGACCTTTTTGGAGTCTAAATCTCATTCTGTCACTCCTGCTAAAGTTCTTCCACAGTGCTTGGCATATACCGAATGAGGTGTCAACACATCCACGAGTCAGGTTGACAAGTGCTTGAATACTGGCTCTGACTTTTCGGGCTCTGACCTAATGTGGTAACTTGTTAATCTGCTTCTCACTACAGCCCGCCAATATGCTCTAGATTCCTGAATGGAGGACACACACATGCAGCCTTATGTACAGTATGCCCTAAGCAACTCAAAGGCTGGGCCATTCTTGCTACCCCAGACCTAACTGAGGAGGTGGACCCTGGAGCCTGCTTCCCTGACTCTTAGATAGCTGGATGCTTTCTCTCCTGCTCCCCCAAGTCCAATCTCTCTGTTTCCCTGTCAATGGCGATTCTGCATTCTAAATACTCCTGTCTCCTGTCTCCTGATCCCTTGCCTGGCAAATCTAGAGCCATGCCTCTGTCTCTCTACCCAGGCATTAGCCACAGGCAACTTTATTTCACCAATCAAAGCCAACTGGAGGCAGAGACCCTCAGTGTCTTACAGGTAGACATGCCATTTCCTGTGTAGTTTTGGGGGGCTAAATTAATACAGCATTAGAACCAATCTGCAACACCAACCAACCCATCTGCTCTCTCCTGCCTCACACCAGGAACCTCCTCATTCCACAGTGCTTGACTGTTATGTCTCTTGCAAAGCAGGCAAGAAGGAAAGACAGCGGTAGGTGTGACTAGATGACAGCATATCCTTTGTTCAGAAAAAGACCAGTGGAGGTAGAATTCTAGTACAGGGACTTAAGGAGCCTATAGAAAGGGGCATGTGAAGAACAGACTAGGTTTTTCCTGAGGCTGGCCTCTGAGAGCAATACTCGTGAGAGGTCAGTTAAAGAATGACAAGGAATTGAGAAGCAGTGGAACTCAAACATCACCTCATCACTAACAGTCACTATCGTGGGAGAGAAAAACAGTCTAGAAAGTACGATACTTCACTTCTAGGAATCAAACTACTTTGGTTTCAGGAATCACAATTATTAACCAAGTGAAGGACATTTCCAAAGTGATGTAGTCATGGGCTAGAAGCAGGTGGCCAACGGGGCACAGAATTGAGGCATTTCCTGCCTTTATGTGTGTGCTTGGGTGGGGGATTAAACTAAACAGACTAGTGAATGAAGACACATGCACAGAGTATTTTCTTGCTCTCTGTAGTCCTTTATCAAAGTGAGAGAACATATCTTATCCAATTTACCACCTCTGAATCACAAAATATTCACACCCAATCATCTGTTTAGGCACATATATTCTACTAAAGATACTGCACTTAATTGTGTGAGAAAAACAAGAATGTATTGTCTTTCTTGGGATTGCTATTACCCATACTCACATACGGACCTCTACAGACACACACACATGCTCTCTCCCTCTCCCCCTCCCACTTCCCCTTTCCCCTTCTCTCTCCCCTATTCACCCCTTCCTTCTCCTCCTCGCTCCCTCCCCTCCTTTCTCAAAAACATTCTAGTAGTACATTTTGATGGTATTATGGAAATTATCATTAAAAGAATAGATCTGATTATAGAATTAAATAACACTCCTAATAATTGAATTTTTCAATGAAAATTTGTATTAAACTGGTTGTCATTTTTATACATATACAAGGCAAATCTAATGGCATATTGTAACTAGTGCACAACTGTATTCTGTTCTCATTTGTGTTTCTTTAAGCTACTTTTCAGGACTAGAATATATTCTCAACTGAAACACAATCACAGTGATTGAAATTTGATGTAACACAAGGCAAGGCAGGTTCATGAGGGACCAAGGTTGAAATATCTCAAATAGTCAACTTCATTCTATCTAAGTAGCTGTCCCACTCATACAGTCTTTAAGCCAAGAATGTTTCAAACAGAGAGGATGATGAGTCCATTTCCAAAAAGGCCTCCTGAAAGCATATAGAAAAAAATTAAATGGGAGAAGAAATGGCAAGGTAGTCTGCATGGAGGAGGAAATGTCTAAAATCAATTCTAGGAGTTGGGGTTGAAAGTTCAATAGGAATTCCACTCTGCATTTTCAGATGAGGCTTCTGCTTTTGGTGCCTCTTGGTATTCTGTTGGGGACCAGCTAAATCAGTTTTATTTAAATTAAGAATTTTAAAATATGAGGTGCAGATCTAAACAGAGAATTCTCAACAGAGGAATCTCAAAATGTTGAAGAAGCACATAAAGAAATGTTCAACATCTTTAGCTACCAGAAAAATGCAAATCAAAATAATTTTTAGATTATACTTTATACCAATCAGAATAGCTAAGATCAAAAACTCAAGCAACAGCTCATTCTTGGTAGGATGTGGAGAAAGAGGAATACTCCTCCATTGCTGCTGGGATTACAAATTTATACAACCAATCTGGAATTCAATCTAGCAGTTTCTCAGAAAATTGAAAGCTGTTCTACCTGAAGACCCAGCTATACTGCTTCTGTGCATATACCCAAAAGATACTCTAGCATATAACAAGGACACATGTGCCACCATGTTCATAGCAGCCTTATTTATAATAACCAGAACATGGAAACAATCCAGATGTCCTGAAAATGAAGAATAGGTACAGAAAATGTGGTTAATTTACACAACAGAATAGTATTCAGCTGTTAAAAACAAGAACATTATAAAATTTTCAGGCAGATGGATGGAACTAGAAAATATCATCCCAAGTGAAAGGAAAGGAAGTATTATATGAAAAGAAAGTATGCATAATGTGCATCAAAATCCCCCACTCCTTCCCACCCCACACACCAATTAACCAGGGAAATGCACTTGGTAAGGGATAACATCTTGTTAATGCTAGGATGTCCATAAGATAGCTCAAGTGTAATTTATCTTCATAAGTTATAAATGCATGTGATTATTCACTAATAGAATATTATGACATTTACATAATGAATAAATGCCACCATAGATTAGCCAGTTAAAATACATAGATGGTAAATGATGAAAATTGTCTTTAACTTCATCTTTTGTGTTAAGATATCCACGTTCATGTGAAAGCTGACGTGGAGGAATTGGCAACGTTGTCGGGTCTCTACGTCACGGTGCCAGGAAACACCATTAGGTGCACTGGAATGGATTAGCCCAGAATTGTCATAGCTGTGGTAAAAATAACACTGCTGAAAACATTCTCCCAAATGTAGAACTTAATACCTGCCACCTTTTGCATATGTGTTTTATTTAATAATTTGCTCTTATGATAGAAGATGCATCAAGTACAAGAAGTGCTTCACAGTGGGATACATGTGGCATTCTTTCCCCAGTGCCAGCATCTCCACTGTCTATATCCCCAATGTCAACCACAAGGTTTCCACTGTACCTCTGAGGGCTTCTTCCAAAAGCCGTATAATCCTGGTCTGACCATGAGAACAATTCCTGAAAAATCTTAACTTGGACCATTCAGACCAGTATTAAACAAATTACCCTGTGTGAAACTGTCAGAGACCAGAGAAGCAAAGGGGACATGATAGATGTAATGTAGGACTGGCAGCTAGGATGACATCAGGAAAAGCTCCTGCAACACAAATAAAGCAGAGAACTCAGAGACCAGTAGTCCAGTCATTGCTGGTTGACAGGAACATGCCAGAAACAGTTTGTGAGGTGTGATGTCTGCCTTACACAAATCCATGATGTTAAGAGGTGGGAAAACGGATGCATAAGGTTAGCAGTCAGGGAAACTAATCAGAAAACAGAAGTCTGGGTACCACATATCTAAATGTACAAGATTCTAAAATAAATAACTCTACCAAAGTGTACATGTTTTTTAGACTAAGGGAATTAATTGCTCAATAGGTAAAATACTCATTGAGTACAGATGAGGGCCTAAGTTTGAATTTCTAAAACCACCTAAAGTCACACACAGTAGTATGTACCTGAAATGTTAGTGTTCTTATATGTCAGTGTGTATATACATACATTGGCACACTTACACAAACACATACCTTGGTTTACACACAAACACACACACACACACACAATTTTATAATTTTCCCTAATCCTTGCAGAAATTAATATCAGTGATGTAATCAACATCCAGGATATTGCTTTGAAAAGAAACTTAGCATTAGTTGGCTTCAGAAGAATCTCAAGTTCAACATATCCTAAGACCATTTCAGACAAATAAATGCAAATCTTTTTTCTCCTACTCCATAGTTGATTATCAGTACTTAAGAAGATGCAGTGCCTAACCACTTTAACAGACAAGAAGAAAGTAATAGAAGCTGAGAACCAAGTCTGTGTCAGGCAGCCAACTTTCCTGTGTCCTCTTTCACCCTTGTAGTGGCCATAGGAAGCCCGTCTGTTGAGTGAAGAAGAGTCCAAGAGGCTAAACCATTATGCCTAATGTCATGTCATGTTATTGTTATGGACCAGAAACAACAACAGCTCTTCTCTCCCTCCCTCCCTCCCTCCCTCCCTCCCTCCCTCCCTCCCTCCCTCCCTCTCTCTCTCTCTCTCTCTCTCTCTCTCTCTCTTTCTCTTGCTAAGTTGTTCCCCAGTGCTTTCTTCCCTCAGAGCTGCCTCCTATGGTATGCTAGGCACAAAAGCCTTGTGAATTGCCACATGAGTAGACTCTGTACTTATATGTTCATGCTATGCCCAACACAGATGTCTGAAAGCCAGATGAGCACTTGTACTGACTGAAATACCCAACTGAGAGAGGAGCATTTAAGCATCCTTTCAAAGCACCAGGAGCCCATACCTCCTGTGAGCTCTCAAGTTCCTCTTTCTCAGTCTGAGGGGCTGCCCAGGGGAATGTTCTGCCTGCTTTGGCAGCTTGGCAAATTCTTCCTTTCTGCTGCTGGATGCTCTATGCCAAACTTATCCAGGGCAGAAGCCTTCGAGGCATATTGGTAATGCTAGGCAGTAATAATATATCAAATTCATATAGTCACTTTTGCCAAATGAAACTTAATTAAGCACAAAAGTGGGTTACTGCAATGAAATGCACGTGTGTTCTCGAAAGTCATGCATGCCTTGGGGTATTTGGAAAATACCGTAAATGCGTGTTATTACAGGAATCTTGTTATCAGCCAAAAAGAAGTCTTTAGATCCTGAGACTATGTTTTGCAATATGTGAGCATCTTGGAATCTCAGTGGGAATGTGTCGGTTTATCTGCATGAGCTAAACTACATCTGTGCCCAGGCCAAGGCATGATCTTCCCCCTCACTAATCACAAAACAATGAGCTTTACTGCTTTCAAGTTTCATCAGTTCTTTCAAATGCACATCAAGTTTTCCAAAGGTCTAAGTAACCCAGAGACTTGCTGTGATCATTTTGGTTCTAGCTAAGAGCACTATTTGCAAGCAGTTATTTTAGATTTACTTTTAAAATTTCATACACAGTTTAATCTGGAGGGCAACAATCATTCTATTCAACTTCTTTCTCTCATTAAATAAGAAGCATAGTCCCAGATTGGTGACTCTTGACAGGAGCAGTGGGGTACAGGGCATTTCATAGGATGGAGCAGGTCTGCTCATTACCCAAGAACTAAGATGGCAGAATGGCTCACTCACAGGGCCACACCTGGAATAGAAAAACCCATTAGATTATCTTCACCCCAAAATATTTATGACACAGTCTTGTACAAGTCATGGATGCAGAGGGAAAAAAAACATAATCAAATATAATCACCCAGAATTCAGCTATGTGCATATCACAGAGTGGTTAGAATGTAACAGGTCTCCTTGTCCAGACTGCGATGCCTGGGAGTCGTATACTCCAAGCTTGAAATCTGAGCTACAGGTTTACTTCTCCCACTTGCCTCCACATTGCTGTCCTGTACCACCTGAGGTCACTTACCTACCTGGATCTCCATATCTTCATTTATAAGAATGATGGATTGGATCAGATAGTGTTTAATGGTACTTTAGGTCAAATAATTCATGAATTGTTACAATAAGTCTTTTACAGGTCAAAATATAAAGAGACAGCAAGCTTCAAAAATTCTATATTTGAGACCAAAGAAATGGCTCAGGGATTAATGGCACTTACTGCTCTTTCAGAAGACCTGGGTTCTATTTCTAGTACGCACATGGTGGCTTACAGCCATCTGTAACTCCAGTTCCAGGGGAACCAATGCCTTTTCTGGCTTCTGCATGTACCAGGCACACAAGTTGTGCACATACATACATTAAGGAAAACACACATACACACCCATATACCCATACACACATATACACACATATTTGTCTTATATATATAACAAAACATTGGAAGGTTATTCCTGATAAAGGGAAGCTTTTCTAAAGTGAATATTTATGTTCTGACAAGTTTTATACATTGAAATCCTAACTCCATTGAAACATGCGGTTTTGGGCTGACAAAGTCAGAGCCCTTCTGAATGAGATCAGTGCCTTTATAGAAGAGGCGTATAGAATTTCGTTTCCATCCACTAAGTAAGCCTGCGTGGGGAAGGCATCATTCACTATGTGAAGATGCAAGAAAGGCATCCCCAACTAACAACAAGACTGACTCTCGGCAGACACTAAACCTGCAAGCACATTGTTCATCGACTTACTACCAGGTCTCAGAAATGTGAGAAAGACACTTCTATTTTGTATTATCAAGCCAGAGTATGACACTGTTATAGCAACTCAAACAAACTATTGTAGAAACCAAGAGATATATAAGCTCAGAACAAATCTACATAGGGCTCTACTGTAGGGTAAAGGGGTCTTCAGACACTATTAAGTCAATGGACTATCAGAACATAGAGGCTAATGGAGGTGAGAAATGTAGTCATTGTTACACTTACTGAGATTGGAACCTTAGCCCAAGAATGTAGTAAAGTATTTATTGGGAAAGCAGTAGGATATACAACTTATTTTTAATTTTGTAAAGAAACAAATCTTTTGCCAGTTAGGTGGACAGATATGTAAGTCAATATGGCAAAACATTAACAACAAAGTAGCCTGCACACAGGCTCAAGGCATGCTTTGCTCGATTTCTAGAACCACCTTCTATAAGTTTGCAGTTGTTCCAGAGAGTTTTTTCTTTTCTTTCTTTCTTTTTTTAAATCTAAGCCATGCAACCAATTACTGCCAGAATCAGAGTTACAACAACATTCGATTCAAGAGCAAAGTTAGCCATTTCAAGAACCTCAAAAATATATGGTGGAAGCTTCAAAAGCCATGACATCCTTCAAACATAGTTAGCACAAAACCAACATTTCAATCAATACCAGCCATGGGCAAGGTCAACTTAAAAGACCTTCCCACTTGATTTGGCAATGACTCACCTCCTTAAGGAGTCTGATATCATCCAACTGTATTATTATGGTCTTTCTGTGATTCTAAAACCTTTAATGAAGACTGGACTGATAACTCAGTGGCTATTATATTTGTTCTGCAAATACAAGTATCTGAGCTCAAATCCCAATAACCAATGTAAAGCCAGACTCAATACTCCTGTTCAAGAAGAGAAGCCAGTACAGAATAATCTTCCCCAGGAGCTTGGGGGCAAGCTAGCCTAGTGCACAGAAGGGCAAACAATAAGAAGTCTTGTCTCAAACTAATTGGAAGGTAAAGACTGACACCTGAAGTTGTCATCTGACCTTCACATTTATACAAACATGAATGTACACACACATAATATATATGTCCACAAAATTATAAGCAACACACAGCTATCAAATGCAGAAAAATACATTAGTCCACTTTTTTGTGTCTACATCAAACAATAGGTTGACTTTTGTCTCTCCAAGTATGAACAGGAGAAGGCTAACACTGCAACACTCAGAGTTATGACTGATAGTTGAATAGTAAGTTTCATGACAGAGTATCCCTTACAGTCCTTATTTACACAGGTACAAAATAGTGGAATAAATACCCATGTATCTCTTCCTCCAAAAGACATTATTACTGTGCTTTGGCCCCAGTCTCTCTATAGTCTGTTCCATGAGTCCACACTGGGTCGGTCTGCGCACAGAGAACAATTTACACACACGTCATAACACTTTGATGTTCTTCATGGATGAGCATAGTTCTAACCATAGTCTTGGTCACTTAGAGAATGTATGAAAGAATGAATATACATTTGTCCTAAGTCATTCATAAATCTAAGCACTAGACACTGCCCAGGAAGTTTTAGAAATGTTGACATGTATTCTGTGCTACAGAAAGAACTAAGCCCTAAATCAAGGTTCTGCCCACAGGAAGCTTATAATTGAGTTGCCATCTCAAGAAGCACATGCTATAGGCAGCCACACAAGTGATCTACACTGACCCTGGAGAGTTCATCTGTACTATGTATATTGGTACAGAAGAAACTCCAAGGGTAGTTGCCATATTTTTGGTTATCTATAATTAGCAACCCTAAAGTGCCATATTCTCTTGCCTCCTGGCCTATTGTACCAATAGCCCTTCTGCCAAGAATGTTTTCATTGTCAACCTTACCACAAAATGGGCCCACTTCTCAACACCCAAACAACTTTCTAGTTGATGTCATCATCTACAAATAAAACAGTTTCCCTAAGTAATTCCCTCCTGGCCTACAGTAGACACTCTTACTGTGCTCTTGCTCTGGACCGTCGTCCATTCTCATATTTTACTTAGCTTGTGGTATGAGTGTTCCTCAAACTGCTGATGAGAGTTCTTGGATTACACAGCCCGGATCCAACCCTAGGGATGTCAAAGTCTTGAGGCCTGAAGCAAGTTGGTCAACTCTATCACTTCTGCATCTCCTGAGGGGTTTTATCTCATGAGCCAATGCTTGGCAGATCTTGAGTTAACTTCAAATGAAGAAACTGTTTGAAAGATTCAATAACTGACTCAATAAAGCAGACCAATGAGTGTAGGGTCAAAGCCAACCCTGAGGATATGGAAGACATTCTTTTAAAATACCATACTGATGTTTTACCAGTGACTGACAAAGGCTGTTGTTGTTGTTGTTGTTGTTGTTGTTGTTGTTGTTGTTGTTGTTGTTGTTAAGGAAATCATTGGGCTGTTCAGAATAGTGGCTGCACAAGTAAGGAAAAATTGAACCAAGTCTGACTGTGCATAGAGAACAATTTTCATAAACATCATGACCAAGTGACTACAAGAGATCTTTCACCATTAGGGTGGAGTTAGGTTGAATTTTTGGAAGTGGGCAGGGGAAAATGCCAAATGATTTCTGATTGCAAACTAAGACCATTCCTACTCTGTCAAAACCTTAGGACAGACAATTCTAAGAAATTGTTGGAAACCATTAGCGCCATTTTCATGTCACATTTAGTGATGAGGTTCAAAGTGGTTTCTGTGTCTACTTTCATTTCCATTTGTACCAGGAGAGAAAAATGCAGACAAGAGTGCCTGGTCACTTCTTCCTGTAGCTTGGAATGTGGCCTCCATTTCCTAGAGTACAGAGAGGTTGGGGGTGACACAAACCCATGGGAAGGTTAATTATGGTTGAGCTAGGAGGCAGGATTACAAAG
The DNA here is from genome assembly GCF_963924665.1 of Micromys minutus. Taxonomy (NCBI): domain Eukaryota; kingdom Metazoa; phylum Chordata; class Mammalia; order Rodentia; family Muridae; genus Micromys; species Micromys minutus. Next base: position 20,461,770 of record NC_137963.1, on the reverse strand, counting down.
AGCTTAAGGTCATGAGGCAGATCTGAATTCCCTAACATCCGGACCTAGAAAACTGGGTCAAGTTTTTTTCTAGATTCAAGATAAAATCAGGTGCTCTGGGTCAAAGGGACAAGTCAAAAAGAAGGGGACAGCATAAGGTAATAAGAAAAGTATGTCCCAAGACAGTGTGTACCTTCCAAATTGCCACACTCCTAAAGAGAAAAATGATGCCACTACTTCTATTATTATGATGTCATCTGTGTCTCTCTCAAACTTTGACCTCAAATCCTTCTTTGGTAAATATTACTGTAACTTCAGCTTAGCTGTTTGTCCAGAGTTTAAAGGGCTACCCTTGGACGTTTGGGTTCACTTTTCTTTTACTTGCCCAGCCACAGTTGTGAACAATTTAAAGATCGCTTTTCAAAAAATAAATCTCCCATATTAATCACTCAACAAGAGGAACCTATATTTTAATGATTTTGTTTTTAACATCTGTAAAAGTGTCATTACTCAGGTAACTAACTAGTTGGTTTTCCCATGTGACCTCTCTTCATGAAAAACGGGCAGCAGGGCTTGTAATACTTTTGAACTACTCAGGGCTTCATCGCTAAAGACAATGAGGAAAACTGGCCAGGGAGGAAACTGAAAGTGAGTATTCTCTGAGTGGAGTCACCGTGGAGAAGGGGACATATCTCAGTGGGAGAGCATTTCTACAGGGAGCCTGTGAAGATCCATTTTGCATCTACTGACAGACCAAAGTCAGAATGTCTTAAATCTCTGCTTGATTGCTATGGTATTGGCTCAGCTCCTGGGTGTAACAAAAGCCTCAAGGTACCTGGCACTGGCCACAGTATAAGACTGCCTTTAGTAAAGGTGCCACTTGATACCCCTGGGAAAGGATGGGGAAGAAAGGCAGTTTGAAAAGTACTGATTTGATCTACCTCTTACATCATCTGTTACATAAATGAAGTCAGCTACACGAGTAACACACACACACACACACACACACACACACAAATATATATACACACACACACACACACACACACACAAATGCCAGCAATAGGTAGTCTCAGTGATAAAAGTGGGGCCATAGTTCAACATTGGTTTCCCAGCAATGTCTTCCAAAGAATTGGAAATTGTTCTTCAATAAATCCATGCAGGGCCTGAAGAGGTGGCCCAGAAGTTTAGGGCACTGGCTACTTTTCTATTAGACAGGGGCTCAATTCCCAATAACCTCATGGCCGTTCACAAAATCATAGCAAAGATCCTACCCTGAGGTTTCTTGTTGCTTACAGAAATAAGACCTAGTAACTTGTGGAAAGTTTGACTGGTTTTGGAGTAGAAGGGTGTCAGGAGCAATAGCAATAAAGGAAATAGTACATCTCACCATCTACTCATTCTGTCCAAGGCACTGTAGTCAAGATGATCTCTTCTTTACTTTCATAACATATCAGCCTCTGGTTCATCTGTTCTTCTGTTATCATTCAAATCCACTCTTTCTCTATTTTTCCTACTATTTCTGTCCTGTGTAAAGATATCCTGTATCTTCCTCCTTTATTTCACCCTACCCATAATATATTTATACATAATATATAATTGTATTTACATATACCTAATGAAATCAAGGATTTAGAATGAATGTGATTTGACTATTTGCTCTGTGTATCTCTGTCTCTCTGTCTCTGTCTCTCTCCCTCTGTATATGTATGTGTGTGTCTGCCTCTCCCTTTGAATCTCTGTCTTTTTGTTTGTCTTTACCCACCCACCCCCCTCCGATTCTAACTACTTACTTCATTTCTGTGAAACCATTCTTTCGAGGTAACAACAGAGCTTGAAATTATAGGGCATGCCGTGCTCTTAGGAACAAGCTGCACCTAACCCTCCATCATTACCACACCCTCTTTTCTTGCTACCTTTCTCCATCAAGCAAAACAGGAAATGCCAATTGGTTTTAGCCAGCCTCTGGCTCCTTGGGTCCTTCCTCTGATCCAAGAGAACTTTTGTTCACTCAGCAAGAAACCTTTGCTCTCCCTGTCTCTTTCCTATTGATTCTCAGTGTTGCCTGTACTTTTTGGCTCTACCATAGGGATCATAACTTAGCCAGCAGTGGGGATTATTAGTCCATTTTTAAGGCTGAGGTAGTTCTATTGTTCATCTTATTTGAGAAACTGCCCCAGACTAAGCTCCTGTGAACTTGGGCCCTTTCTGTAACCTTCATGTGTTTCCTAGGGGTCCTAGGTGTGTGAGGGTTTCTTAGGTCCTCCTCCAATATTTCTTAAGTATTTCTCTTGAAACAGGAAGTTGTTTAGGGCACTTTGGAGGCTCAGGAAGAGGAGAAATTATCTAAGTATCTGGCTGAGAGGAAGCATCTTTTCTTGAATATTCATTCTCACAGAGCTTGGCCAATTTTAAGATACTGGAACAATGCCAATCTATACCCAGAAGATGTTTGATCTTGGTCTGTTTCATCTCCATTTGCACATTTCAATCTTGCTGGTCCATCAATCACAAATGTTCTACACATGAGTGAGTCTGTGGAAAGAGTAGGAGTTTCTAAGCTCTATAGCTTATGCTGTAATACAATAATTAATAGAAGAGAGAGTTTATTTAAGTGAAAGAGCAGGGAATCATGGCTCTTAAAATTCTTTTTATGTCTCTTCTCTAATCTTTCAGTTGCATTTAGTAGAAGACATTCCTGTTATTCAAAGAAAAGCCCTGAGAGCAGCTTCTACCCCCATCCTTATGTACACTACAAATAAAAAGTAAATCCAGAATATTAGCTGTACTCCCACTGAAGCCTTTTGCCCGGAGCTCATATTTGTCTCCACTCTAGCTTTAAAACATATGCCCAGTCAGCTCAGGCTGAGTAGACATAAATAGAAATGACTGCATCTCTTTCGGAATCCAAGGGAAACAGGATAAACCCCTATTTTTTTGAAGATACTAGAGTCTAGTCTCTTGTTTTTTATTCACTTCCTACCATGATGATGAAAACATCCTGGTTTTGCCACTTAAAATTGTGTTGTTTCAATGCCCTAATGACTAGAGTAAAAGCCTCAATCAAGTCTATGAAAAGGAACTTGACATCCAATGCAGAGCTTCCTGTGGATACATTCCTTCTGTGGCTCCTACCTTTCTGTTGCTTTTGAATCTTTCAGGGTGGATCCTGAATTCTAAGGAAAAGATTATATTCGATAAACCCAGGAAGTTCTTTGGAATTCAAGACGTCATTTCAAGAGAAGGTAAATGGATAATAAATATTTATAATCTTTTTGATACTAAGTCTTTTTTTTTCCTTTAAAATGCTACCTAAACAAAAATAGAGTTGTAAGGTGCTACCTGGCTCTCACGCCCATTTCAGTTTTAAGTCAGGTTGTAATTTCTTTCCCATCACCAGAAGCCAAGAATGGGTCCATGTATCTCATTTGTGAGAATTGTGAGACTCTGGTCTATTTTGCATCTGAATTCCTCTACTCCACTGTCCATACTGCATACAGAATGTCCATTCAAGTATTCCACACATCCCTGTTTCCCAATTTTAAAAGCTGTTAAGTCTCACTGATGGTCAACAAGATAACTTCGTAGCTTCTTCCTCTACAATTCACAGCCCCCTCCGTATCTGATCCCCATGTTTCTCTCCAGGTCTCCCTGGAAATCTGCCTGTTAAACAGACCTCATAGATGAGAAATGTGAAGCCTGCAAAGTAAGGTGATCTCCCTAGAGAACATCCACAGCAACAGAGTTGAGGCTCAGCTCTCTGGTTGACTGCATTCTTCCAATCAGAGAATGTTTTCTTCACCTGTAAGCTCTGCTGTGGCATTTGAACTATAGTGTTCTTGATAGGAATATTTCCTCTACAGTCACAGGAGGTTGATAAGCTTCTCCCATATTCCCAATAGCTTCATATGTTGCTGTCTTAGATAGGCTCATTTGTCACAGTGCAGGGCTGACCTGTGTAAGCCAATAGAACAGTCTGAACACAATGATGTGTCACTATGAAGCCTAGGAACAGTTGACATGGTTAGGTTAGCCTCTGTGTCCTGAGGTCACATGCCAATGAGCTGAACCATCCAACTGACATAGGGATGACCGAGGCAGCTTGGTCAGTGACTCGCCAGCTCCTCAAATGTCTGATGGCAGTAATGTGGATGTCTTCTAGACTGGATGAAGTAAATGAATATTTGATGTTATAAGATACCAAATTTGGAAAAATTGATTAGGTACTAATAGAGAACCAATATTGAGAAAAACTTTTAGATTGCAGTTTCTTTTATTGAATAGGTTACTTTAGGGCATTTTCTTTCAAGTAAATAATGTATCTTGACCATATTTCCCTCTCATTCACTAGCCTCTCTTCCTCTTCCTGTTAGGGTGTTTGGCACCCCCCCCCCAGTTCATTTCTACTTTCTTGTCACCTATGCACACAAGATTGTACATATCTAGGTAAAATCTTGGAACAACAAACAAAAGAAGGCATGTGACATGACTTTCTGAAGCTGACTTTCTTTACATACTAGGACTATTAACAGTAACATCTATTTCTTCTTGAACGTGACACATCTCAAGGCTCCTTTGGTTGGAGAGAATTCCTTGTGTGCACAAACCACAATTTCTGCAGATCAGCTTCAGTTACAGCCTCACAGATATCTGAGTTAGGGCAGCTTCCCAGCCATTAGAGCCCCTTAGCTGAAATACCCTAGCTTATTACCAGAGGATGGCCTCTCTCCTCTGCATGCGCTTTCCTCTACCTGCCCCCTCTCTCTAGCACTCACCCCTTCTCTCCTCACTTATCTACTAAACCCCTTCTCAGCCCCCTCCCTCCCTCCCCCCTCTTACTGTATACATTTTGTATTTACATTTCAGGTGTTATCCCTTTCCACCAATTCCATCCCATTGCCTCCATGAAGGTGCTCCCTTTCCCACCACAGTGCCTTGACATTTTCCTACACTGAAAAAATGAGCCTTCCCTGGATCAAAATTCTCTCCTCTCATTGATGCCAGAGAATGCCATCCTCTGCTGCATATGCACCTGGGGCCATGGGTCTCTTCATAAGAACTCACTGGTTGGTGTTTTAGTCCCTGGGAGCTTCCTATCCCAGTCTAATCGTCTCCCAGTTGTTTACTTTTTCATATGGGAGCCCAGCTCCTCCTGGCCGACTTCTGGCCACTCAGGGCACCAAGAAGGAACATTGTCTTACTGCCGACATCAGTGGAGGGGAGGTATCATAAAGGATCATCATTGCATTTCTTTATGCACAGTGTGACTCGGCTCTGGACCCAGAATAGACTTCATAGTAAGTAAATATTTAAATACAAGGATTGGTGAGAGATCTAAAAGGGGTTTTGTTTCTGTTGGCATGTACCACACCTTCAAGTGCCACTGTGTGTTTAGGCTATTGAATCTTCTTTCTAAAAATTACATCTGTTTCTTTTCATTTGTCCTCAAGTCTTCTGAACATTTGATATGGAACTTTAACTTAGGAAAGCTGCAGGCCGCCCACATCTGCATTTCCCAGGATGGGTCTGAGCAGTTTTGGTAATTGCTTTGGTCCTGGTTTGGTAGGAGATGAGGGGAGCCCAGGCCTGGCTTGGCAGTGTGACTCACTGTGTGTGTAAGCCATGGAGCTTCCTCAGAATACCATCTACATCTTTCTCCTTCTCTCACTCCTCAAACCTAATAAGCACTTCCTTTGGTGTAGTTGTCAGGAACAATATTTGAAACCTCAACCTTGACCTTGAGCAATCTCCATGACAGAGCATATGTTGCGTGTTGGGCATGATGTATTTAGGGAAAAAGCCTGAAGTTGAGAGTGCATCCCAAACTTTACTGCATATGTGAAACACATTGTGATCATGTTCAAAGGAAGAATCTGATTGATAAGGTCTGAGATAGTGTCTGAGGTTCTGTGTGTCTAAGATTTGTTTAGCTTCTATATCGTGCTCTTCTTTCAGGGCTCACACCAAATTATAATGTGCATTACTTAATGGATATTAAATAAAATAGATGGGAAAAATTAAATTCTGGATTTCAGTTTCTGGAAATAGTGATTGTAACTAATGATATGATATTATATAACTCAAAGTAGCTATAACAGAGGCTTCAGAATACATTAATCATATGGATGTTTGAGGGAATATAATGCATAATCTAGGTGTACCAAATTAATTACCAATGTGTCAACATACCAAAAACATCACCTGTGATTTAAAAAACTTAAATCTGAATTATCAAAAGGTTTTTCACAAGATCCTCCAAATGTGTTATTTACACATTAAAGCCCGAGAGGCACGTTCTATCATTCTGAGCTTTATCAAACGAGTGTCGAATTTTCTGTTCTTCTTTTCCTCTGTGATTTGACTATCAAGCCTAGAGCCTTATATGTGATAGACAAGGGCTGGAAAGACGACTCAGCTGTGGCCTAGGAGCTGGAGTTTCTTTCCTAAAATCAGGGTCACCTGATAATTGAAAAATGATCAGTTGTTTGTAACAAATAGCTACCTAGGAAACTTTGCCGAAGTAAGGAATTTTAAAAGTGGGTTTGGGAGATTGCCCCCTCTCAGAACCAAATCCATTCTGCCTTTTAGGTTCACATATCTGGGGATGCCAGCTGCAGGGACAACCAGTTAACTTAGTTCTAATGCTGTCGGCCTTATGTACAGACCCCACAAACCCATGACACTTGCCCTACTTCAGATCCCAGATGAAAACCTGGGTACTCTAGTGTGCTACAACATCCAGGGGGTACAAACATCTCGAGCCTTGTGACCTCAGGTGTGAATACTTGCCCCATCTACTTGTAAAAATTTAAGAAAGAGTTTTACTTGCCAATATTGTATATTATTCAGGATATAACTCAGGAACTAACAAATGACTGGGGAAACCAAAGCTCCTATGTTTTTTCCAGATAGACTGTCATTGGAGCACTGGAAACTCTGTTATTGAGTTACTAGAGAGGTTTTATTATTTGAGTAAGCACAACCGATTAGTTCATTGGACCTTGGTGATTGGAGTCAATCTCAAGGCCTAGGCCAATCCTAGGAGGTCAGTGGCTAAAGCTGACATTCAAACCCTTAATGGTGAGTCTCTATCCTGAATGTCTATGGCTCCTCAAAGCCACCTCTTCAGCACAAACATTTGTCCAGGATAAAGGGCCTTGCTGAAAATAACAAAAGGCATGTCTATTAATCTTATCACAAGAAGTTCCTAGTATTTTAGGAGTTCTATGCTAGGAAATGAAAATTGATGCCAAATATGTATTCCCCATTTCTAGAAAGATGTACCATTTTTAGAAAGATGTACCATTTCTAAAAAGACAGTTGTCTAGAGATATACCTAGAGATATATCATTTTAGTTTGTTATCGGCATATTCCTTTGTTATTTAAAAGTTACCTTCCCATATTTTTCTTCTTTGCTCATCCTTAAACCCTGTTGGACAAGAACACAGAAGCATTAGCCCTTGAATGCATTGTTTGTAGATAACTCACTAGGTTACCATAGTTATAAATCTTTAAAAGTGCATTCAAACAAGCAAAGCTCTTACACAGTCCATTCATAATAAGAAATGACATTTCTCTAGGAAGAAAAAAAATGCAAAGATAAAAGTAATGAAGTGTTGAGAAGGCTAGGATTTGTTGAGCAAATCTTAACTCTCGGTCAGTCCTTCCTTTGCTCAGGATGGGTCTGTGGTGAAGAGCTACTGAGAGCCAGGACGGTTGAAGCCCAGGGAAGTGATGTTACATGCTGAGGGGGGGAAGTGTCAGCTCTCTCTAATGACACACATAGAGTTGCGAATACAAGGCTTGAGTTTAAACCCAAACCAATGCCACCATAAGCTGGCAATGTTATTTATCTCAGCTGCTTTGAAATAATGCAAAGTTGGAAACCAATCAAGTACCCTAATTAGTAAAGGATCGGCTAATGAGCTATAGTAATTATTCAATGATGCTGCCAGAAAAGTGATAGATTTTTGTACCAAAAATGATATTAAAAATAAAAATTGTGTTTCAAAATAAAAATGTTTGTAGCTAAGAACTGAGCAAAACAGTAGTTTGCAAAGCATTAGGTGTCCTGAAGATGGAAGGACTTGGAGGAGAAGCACCAGGCAGGGCTGGGAGGAGGTAGTGGTGGATGGATAGGCTCGATACATTGTATCAATGTATACAGCTTCCAAAGAATATGAGGAGGCAGCTGGATGGCTCAGAGACCTAGGGTTGAACCAAACGTAACTGATTAAAAAAAAAAAAAGTCATTGAAATGATTTCTAGGAAATGCTTTGCTATACCCATAGACCAGTGTACCTAGCCCAGTTGTCATCAGAGAAGCTTCCTCCAGCACCTGATGGGAGAGAAAGCTGAGACCCATAGCCAAACACTAGGCAGAGCTTAAGGAACCCATAGAAGAGAGAAAGGAAAGATTGTAGAAGCCAGAGGGGTCAAGGACTACAGAAGAACAGGGCCCTCAGAATCAATTAAGTAGGGCTCACAGTGACTGAAGTGGCAATTACAGAGACTGCATGGGTCTGCACTGGGCCCTCTGCATACATGCTGGGCTTGTTTAGTTTGGGGTTTTTGTGAGACTCCTGGCAGTGGGATTGGAAGTGTTTCTGACTCATTGTGGGACCCTTCTCCTCATCCTGGTTTCTGCCTAGTCTTACTCCAACTAGTTTATGCTGTGTTTGGTTGACATCACTGGGAGGCCTGCCTTTTTCTAAAAGGAAACACAGTAGTGGATCTGGGGGACAGGTTGGAGAGACTGAAAGGAGAGGTGGGAAGGGAGGCTGTGGGGCCAGAATTTATTGTATGAGAGGAGAATAACTAAGAAAAGAATATAAGTATGTATTTTTTTGAATTGTGTATGTGAATGAAAAATAAGAACAGGGCTGCATTAAACTCCTTGGAAGGACTATTGGGATTAGAGATGGCTTCTCCCCTGGTCTGCCTCATCGTTACTGATTTTCCAATAGAGATGTAGATAAAACACCAGTCTTTGACATTCTGAATTTGAAGTGTCCACAAAATGCTAATAACCATGTACAATAAGCATTTGATAAATGAGTCCGCTACATGGAATAGAATGCACACTGAACAATAATTCATGCAGAAGCTTCATAGAGAACAAAGAGAATATATTTTCAATATTGTTCTAGAAGAGTACATGCCTAAAATCAACATGTAAATTGATTATCCATTTAATAGTTACATTTTAAAACAATTTTTTCTTCTTATGTTCTACATGACTATACTGTGCCTTTTTACTGTGGCTTAGTTGACAGGAGAATAGATATTCTAAACATGTTACTTATATGTTTTTCTAGCTTATGAAAGAACATGCAAAGTTTTTTCATGCGTGTAACGGAGACTAGAGATGGTATATCCTGACCCATTTCTTCTTTATTCTGAGTACAAAGAAAGTCTATTCCTCCCTCCTCTGTGTTTAGTTATGACTGTGAGATTGGGATCCAGACAATGTAAGAGATGGTGGCCGCTCCCTGACCTGAGCCATTGTGACCCATCTCACATAATCTTCAGTGTTCTCCTCACTTCTACCAGCCATGATACTGACAGCAGAAAATGGATATCACAGCTGGAAAGACAAAGGGAAACACACTCACTAAATGATATGTAGAAAAAAAGATTGTTGGCTATTGTAGTAACTAAAATAGGTCAGAGTTTGGCTTTCGAAACAACTGCAATAAATTCTTCCTGTTGAGGCTCATGCATGTGTAACTCCCTTGGATTTTGGGTGCTCAAAATTCATGTAAAAACAGGAAAAACAAAAAGAAGAATTACTATGACATTTGTAGTCAGTATGACCAAGGGCCTTTTTAATTTCACACTTCTTTTGACTCCACTCCACAAATCATCCATGACTCAAATGATAGCTTGAGCATGGTTTTCATGGGCATCCCAGAAATCATTTGAAAGAGTCTGCCAACTTCCTCCTGTGATTTTTTTTTTTTTTTTTTTTTTTTTTTTGCTTGTGACTGGGAAGCAGAGAATCTACCAGGACAAATGAGTATGGGTTTTACTCACAGAGACATAGACTATAAATACTTAGAGAATTGTTCTTCGGTTTCTTATCTTTTCTTAATTTTAATTGAATAAAACATACATGGCCATAAAAGTTTTCCCTTGTATCTACTTGTCAGAAAATACAAGATACAAATATATCTTAAGTATAAGGTATAGCCAAAGATATTTTCCCCTAATTTTTCACCAACTTTTATGCTTTCCCTTGTAGAAGAAAAACTCACTGACAACATTTAAACATTTATTTTTATTTAATTTTAATGACTTGTTTATATCCAAACTGACTAGTGAGGAAGCCTCTTCTTATACACTTATTTCTTATGATTAAATGTCAAGACACATGACAAGAGACTGTATAATTTTAGAAGGATATAAGAAGAAAATCAAAACATTTAACTCTCTACTCATACTAATTATATGTGCAAATGCATCTAACAAATTATGCATAAGATCTGAGTGCTGTAAATAAGGAAGCTCAGATCAAACATAAAAAAATAGAACTGGGTCCTGGAGCTATCCATTATCTGTTAGAAGGCTGGACCATTAAGGTACAAACTCTACTCAAAGTTGCCTAAGGATTCAACAAAACAAGTTGACCCACTAATTCTAAAATCTACATGGAGGGATAAAAGATACACTAAAAATGGCCAGGAAGAGTATAAAGTTGGCACACTCATATTATCTGCCTCAAAGAATTACTATAAAGTCATACTAACTAAGATAGTGTAAGAGCACAAAGCAGACTAAATAGAGTCAGAAAAGTACATTTTCAACAAGCTTAAAAGGAAAGGTAATGTTGTCAACAAGTAGCATGCCAAATCATAGCAAAAAAAAAAAAAAAAAAAAAAAAAAAAAAAAGCTGGGTACCTTATAAAAAAGTAAGTGAAACCCATATTACACAGAACATAAGGCATCACCTCCAAATAAATCATAGACTTAAAGTGAAACAAAAAATATGGAACACTAGAAGAAAACAGACAAAAATCTGTCTGTCTTTGTTAAGCAAAAATATGCTTCTTTTACTCATAAAATAATGAACAAAAAGGAAAAAGTATTAAAACAAAAAAATTAAAATATAGAAGTTCTGTTCTCTAGTAGAGAGACAACCCATATCTCACAAGAAAATATTCGAAAAATATATCAAATAATACATCTCACTCCAGTATATATGAAGGTTTTTCAAACTTCACCGAAAGGAAAAAGTGGCCCTGGTTATTACAACACTTTAAAATGTCTTTTAGACCTACAGCAGAGCAGAAATACAAATGGCAAGACTTTGATTAACAAAGTGAGAGTTGAACTCGCAATGCAATGGTGGCAGAAAGAGAGCTGTCAGAGCACCACACAGAACAGACTGGACAAGCACCGTACTCGGCAATACCCACTGCAGACACAAATTTGAAACAATGGGAAGAAACCCTTATACATTCCCTGTGGGCATTGAAAGTTGGTACAGCCACCACCCTGAATATCAATTGTCTTATAAAACCAAACATGCAATTGTCATGCACTTTATTAATTCCATCTCTTAGTGTCATTAGAAAAATATCATGTTCAAACACAAAAAAGCTTAAATATTTAGAAGATTTTTTATTATAAATTAAATATACTCAATCCAATGTCTAGATATATCACAGAGTGGAACTTTTTTCAGAAAAAAATATTAATACTTGTAAAAATGCATATGTTTTCAAATACTTCATGCAAGTAAAATAAATAAAACTAAAGAGTAGTGGTCCACTTATAGAACATTCTAGAAAAAATTTACAAGAGATAAATCCATCAGTCGTTACCAGGCACGTGAAAAAGTTAGTAATCAATGAAATTTCAAAAAATTTTGTCCTAAGTGGTGACTGCATAACTTGTTAAAACTCACACAAATATGTAACAATAAAGGTAAAATTTACATCTCAATAAATATGACCATTATTTTTTAAATCATCTAGGTTTTAAAGGCACACTAGGTAAAAATTTAACTGTTAATGTCGAATAAATGTAAAACAAAAAACCACCATTGGTTTTTCCAGTTTTAACCGTGAAAAATAAAACAACGGTGTGATTTTTCTTTTAATTTTACAATACATGGTGTTTGTGTGCATGTGTGTCACAAGTGGGTTGGCCAGTTTTACTTGCGTGTGCTCAGGATGTGGATGGAGTCTTGAAGTAGACTTCAGTTTTTTTCCTCAATTATTATCCATGTTTACTGCTGAGGTATTTTCTTTCTCCCTCCCTCCCTCCTTCCCTCCCTCCCTCCCTCCCTCCACCACCCCCCCAGCTTGCCCTCATACATCATGGCCCATGTGCTGGAATTACAGACAGCCCTCCATAACCAGTCAGCGATTAGGTTCTGAGGACCCAAGCTCTTGTCATCAAGCTTCTACTGTGGCAAATGTGTTTCCTGCTGACTCGTCTCCCCAGTCCCTAGAAATGTATATTTCTGATTCTAAGGATAATATATTCCTGAAGGAAGTATAGGACTACAGAAACAGATGAAGACTATGGTAGAATTTTCCCAATTTTGCCTACAAAAGGCAATCACTGTTTCTATATACTAACATCAAGTGTTTGCACTAACCTCCCTTACACAACTGTGTAATCTTCACCTGGCAATTTGAAGAATACACTTTCAGTCAGGCTGGTTCGAATTCTTTCTGAAAACTAAGTTTTAGCATTACCATCTATGAATGAATATGAAAATAACATCTAAACTAACGTATTTATCTACTTCAAACTCTAATTCATAATTTATAAAGTCTATTATAAACAATTATAATTTTTAAATAGTAGAAAATTCATTGATATAAAGTATTTAGTACTTTATGGCATATAATTTTCAGTAGCAATATAGAATTTAATCCTCTATCTCAGAAAAAATTCTTTATAAGCAAAATTGTCTATGTGTATGAACATAGTAAATGTGTGGTATGTGCACACCAGTTTATACAGGTACATTTACTTCTGTGTGTGCAAACAGAGACCTGAGAAAGATGTTTAATGTCCTGCCCTGGTCAGTTTCAATCCTATTCCTGTGACACAGAAGAAGCCCAGAGAGCTAAGATACGAAAATTTAATATTTTTAAGTAAGACAGAGCAACATCTTCCTTCATTCAGAACCACAAAATGGCTTCCCTTTACATACAAAGATAATTAAAATATTCATAAATAATAATTATAAGATATGTGAACAGAATTTGCTATATGCAGTTTTCTTTTTAATTCAAAAAATATTTAAAGTGTGTTTGGAGCCTAGGATACTATTTCCAGAGGCCAGGTTAAAACACAAGATTAGCCAGCCGAAGAATACATTCCATTTTTAAGCAAAGTAACTTCCTTTTCTGAGCCTCATTTTTATTACTTGAACGTAATAATGACTATGCCATAAGTTAAGGCATAAAAGCAAGTGTAGTGCAAGAAACACAAAGAGAATAGTCTCCAGGCTACAGTAAGTTCATAAAAAACACAGCAATGGAGAAATGTCCACTTGTGTCTTGGTAGTATCTAAATGTCCTTGTGTGACGGTGCTTCCCACAAGCAAGTTCCAGAAGATGCTCCAAGGAAAAGTGAAACAGAACAAACACTCGCCATGATAAACGTGCCTGGAAAGCCCTCCTGCTATCCTAACACTCTTAAAGATTCACTACAGACATTAAACACAGTAAACACTGACATTTGCGTTGCAGATTGATCTCTGTAGCCTTGAGTAGATACTTCAAGAAGGCAAAACTGCAGCTCACAGAGTCCCTTGTCAGATCACAAATCTGACAAATGGAAGAAGCAATTTGTAAACAAAGGTGATGTAACTCCATGACCTCTGGTCTCCATGACTACATAATAATGTTAAACTAAGGAAAGTTTATAGTAATATTCTTCTTATAAAACATATTATCCCTGGAAGCGCAGAAACAAGGAATGAAGTTGCTCCAATGGTTCTTGATGCCATGAATGAAGATGATCATATCAATAGTTCATGAATGCTAGCCCATAATCATCCTCTGGGCACCCCTTGATTCCCACACTACTGCAGGCTCAGTGGGAAAACAACCAGCTACCAGGACTCTGGCTCTGAGAGATTGGGAGGACCTGGTTCTGCCCCATTATAGCCTTTCTTCCACATGCTGTATCAATGAAATGCCATGGTACACGACCACATCGCTCCCAGTAAATGTATGCCTGAGTCTCCATAAAAGATAAAACCCAGGAATAAGGCACAAACCCACTAATATTTTTGACCATAATCAAATCAATATTTTAGTTAGCCACATGGTTATCATGCCATTAAGAGCAGGGTCTGTTGTCTTTACTTGTCTACAAACTCATGCTCTCTGCTTGAATGAGACCAAGGTGCAACTTTGTACACTTTGTTTAATCCAAAGCAGAGACTTGAATTTCCCAAGGACTGATGGGAATTGAGCAACGCCATTGACTGGTTTCCTTGAAGACTTAAGCCTACCTCAGATGTGAGTCAATTCAGAACGTATGCACTGGGTCACTTTGTTTAACTAAAGCTGCACTTTAATCAGGGCTACATTAAACATTTGAAACCACACTCAGAGGTCTCAGAGTGACATTAGTTGTGTCGGTGGCTCCTTGGTATTAGAATTAAGTTATAAAAACTGATTGTCAAAGATTCTGGCAACATACAGTCTTTTTCTCACAATTCATTAATGTCTATAATAAACAGCTGTGTTCTCCATTAGCATCTCATTCCTTTCAATTCAACACAAGTTTCATGGAAGACTACAACTCACAACATATTTCAATCCACAACAAAAATTTCCCAAGCACTGTTTTAAGTGCCAGCCTCCAAACTTGACTTTGGAAAAATCAAACACAAATAAATAAGACAGATCTGGCCTTCAAGCAATAAGTGTAATGTGGGTAAAGGGGAAAAGGAGTTGGAAGGAATCATGCAACTTCCTAAGCAGTGCTGGCATAGCAATATAAAGGCATTTTTAAAGACTTTTAATTTAGGGGCTAATTAAAAGGGAATGGGGCGTATAAACGATGGCATTTATGTAAATTTAAAATGCACCCATAGAAAGATGGGATTCACAAGAACACATACAAATAGAGGGCTGCACAAAACACATCAGAATGTTTGTCTGTGGGAGAGAAGGATAAAGAAAGTGGAGGGAAGAGGAGGGGAAGGAATGGGAGGAGGAGCTCTTAGAAGAGAGGCTAGTTAGAACTTTCAAGCAGCTGGAGATGCTTTGTGAATGACCTGGTGCCATGGCAACCCTTCATTCTGTCCTTGCTACTTCATTCTCAGTCACTAGCCAAGGATGTTTTCTTAATCAAAATGATGTGTTAAGACCAAGATTCAGTGAGTAAACTGTGGAACCACATGGGTACTTCTGCTCTCAACATTAAACAGATAAGAGATCTTATGGCTGAACAGGGGATACGTATATGTAGCACCACCAGAGGACAGCTGGTACCCTGAGATTTGGGTGATCAGAGCGGAGCAAGGAAGAATCCAAACTTCACTTCTCATCCACCACCAGTTCCCACCCCAACCCCCATGGTCAGATGAATAGATCTTGAGTTAGGTAGCTGGATCTCTGTTTGGAAGATCAAGGATTACCCTTTCTGGTCCTAGAGGCTTTGGGCATCTTCTACCTCAAAGCTCTAAATTAATTGGAGACCAGGAGACATTTCCTGAGCAAGCCCATTATTTCTTTGTGACCCAACTTCAACCAATATTCAGGAACTGCACCCAACAGAGGCAAGTTCTGCTACCTGGTTTACAGAGCGAGCTGCCTGGCAAGTAATGAGATCCCCAGTTGCATTTGCATTTCGGATGAAGGGTTTTCAGTGTCAGTATTTCTCAAAGACTGTGGAGCATATACTGCTGTTGGATATTATTAGCTGCTTATCTAACTTTAAAAGAACTATGTCTTCCGTGGTTTTATCTGACACTCCTACTGCAAAGAGAAAGCCATGGCCATGCAGCTTAGGGAGAGGGAGACATTTTGTAGCTATTGCTTCCGGGGGCTGCTGCAAGAGGCAATTGATGGGACAAAAACTATGTTCAAGAGCCAAATAGTTCACATTGTTCTGCCTTATGTTGTTTAAATTTTGTTGGATTCTGAAAGCAATTAAGAATAACAGAATAAAAGCTGCTGAGTGGTTTCATTGGTAAGGTGCCTTTGTTTCTTGAGTTCTATCTCCAAAAAGCTGGGCATGCAAATATCGGTAGTAATTCCAACACTAGAGAGGCAGAGACAGCTGGGTCCCTAAAGTGCTCTGGCCAGCCAGCCTAACCAAACTGATGAGGTTTAGGCTAATTTCTCCTCTCAAAAATAGATGATAGATAGATAGATAGATAGATAGATAGATAGATAGATAGATAGATAGATAGATAGATAGACAGACAGACAGATGATAGATAGATAGATAGATGATAGATAGATAGATAGATGATAGATAGATAGATAGATAGATAGATAGATAGATAGATAGATAGATAGACAGATAGACAGACAGAAACTGGAGAAACAGTAGCTCAGACTGACCTCTGACCTGAACATGTATATGCACATGTACATGAACACACACACACATACAAACACACACACAAATAAAATAGAAAGTAAAACAAAATAAGGTAGCACCATAACTTAACATAAATTAAACTAAACTAACATTTCCACATCTGTTCAGAAAGGCAGGCAAGCAGAGGGAGAAATCACAGCCATTAAAAGCCATAATGTCTGTTTTGGCTCTGGTTCTGACTTGGTCTATGGACTTGGGTGACTTGTCCGTCCACTATGAGTCTCCTTGTCTACAGGATGGGAGCAGAGGCACCAACAGAGTAACAAGGATTTTCTTCACACACAGCTCCTGAGGCTCCATGGTATTCATCATCTTTCTTTTATACACTGAAGACTTGCTCACTTAGCCAAGGCACGCACAATGCAGCCGAACACAAAGGATGATTTCTTCCACTTTCCATGTGGCAGTAAAAACTCCTCAGAGGGGTATTATGGTTGTTTTAAAACCTAAAACCAGAAGTTCAGGCTCAGTGAAGAGATCAAAGATTGTAAAGGGCTTGGTACAAAAAGCCTGACTCTGGAGAGCTCTGCCTCTACATTAGGCAAGGGGTCACTGGGCCAGAGGTGTTTACAGGGCTCAGCTGTACTGCTGTGCAAAGTGAGGCCTGTGCCCAAAACAAGACACCCATCTGTCATGGGACTAATAATTTCTCCTATTTCCCTCTGGAAAGGTCCTGAAGGTGATGTTCACACAAATGTGTGTGAATGTGTGGTGTCATGTAGTCATCCGGGTACTTACTGCAGTCCCTAATGTAGACTTGTGGAGGTCACTGACAACTCCCCATCTACTCTCCCAGCTTGGGGGAGCTGGTTTTATTTTGAAGATTTAGCAGAACTCTAATGTATTTTGGAGAAAATTGAATCAACATCCATCCCTACAGCCCCTGTGTATAGCACTATACAAAGGCAAGGAGGGAGTGCTTTTAGTTTTAAACAGAAATAAAGATGAATTAAATCTGGCTAGTCACTGCTTTTTTTTTTCTGAGAGCATGAAAAATGAATAAATTTAACAAAAATTTGACTTATTCAATTCCCAAAGTATTTTATTATGGCATAAAATATTTTATTCTATAATGTATTTTACCGTGGCTTGAGGATTCCAACTTTACTGATTTTTCCCTTATGTTTAAAATCTAATTTTGTTCTTGATAGAACATGAACAGGGTTCAAAGGAATAGATAGATCATCACAGACATAAGATCATTTTTTTAATAATCTGATGAACGCCCAGCCTTACAACATGGATGTATGAAAAAGGCAGACACATAAGCCATGCTCTTCCTGACAGTAAGAAGTGACTGTAAATGGGCTCTTCCTTTTGACACATTCTTCTAGCTAAAATTCTCACAGAACATTATTGGGAAAGGCGTTCACTGTGCTCTGATGTCTGCCCCCGCCCCCACACACTGATTTCTTATTAACTTGCCTTGCCTCACATCACAACAAGGGTCAAGCTCACTGGGAAAGCAATCCAGAATGAGATCTGCTCCCAGGCTGCATGCAGCATTAAGTAATATCTAGTGCTTAGGATACATGTCAGCCATCCTTGAAATGTCTCTATTGGAGGTAAAAGCAACCATGCAGAAGCCTCCCATCTCTGCAGCTTCTGAGGGCATCAGCACACTGGCTCGCATTACTCCTGGATTATGTTTGACTGTCTTGCTTTCATTATTATTGACATGATTGAGTAATCTTGGTCAGACAGCTCTGCTACCCAATCTATGTCATTAGTTACTATTCCACGTTCATCTGAATGCCACTTAAGACAAAAAGCAAGCACAATGCAGTTCCTAAACCAGAAACCCATGGAACACAAACATCCCTCGTACCTGGTATAATAAAGGAGTGACAGCTTGCTTTATTCTTGGCACTGCCATTTTCTACAGTCAGAGTCTCTTTATCTCCTCAAGTTCTGACTTCCTCAGTGAAAAATACACATTAAAATATGCATTAGGAAGTAAAATCCCTTCCCTCGGTAAGCTTTAAATATAAGGAAACCATATTAAAATGAATCAATTAAGCATGGTTTTGACATAACTCTTGGGTAAATGTAACATGTGGGGTGTTGTCACAATAGAACAAAATAAAAAAGCTTCTTTGTACGAAGTGAATGTGTGTGTGTGTGTGTGTGTGTGTGTGTGTGTGTATTTAGAAAACTCCCACTGAGCAGTCACTGCATCATAATCACTAACCATGAGGACTGTAAAATTTGACACTGGAGAAAACCAGGAGATTCCACCCTAGCCCAGAGATCAAAGATAATATCGCCAGTGATATAGGGAGAATGTGTCATGTGCTTCCTTATACAAAATGCTGAAAGGGGCATAAAACTGTCCCCACTGTTTCTGTTAGAACTTGTATCTAACAATTAAAAATCCAATAGGGAAAGCCAAACTAATAATCCTTCTACAAAATAGCTGACTGATACTGTTTAAAGATGTGAAGGACACATTTAAAGAAAGAAAGATTTTGGAGCTGTTTGAGATTAAATGAGATTAAGGAGTCCGATGACCAAATACAGTTTGGGTCTGAGGACAGAAAAGATAACTCTTTATTCTATTTGATATTAGTAAGAATTTAAGAACTATAAAGTCTGTAGATGAGATAAGGACCCTATATTAATAATAATTTTGATGTTAATGATATCTTAATGATATTAATTAATGATATTTTATATTAATGATATTTTATATCACTAAATAATGAAATAATACCATATATAATTGATATTAATTATTATATAACTAAATTATATATAATATATAATTACATATTGCATATTAATTCTTATATAATATAATTATTAATCACTATATTAATGATAATTTTATTATTATTAAAATTACACTATGTTTATATGAAAATGCCCTTGCATCATTTAGGGAACAGGTACTGAGGTCTGTAAGGATACAAGGACACCACATCTGTAATTGCTCTCACATAGCTTGTACGTGTAAATAATAGGTAGATATTAATGTGCTAATGCAAACCTTTCAAATACCAAGACAGTAGTTGGGTGAGAAAGGTGAAGTATATTTGAATTATCTTTTCAGCTTTAGGGTTACATTTTAACAGTGAGCAACCGAACCAGTGCATGGAGCCTAGTGTCCCTAGCAGTCAAACTGGTTCCTGCTCTGTCCCCATCAGTGTGACAGTGGTGTGAAGATAAAAATCTCTTATTATATATTCTTACCAAAAAAATGCTTTTGGTGATTCCAATTAAAACTCTAAATATAATTTTTATTTTATAAAAGTAAAAGGGAAAATGGAAGAGATAAATGACACAGCATAGAAATAATTTTTAAAGATTCAGAATTGTGAACCATCCTACAAAACAATTAACTGAGATTTTCCCAGATGTAAAATGTCAGGTATAGGGATGTCCCAGGAAGGAAAGACATATTCCACATTAAAAGACCTGAGATAGATAATCATCAGGAAACTGTATGATTCAAGATGAGATCTTCTTTCAAATTTTTAACTCTAGAAAACACTTTGAAACAAGTGGAAAACTTAAATCTAGAGAGTGTATGTTCCATGTTTCTTTGAAATCTTGATTATTATTTTGTAACATGTAATAGCATATGATTGCATGAGATCATCCTACTTTTTAGAATACATCTGCTGAAATATTTACTGATGAAGTGTGATCATGTTAGTAAGGATACTACCAAGTGGTACACAAAATATTATAAACTAAGAGATGGGGACACAAAAGAGTAACAAATATTGAAATCTAGATTAAAGAAATATATAAATCTTTATAATAAGCTTTGTCTTAAATTCTTACATAGCATTTTATTTTTATAAGAAACATTAAGCAAAAAACATAACATAAACATGAGACCTCTACTTCAAAACATGATTATTCTAAAATATATTGAAAATAAAAATGAATTTTATTTCAGTTTTAAATGAGCGAAAGATTGAACAGATACAAGTCCATTACTTAAGTTTTTCCCTAAGCTTCTAGTTTGAGACAATTTACAAAACTCTTCTGGTGTTGAGCTGAAGGCTATTGGAGAAAAGGGTTTCCAAGTCCAAGGAGCCCTCAGATACCAGCAGAACAGGGGATACACACTCTTTCTGCCTCCAGAATCAAATCCTTCCAGACCTAGTAGATGATAAGATTTCTCAGCCAGAGATTCTCTCCAGTGTCTGAGATTCATGCCTGAGGTGGATGGGCAGCTTCCTCTCGAATTTCTTTCTGGCTGAGCTCTGAAGAGGTCTAAAGCATCATTCCAAGTCCATCCATCTACAGCACTGCTTCTTAACCTTCCTAATGCTGGGACCCTTCAGTACAGTTCCTCATGCTGTGGTGGTGACCTCCAACAATAAAATCACTTTGCTGCAATTGCACAACCATTTTGAGTCATAATGCCAGTTTGCTACCATTATAAATCATAATGTAAATGTCTTGTATGCAGAATACCTGATATGTGACCCACAAGGGGGCTATAATCCACAGGTTGAGAACAGTTCATCTGCATTAAGGTTTTCCTATCCTGGATTTCCAATGCTCTTGAATATTTACATGTTTTCATGCTTTTCACATGAGCATTTTATGCAGTATATGGGCATATTTTTTCTACCTAAAGACAAGAAGATAGCAGAGCCATATTCATCACTGTTTGGGAACTGTGTGATAGACTCATACTGAGGAATCACGGTGATACCCACAGGCAGACGTGATATGACTGGTTGCTGCCTTGTCATATGGCATGTCATAACTGGCATACTGATTTTAACTTGAAATTTCAATGAGCAAAGTCCTTACCTTGTAAGATTGCCTACAGCCAATGTCTTAGTAACTGTAATTGGAATGAGCACTTCAGAGAGTGACACAGTCAGAACTCACTTGATCCTCTATAAAAAAAAATAAATAAATCATTTAAGGCACATGTAATACAATCCTTTGAATGGGTGTCACTGGTCACCAGGAAAGCTCAAACAGGAACAAGCTGAGAGTTGGACCAGTACCCTGGAAAACCACACCACCCCTGGGAAACCTTGCATATGACTAATCTATGATTATTTTCCTGAAGAATAGCTGTAACCTTGTGTAGCAAAGCATCATCCTAGAGACCTCATGGGGGAAAGCTCAGTAGTCTCCCAATAATACATTCCCATTAATATGTCAACTACTGATGGATACTGCTCTTAAGTCCATTTTGTTTTCATACTTGGCTAAGGTCCCAACTAAGTGGAATCACTTTGGGCAGGAAAGTTGTAAGTACCCAGTAACTGCAGAAAAACCATTTTAATTAATTTACGTGTGCTTGAAACAACAGGCGCTGAGTAGGTAGTAACTATATGTTTAGTATATTTTCTGTATCTTAGATTAATTATCAATAAGCTAATCTAGAAGATTCTATAACAAACAACATTTAAAAATACACTAGTCCTCTTGGTCACAATATAGTTCATAGTACGGTTATTACTAGTCTATGTCATTCTGCGTTCCTCAGTAAAACCAACATGCTGGAATCTATCCATAGCTGCTAATATTTATATTTAGTGAAATTTATATTTGTTGCTTTTCCAAGCACATCTAAAGAATCATTTGGTAAGATTAGTCACTGCCCTTCAGATAGGTAAAATACCCCAAATATCACATTGATACTTGCACAATTAGGTTCAATAGTCCAGGCACATGTATAGTTTAGGGGCTTCCTAACCTTGCCGCATACTCTTGCCACTAGGCTAACTTCACAGACACCAAAAGCACTTTGAAAAATCCAAAACTATCCTTCAATGTATATTTTTTAATGGTACAATTAAGTCTCTTTGTAAGTAAAACAGTTAATCTAAACTAGAATGTCTTTGATGAGCATGTCCTTCACTATATTATAAAACTAATTTAAAAGCTGTGAGTGACAAACCTGAAGGTCTAATGTTTGTACCTCAACGTAGTCCTAAATGGTTATGTGGTCCAAGCAAATCATTGAACTTCGAGTCTCAACTTCCAGGGAACATCATTTAACTGCCTTAGAACACTCTGATGAGTGATAAACAGATCAGCGTAACATGTGAGTAGTGAGATTCAGTACAATATAACCATGAAACCAGCATCTCACCTCATTATTCACTTTGAGAAATTAATGCAAATATGAGCCTTGCTTCTGAGGACTCATAATATAGTGAACCAAAATAGAAATTAATATACTCACTAATGAATCATTGGACAAACGAACATGTTCCCAGAGATGTAATCTATTTTCTGATCTTTGAAAACATTTCATTAGGGACACACACACACACACACACACACACACAGGGAGAGAGAGAGAGAGAGAGAGAGAGAGAGAGAGAGAGAGAGAGAGAAACAGAGACAAAGACAAAGACAGAGAGACAGAGAGAAATAAAATAAAATGCAGCAAGTTAAGTCCAAGCCTTGAGGAAAATATGGTATGGACATTAACATGAAAAAATTCATAATTCCATCTTGAAGATACCCTATTGCTTCATATGATATATGACTGCAAACCCCTCTGCCCACATCTGTCCACACTGGAATCTGGCCACTTCAGTGATGTGTAAGGTCACAAAGACACATTTTAACTATCTTGCCCACACGGTATTGGCTGTTCCCCTTACTTGCTATTCATGCTTCCCTTTTTGGGAACCTTCTTTCCACAAGGCTATCTCTGTGGTTACACAGTACACATTACAGATGTGCGGGCTGAAAAAGCAAGCTGGATTTAGTTTTCATATCTGAAAAAGATCCAAACACATTTCATGGATCATTCATTTAAGAGCAGTTGTGCATTGCCAACTGTCAGAGTCCTAGTGAAGATGTGAGAAATGAATTGTTCACTTCTGAACCTTTCCTGTGAATGTAGCCTGCTAATCAGAAGCAGAATTGGGAAGTTAGTACTCATTATACAAAAGCCTAAGACTGACAATACTGCCCCTTCCACACATGGATATCTCTATGCCCTTCCCATTCAGGAGTGAAACAGGGAGAGAATCACCATTGGCTAAGTCCCTGAAAAAGGTTAGGGATATGTCTGCCATCCCTGTGTGCTGGAGTATCTGCATCTGAAAGAGACTTGGGGAAAATACCTCTCGTGAACATTGACTATCAAGCTGTATTAGCCATGTTTCTCATTGCTGAGACTCAAGAATGCTTGACAAAAGCAACTTGTGGAAGAAAGAGCTGATTTTGACTCTCAGTTTGAGGGTACAGTCCATCATGGTGAAGAAGTTCTGGGGCGGAAACATGAGAAAACTGGTCACATTACATTCCTTGATCAGGAACTAGGAAGAGAGAGGGAGAAGAAAAGAAGTCATCAGCTCACTCTCTCCTTTTAACTAATTCAGAGACCCTAGCCCATGAGACAGTGTTGCCCACATTGCCCCCAGAATGGCTGTTCTGACCCTGGTAAAGCCTTTCTGGAGACATACTTGTCTATAGAAACAACTGAGAAGTATCACTCTGATCCTAAGCACACAGGGTCAATTAAGGAGCTAATTGTAAAGACAGTAAGAGTCCTCATAAATCAGAGACATGAGCAGGAGATGCCTTGTGCCCATAATGCCAGTAACAGAGACCAAAGGAGTCTGTCCCATGATTGTTAAATATTTCCAATCCCCTATGTTTTGTCTACCCTGTGCTTAACACACTAGTCATTCAATGGCTCTGCGTTCACCCTGTGCTTATTGTCTCTAAAACTTCATACTCAGGCAAAATGGCCTAAGTCTAAAGATGGTTTTGTTATAACAAAGAAGTCCAACTGATTTTAATAATAATAATAGTAATAATAATAATAATAATAATAATAATAATAATAATAATAATAATAATAAATCTTTAAGTAAAAAAAAATAACCATATTCTCTCACCTCATTTGCTTCAGTTTTTCATGCACCAGTTCTAGGCTCTCTTTAGTGACTTGCTGGAGAGGTGCAGGCAGGGATTGTGGAAACAGATAAAAGTATGGCATTCTCTGTGCTTGTAGAGTGTGGTGTAGAGTGGTTTCAAAAAGGTAGAACTCAATTCCTGTCTCACTTCCTTGTGAATCCCCACTGTATTCTTTCCTCTGGACTCTTGGGTATTACAACCAGCAGCTTCTTCTACAAACACACTGCTTTCTAATCTGTCCTATAGGTCTTTCTCATTATGTGCATAAGTTGGTGGATTGTGGGTTTACAATCTTCTTTTCATGTTTTCATTTTCATAATACTCACTCTCATGCCTGAGCAACCAGAGGTTCTCCTTACAGCAGTATGTGTGCCCAATCACCATAAACATCCTATGACAGAAAAATGATGATCCTCCACACTAGTCCTCACCTTAGAAATAATTACACAACAAATAATTTAATTGTGTGAAGTCCATAATATCTTTATGTTAGATTCTTACTCAAGTACAATTGAGGCTGAGTCTAATATGATGAAAATACAACAGGCTGTTACCTGCCCAACACAGAGACAAGCTAGGAGGAGATGGAAAGATTCTGAAGTGTTCAGAATTCATGCACACACAGGGAAATCATGACCTGTCAAATGTTCTCCTCTGCTATCATGAGAAGGATGGACTCTTCTTACCATGAAATAAGAGACAAAATGAGAAGAGAGAAAAAGGAAAATACAGTCAATTACAGAGTGGAAAAATCACCCCAAGGTTCTAAGGAGCTGAGCAGTTGTCATGGATGAGTGAAGAGCTTCTCAATCTAAAGCAAGAGCCGGAGGAAAGTGCCTGACTAGTCTAGAGCACAAATAAGGGATGGAAATGGTTAGGTTCCATGGGCTTGTGAGAAAGAATGGCTAGATCAACAACAGGTTTGATTGCCATGCTTCTCAGTGCAACATCTGATATGTCCTGTGGGAGAAGTGTGCAAGAAGCTAAACCTCAAAGATCAAGATATTTCCCTTAAGAATCTACCAGGTCAATGAAGGATCAGAGACAAAAGGAAAGAAAAAGAAAAAAAGAAAGAAAGAAAGAAAGAAAGAAAGAAAGAAAGAAAGAAAATAATACAAGGTCTGGAGAAAACTGGCCTGTAGCTGAAGTTCAAGATCAGGAGAGATTCAGAACATCTGCCACCTGGAAGAACGGACACCCAGACAGACAGGACTGGCGAGAACCGGGAGAGAACGGATTCCAACTAGCCAGGGGGCAGAGAGATCTCTGATGAGCACAGAGAAAGTGTGCACCTGCCTGGCTTGATCCAGGGATCCAGGAACCCGGCGGCAGCATTGGGCCCTCTGTACCCAGCCAGCAGCTTCAGGGTGCACAACAGCCACTCAGAACATCTGCCACCAGGAAGAGCAGAGATACAGGGACACAGGCCAGGTAAAAGGGAAAGGCGAGAACCAATCACTGACAAAAAGATGGCAAGAGGAAAACAAAAGAACATACCCCAGGGAAACCAAGACAACCTGGCAACACTAGAACCCAGCTCTCCCATCACAACAAACAGTGGAATGCGAAACACTCCAGAAAAAGATGACTCACAAACAAAATCCTACCTCAAGATGATGATAGAGATCCTTAAACAAAAACGGGAGAAAAAGTATAAAGAATTAGAGCTTTTAAAGAAGAAACAAGAAAAACACTCAAAGAACTAGAAGAAAACAGAACCAAAGAGATGAAGGAATGGAAGAAGGAATTTAAAACGGAAATAGACACAATAAAGAAACCACTAAACGACACAGCCCTAGAGGTAGAAATCCTAAAAAAGAAATCAGGAGTCACACATGCAAACATTTCCAACAGACTACAAGAGGTGGAAGAGAGAATCTTGGGGGCCGAAGACAACATTGAAAACATAGACAAAACAATCACAGAAGATGCAAAAACCAAAAAGTTCCTAACCCAAAATGTGCAGGAGATCCGGGACACAATGAAAAGACCAAACCTAAAGATAATAGGAATAGAAAAGGGCAAAGAATATCAACTAAGAGGTACAGTAAATATCTTCAACAAAATCCTGGAAGAAAACTTCTCTACCCTTAAAAATGAGATGACCATGAGCATAAAAGAAGCCTACAGAACTCCAAATAGGTTGGACCAGAAAAAAAATTTCTCCCAACACATAATAGTCGAAACACCAAGTTCCCAAAGCAAAGAAAGAATACTAAAAGCAGAAAAAGGTCATGTAATATATAAAGGCAGACCAATCAGGTTCACACCTGATTTCTCAACAGAGACTATGAAATCTAGAAGAGCCTGGACAGACATCACACAGACCCTGAGAGATCACTAGTGCCAGCCCAAGCTGCTATACCCAGCAAAACTATCAATCACCATAGCTGGAGAGACAAAAATATTCCAAGACAAAACTAAATTCACACAATATATGACCACAAACCCAGTACTACAACGAATTATAGGTCAAAAACCCAATACGATGAGGGGAACCACCTCATAGTAAAAACAAGAAAAGTTCTAAGCAAGAGAACCAAAAGAAGAAAGACATACAGGCACAATTCAACCTACCAAAGCAACAATAGTAGGAAACAGCAACCACTATTCCTTGATATCTATTAACATAAATGGACTCAACTCCCCAATAAAAAGATATAGGCTATCCGACTGGATACATAAACAAAACCCAGAATTTTACTGCATACAGGAAACTCATCTCAGAGACAAAGACAAACACTATCTCAGAATAAAAGGTTGGGAAAAAACCTTCCAAGCAAATGGCCCCAAGAAGCAAGCTAGAGTGGCCATTCTAATATCGAATAAAGTAGATTTTCAATCAAAAGTTGTCAAAAAACATAAGAAAGGACACTTTCTACTCATTACAGGGGAAATCTGTCAGGAGGAACTCTCAATCCTTAACATATATGCTCCAAATTCAAAAGCACCCATATTCATAAAAGAAACCCTACTAAAGCTCAAAAAATACATTTTACCTCACACGATAATAGTGGGAGACTTTAATACCCCACTCTATCCAATGGACAGATCATGGAAACAGAAACTGAACAAGGACACTGTAAAACTAATAGAGACTATGAACCAACTGGAATTAATAGATATCTGTAGAACATATCATCCTAAAACAAAAAAATACACCTTCTCAGCACCTCATGGCACCTTCTCGAAAATTGACCACATAATTGGACACAGAACAAGCCTCAATCGATACAAGAAGATTGAAATACTCCCATGCATCCTGTCAGATCACCATGGTCTAAGGCTGGTCTTTAATAACAACAAAGACAACAAAAAGCCCATATACACATGGAAACTAAACAATGCTCTATTAAATGATAGCAGGGTCAAAGAAGAAATAAAGAAAGAAATTAGGGATTTTCTAGAATTCAATGAAAATGAAAACATGACATACCTAAACCTATGGGATGCAATGAAAGCAGTACTGAGAGGAAAACTCATTGCTCTGAGTGCTTCCAAAAAGAAACTGGAGAGAACATACACTAGTAACCTGACCGCACAGTTGAAAGCTCTAGAACAAAAGGAAGCAGATACACCCAAGAGGAGTAGACGGCAAGAAATAATCAAACTTAGGGCAGAAATAGACCAAATAGAAACAAAAAGAACCATTGAAAGAATTAACAAAACCAAGAGCTGGTTCTTTGAGAAAATTAACAAAATTGATAAACCCTTAGCCAAACTAACTAGAAGGCAAAGAGAGAGTATCCAAATTAACAAAATCAGAATGGAAAGTGGAGAAATAACAACTGAAACTGAGGAAATTCAAGAAATCATCAGATACTACTACAAAAGCCTATACTCAACAAAGCTGGAAAACCTGGAGGAAATGGATGAATTCCTAGACAGATACAAGATACCAAAGTTAAACCAGGACAAGGTAAACCATCTAAATAATCCCATAACACCTAAAGAAATAGAAGAAGTCATCAAAAGCCTCCCAACCAATAAAACCCAGGTCCATACGGGTTCAATGCAGAGTTTTATCAGACATTTATTGACGATATAATACCAATACTCTCCAAACTATTCCACAAAATAGAATCCAATGGAACACTACCTAACTCATTTGTTGAGGCTGCAATAACCCTCGGTCCTTAACTACACAAAGACCCTACAAGGATAGAGAACTTCAGACCAATCTCACTTGTGAAAATTGATGCAAAAATACTCAACAAAATCCTTGCAAACCGAATCCAAGAACACATCAAAATGATCATTCACCATGATCAAGTAGGCTTCATCCCTGGGATGCAGGAATGGTTTAATATAAGGAAATCCATCAATGTAATCCACCATATAAACAAACTCAAAGAAAAAAACCACATGGTTATCTCACTAGATGCTGAGAAAGCATTTGACAAAATCCAACATCCCTTCATGTTAAAAGTCCTGGAAAGAACAGGAATCCAAGGCCCATACCTAAACATAATAAAAGCAATATACAGCAAACCAACAGCCAACATCAAACTTAAAGGTGGGAAACTTGAAGCAATCCTACTAAAATCAGGGACTCGACAAGGCTTCCCACTCTCCCACTACCTATTCAACATAGTACTGGAAGACCTGGCCAGAGCTATTAGACAGCAAAAGGAAATCAAAGGGATACAAATTGGAAAGGAAGAAGTAAAAACATCACTCTTTGCAGATGACATGATAGTGTACTTAAGTGACCCCACAACTTCCACCAGAGAACTCCTACAGCTGATAAACCAGTTCAGCAAAGTGGCTGGATATAAAATTAACTCAAACAAATCAGTAGCCTTCCTCTACTCAAAGGACAAACATGTGCAGAAAGAAATTATGGAAAAGATACCCTTCACAATAGTCACAAAAACTATGAAATACCTTGATGTGACTCTAACTAAGCAAGTGAAGGACCAGTATGACAAGAACTTCAAACCACTAAAGAAAGAAAGCGAGGAAGATCTCAGAAAATGGAAAAATCTCCCATGCTCATGGATTGGAAGGATCAACATTGTAAAAATGGCCATATTACCAAAAACAATCTACAGATTCAATGCAATCCCCATCAAAATTCCAACCCAGTTCTTCATTGAGTTGGAAAGAGCAATGTGCAATTTCATCTGGAATAACAAAAGACCTAGAATAGCGAAATCCATTCTCAACAACAAGAAAACATCTATGGGAATCACTATCCCTGACCTCAAGCTATATTACAAGGCAATTGTGATAAAAACTGCATGGTACTGGTACAGAAATAGGCACGTAGATTAATGGAATTGAATAGAAGATCCAGAAATGAGCCCTCACATGTATGGTCACCTTATTTTTGACAAAGGAGCTGTAAACATTCAATGGAAAAAGGACAGCCTATTCAACAAATGGTATTGGTCCAACTGGCACTCAGCATGCAGAAGAATGAAAATAGACCCTTTCTTATCTCCTTGTACAAAGCTCAAGTGGAAGTGGGTCAAAGATCTCCACATTAAACCAGGAACACTGAAACTATTCGATGAGAAAGTAGGGAAAACCTTAGAACTCATAGGCACAGGAGAAAATTTCCTGAACAGAACACCAATGGCTCGAGCTCTAAGGTCAAAGATTGACAAATGGGATTTAATGAGACGGCAAAGTTTCTGTAAGGTTAAAGATACTGTCAAGAAAACAAAATGGCAGCCAACAGAGTGGGAAAAGATCTTTACCAACCCCACATCAGATAGAGGCCTAATATGCAAATTATACAAAGAACTCAAAAAGATAGACACCAGAGAATTAAATAACCCTATTAAAACATGGGGTACAGACTTAAACAAAAAGTTCTCAATCGAGGAATATTGAATGGCTGAGAAACATCTAAGGAAGTGCTCAACATCCTTAGCCATCAGGGAAATGCAGATCAAAACAACCCGGAGATTCCACCTCACAACAGTCAGATTGGCCAAGATCCAAAACTCAGATGACAACAGATGCTGGCGAGGCTGTGGAGAAAGAGGAACACTTCTCCACTGTTGGTGGGGTTGTAAACTGATACAATCACTCTGGAAATCAGTCTGGCGATTCCTCAGAAAAATGGACATAGTACTACCTGAAGACCCAGTTATTCCACTTCTGGGCATTTACCCCAGAGATGCTCCAACATACAACAAAGATACATGCACCACAATGTTTATTGCAGCTCTATTTATAATAGCCAGAAGCTGGAAAGAACCCAGATGTCCTTCAGTAGATGAATGGATACAAAAATTTTGGTACATTTACACAATGGAGTACTACTCAGCTATTAGAAACAATGACTTAACAAAATTCTTAAGAAAATGGATGCATCTAGAGAATATCATCCTGAGTGATATAACCCAGTCACAAAAGAACAAACACAGTCACTGATAATAAGATACTAACTCCAGAAAGCTCTGAACACCCCAGAAACAACTCATAGACTGTGTGAAGTTCAACAAAAAAAAAGAATATATTTTAATTAAAATAGAACTGTATCACATCCCCCTTTCCTACAGCCCCTCCTAGTCTCTCTCCTATCCTCTCAAATTAATAGCCTCTTTTCCTATATTGTTGTTACATATATACATATGTGTATGTATATATATCCACAAATACTTAATTCTAACCTTAAAAATGTATTCGTATACTTTTATGCAAAAATAGTGAAAATTTGTACATTTATCTTTTTTTAAAAAATAAAGTAAAAAATAAAACAGTTCAGGAGAAACCTAAGGCAAATGCAAGATCAACAGTTTCCTGTTTGTAAAGAAAGGGCTTTGGAAACCGGGCTAAGTAATATGAACTTCACTATGAAATCAACAGAAGGCATGGAACTGGAAGGGAGTATGTTCTTACAGGTTCCAATGAAGCCCACTCAGAGAGAGCAATTTGTATCCAGAAGCACTTTTAGACTATCATTGGACAAAGGGGAACATTGAACTGATATGGTTTTTTAAATATTTGAATTTTTACTTTTATTTATTTATTTATTTATTTACTTATTTGTTTATTCACTTTACATCTGGGTAGCAGCCCCCCTGTCTCTTCTTCTCTCAGTCCCATGCTCACAAGTCCCTCCCCCACATTACCCCTGCCTCTTCTACTCAGAGAAGGGGACGCCCCTCCTTAGGTACCTGCTCACCCTGGATACCTAAGTCTCAGCAGTACTGAGCACATTCTCTCCCACTGAGGTCTTACCAGACAGTCAAGAAGGGAATCCAATGTCAAGCAACAGAGTCAGAGACAGTTGCACCTCCAGTTGACCAAGCTGTACATCTGCTACAAATGTGTAGAAGTCCTAGTCCGACCCACACATGCTTTTTGGTTAGTGGTCTCTGTTAGCTCCATGGGCCCAGAAAAGTTGACTCTGTAGGTCTTTTCGTGGTGTCCTTGACATCTTCAGCTTGCTCAATTTTATTGCTATTTTTCAACACAACTCCTCAGGCTCCCCCTGATATTTGGGTGTGGATCTTTGCCTTTTTCATCCCTTGCTGAATGAAGCCTCTCAAGAGACAATTGTGTTAGCCTCCTATCTGCAAGCATAGACTATAATTAGTGGTGTCAGCATCTGGTTCTCCCTCTTGTGGGTCTCCAGTTGGGTCAGTCAATTGTTGGCCTCTATTCCATTTTTATCCCTGTGAATCTTCTAGGCAGGAAACCCTACTCTCACCAATGAACAGGTCATAGAGACAGAAACTAAACAGATAAATAATGAAACTAACAGATATCATTAATCAAATGGACCTAATAGATATCTATAAAATATTTCACCCAAACACAAAAGAATATAGCTTCTTCTCAGCAACTCATGGAACCTTCTTTAAAATTGACCATATAGTAAGCCACAAAGAAAGCCACAACAGATACAAAAATAATTTAAAATAACCACTTGTATCTTATTAGACCACCATGAATTAAAGCTTGAATCCAATAACAACAGAAACAACAGAAAACCTATAAAGTCATGAAAACTGAACAACTCTCTACTAAATGACCCTTGGGTTAAAGAAGAAATAAAGAAAGAAATTAAAAATTTTCTAGAATGTAATAAAAAATGTTGTACAATATTGTACAATACTCAAATTTATAACACGTAATGAAAGTGGTGCTAAGAGGAAAGTTCATAGCACTAAGTGCCTCCATAAAACAATTAGAAGGTTCTCATAACACCAATTTAAAAGTACACCTGA
This sequence comes from Micromys minutus, assembly GCF_963924665.1. NCBI lineage: Eukaryota > Metazoa > Chordata > Mammalia > Rodentia > Muridae > Micromys > Micromys minutus. The sequence continues at coordinate 20,429,151 of NC_137963.1, read as the reverse complement.
AAGCCCTAGGGACAAGAAGAAGAAGAAGCAAGCACCCCAAAGAGGAGTAGAAGGCACAAAACAATCAAAATCAGGGCTGAAATAAATCAGTTAGAAAAGAACAATACAAAAAATCAACAAAAAAACAAGAACTTTTTTTATTTTTTAGAAAATCAACGAGATAGACAAGCCCTTAGTCAAATTTAAAGGCAGAAATAAAGTATCCAAGTCAACAAAATCCGAAGTAAAGAGAAACACATAACACAACAGACACTGAGAAAATCTAAAGAATTAATAGATTTTACTTCACAACCCTGCACTCCACAAAATTAGAAAATCTAAATGAAGTGGATGATTTTCTAGATGATACCAATTATCAAAGTTAAATCAAGATCAGATAAACAATTTAAGTAGTCATATAACCTGTAATGAAATAGAAGCAGTCACTGAAAGTCTCTCAACCAAAAACAGGCCCAGGGCCAGATGGTTTTAGCACAGAATTCTCCCAGACTTTCCAAAAGCTAATGCCAATACTCCTCAAACTATACTAAAAATAAAAACAGAAGGAACACTTCTAAACTCATTCTATGAGGTTACAGTCACTCTGAAACCTAAAACACACAAAGACTCAACAAAGAACAAGAATTTCAGACCATATTCCTTTATGGATATTGATGCAAAAATACTCAATAAAACACTTGCAAACATCAAAGACATTTTCACCATGATCAAGTAGGCTTCATCCCAGGGATGCAGGGGTGGTTCAGTATAAGAAAATCCATTAAAAAATAATCCACCATACAAACAAACTGAAAGAAAAAAATCCACATGATCATTTCATTAGATGATTAAAAAATCTTTCACAAAACCCAACACCCTTTCATGTTAAAAGTCTTGAAGAAATTAAAGATACAAGGTGAACAATTAAATATAATAAAGGCAATATACCACAAGGCAATAGCCAACATCAAATTAAATGGAGAGAAACTAAAGCAATTTCACTAAAATCAGGAACAAAGCTGCCCACTCTTGGCATATTTTTCTATTGTTCTTACATTATGTATTTATTTAATTAGGTGGTGTTGTGCCACAGTATGTGACTGGAGAGTAGAGGCTTAGTTCAGGACAGCTCCTCAAGTTGCTTCTGGTTTTTTGTAGTATGGCAGTCTCAGGGCTTGAGCTGGGACCCTCAGGCTTATCAGCAGGAACTTCATCTCAGTTTTCACACAAGAGGGACCTAAGCTCCAGAGGCCTTGGGTATCTCCATTCAGACATAAGAACCCCACGGCACACTAGCTACACTCTGTGTCTGCCCGGGTCTCTGAGGCACATTTCCCATCATGGTTCACCTAATCCTCTCCCAAATCAAGTACCTGAATAAAGTTCATGTAACAGGCTAAAATGATGAAGACTGAAAAGAAGATTCAAGGAAAACCATCAAGTACAAGACAAAGACACTAATTGTACTGTGCACAGAAGTGTTTTGTTTTTAAGTATTAACAACATTATTGTGAGAGTTTTTTTTTTTTTTTTCTAAACAGTTCATTGGGACAGGAAAAAAAGAATGGGAAAGTTCGGGGACTTTTACTCTGTTACTTTTTTCCCCTCTTTGTGAGAACAGCAGGAGAAGGGAAAAAAACATCCTTTTAATTCCTTTGTCAATTAAACTGCTGAAACTGTCATCTGGATTTTTGTTAGAAAAAAGAAACAAAACAACAGAAAAAAAAAAACAAAAACAAAAAATGAAACTATACATGGACATCTGGTTCCAGAAGATCCCAAAAACCAGACTAAAGGAGCATAAAATTTTGATCTAAGACCAATAATTTATGATTTTTTTAAATTAAATATTGTATTGTGTGTGTGGTGTGTGTGTGTGTGTGTGTGTGTGTGTGTGTGTGTGTGTGTGTGTGTGTGTTATGGGGGAAGGGTATGCAGATAAGTTTAGGTGGACAGAAAAGGTTCTATATCCCCAGAGTTAAGTGTTACAGTGGGCTGTGAGCTGCCCAGTGGGGAACTCTGCTTCCCAGGGAGAACAGTCTCTACCCTGAATTAATGAAATTTCCATACATCATGTACTTTTGTTTTACTTTTTCCCCTGCAAATACTTACAGATGTGGGTGCTTTGTATAGTGCCTTGCTATGAAATTTGGTGACTGTAATGATATTGACTGACATTTACTGAAGCATTTAATTTTGTTCCTTGTACCTTCGTGAGAGCCTATTCATTTCCTTAATAAACTGGTCTTATTACATTTTTATATTGATGCATGGGATGCTACCCCATGCCTACAGAGGCCAGTGGATAACTTGTGAAAATGGGTTATTTCCTTCCACTCACCACCTGTGTTCTTGGGACTGAACTCATGCTATGTTCTACCTTTAACTCCTGGGCCATTTGGATGCTTTTCATTTGAATCCTATACTGGACAACACCAAGTCTCAGGGAACTTAGCAATCTTATTCAAAGCCATGAGCAGCCCTGTGGCATATAAGTGACAGAGTATTCTCCTGACTGAAGACTCCAACTACTTAGGCTTGCTGGTCAACCTTGCCATGGAACTCATACCCACAGAGCACCTCACTGCTCCTCAGTCTGAGAACTCCCCACCATGGTGTGGGTAAAATGGCTGTCATCACTGTAGAAGAGAAATAAAGAATTTTGGGTAGTATTTCTCCATCAAAACGAAAGAACCAAGGGTTAACCCCTGGTAACAGAAACTGGGAGTCTGTTCCATAAGCCACATCAATTCTAAAATGCAAGCTTATCAAGTGCTCTAAAGATTCAGATATAAAACCATCAGCTTTGGCAGATGATAATGAAAGCACTGGTCACAAGTCCTCAGTACAGATTCAAAGGCAGTTCTGCCGAAGAAGCCATGTCTGGCTCACAGGGGTGGTCACTGCAGCAAACTTTCTGGATTGTTATTTAGTAATACATATCTGGGGATTTTAAGATGTACTCTACATTTCTGCTTCATGGTGACATCTGGCTGGCAGCCCTAGTCAGAGAAACTACCATTAAAAATGTGCATGAATCAGAGGAAACCTCCCACAGAACTGAAAATCAACCCTGGAAGAAATAAGCTTTAAGAGCCCCCACTTTGCATGATGGGACGTAACTAAAATGTCTGGTTTTTATCAATCCCAGGACTAAAAATGGGAGCAATCTCATAGCACTGGGAAGAGAACAGGGTGGTGGCATGATGTGTCTGGGAGAGTCATATACAGGCTAGAAGAGAAGACATGTACATGAAGACAGGAAGTGGAAGACCCAGAGAGCAGTGCATTGTGGGTTATACTAGACTCTGCCTTCCATTAGTTCCAGATGCCAACAGGCAGGAAAGAAAAGCTTACCACCCCTATCCTATAAAAGCATGCTAGCTAAAAGCCAGGATCTTAGGATTATATAATAATTTCATATTATATATTAATATATATATATCAACCCCTCAAAAAAAAAAAAACCCCATAGTCCTAATACTTTAGAGAATAGGTTACTTCATTAAAATGGCTCAGGATGGCACCTGGGAAAGCATTTCAGCAAGCAATGATGTACCTAGAAGGATGGAGGGAAAAAAAAAACATAGCTGCAGAGAAATAGACAGAAGGATAACCATCAGCAGAGAACAGGATGAAATGAAAAAAGAAAAGTGAAATGAAAGAAAAGGCTGGATAATATGGTAACGTATATTTGAAAATGTACAAATAACTAAAAATGAGCCATAACTCAACACTGAAGCACATGTGCACATGCAGACATAGAAGCCGTCATGTGGAGAGAACTTTAGCCACATGTGATGGATCAGTGAATGTTTGCCCTGCAACGATAGAACCTGACTTTAGACCCTGGCACTCTGTACATTGTCAAGCACGGTGGCACATTCCTACAGCCTCAGCACTGGGGAGGCAGAACGTTGTCTTTTGACAAATACACCATGGCTTATGCATGCATGAAGAAATATACCCAACAAATGCACATGCACACACCATACTATACACCACACACACACACACACAACAACAACAACAACAACAACAACAACAACAACAACAACACGCTATCGAAGAACAAAAATCTAAAGACTGAGAATTTTGACAAGACAAATAGCTTCTAGTTGTGAATACAGAAAAAGGCTCTTCTTTGGTTCAAATAGTCTCAGAATATAGTTTTAAATCTGTTTTGAAGCTCACAGTCCCCAAGGGATGGGCAAGACACAAAAAGCACAGACCTCAGAGCAAACCATGTTGCTGTGTGAATACAGAGCAAGCCAAAAGCTGTGAGCACAGACCAAAGCAACTGTGGGGAATCAGAGGTAATAAATGTAAGGCAGGGTGGGCTATTAAGTAAGACGTGACAAGTGTTAAATCCCTAGTGTGACACAATTGATCTCCTAAAGGAGGAGAGTGGCCTTGGAGATCCATTGCTCATGGGGCTACCCTTTCACAGAGTGGTCTGAGAGGCGTAGGAGCCTACGGAGTACCAGCCCAAGGACCTTAAATTTTCCAGGTACTGAAAATACAGCTCTTTCTCCCTCTCCTCCCTCAAGACCAGCCCTAGACTTTATTCACAGAATTTCTGAAAATGAAGAGTGAGACTGGTTTGCACTGATCCCCACAAAAATCACTCATAGAGTGTTCAGTGGATGAAAGGCAATGACGTCAAAGCTAACAAATGCCACAGGAAGTGATCTTTATGGTTTATGTCAGAAGCTGGCCCTCAAAAACAAGTGCTTCCGGTAACAGCCAGACTTCTAGGATGCAATGAGAACAGTTGGTCCTTCTCACTGTCCTGCCAACATTACAGAGGCAGCCCTAAAATGAAGACATTTTATTTGAAGCTGCGCAGTGACGTGTGGGGACAGCTGCTCCATAAAGTAAAACAGGTCATCGTTTTGTATCTCAATTTGTCGAAATATTCTGATGCCAATTGATATTGTTGCTTATATATCTGATGGCCAATAGGCCCCAAATTCTTCTCTGATCAGTTTGTATTCAGCTTGGTGTACACTTTGGGACTCATTGAATGGCCCAAGAGGACTGAAGATATTCATGCATCATGTTTTTCTGTCTCCATCTCCTCGCTGGTTCTTCATTTTTAACCTTATTGGGACTTTAAAAGGCATCACTGTAGCATGTTTCTAATTTATTTCTACTCAAATCATCAAAATACTCTTTTGTAAGAGCCCTTTGGTGTCCAAGTATCCTTACGGGGCCTTTTCTTCCGTCTTGTCCCTGCCCAGGAAAGAAAACAGGAAATCACAATTTGCCACAATTAAAAAGACCAAGCCGGACAACAAGGTTTGAATTCAGTTCCACATTGGTTTCAGAACACTCTTGCCTCTCTGAGGGACTGTTTGCTTACAAAGATGTTTCAAATACAGCAGATTTAAGCTTCATGAATGGGACGCAAAGTTCAATGTTAACTATGTTTACGTTTCTGTTCACCTTTGTGTTACATGGGAGAAGAATAGGAGCTCTTAAAACAGACATATATAGAAAGATACGAGTCTTAGCTTCGTGATATCAGTGTGAACTTTGTCAATACAATTCACTGCCCAAAGAAAACAAGACTGAAAAAAAATATCAGAAAGAACTATCCTTTTTCCTCCATGGATAAAAATTAGACCTTTGACTTCTTAGCTGCTGAATAAAGAGAAATAGTCAAAGCTGATAAAGGGAAAACAATGACTTCTGTCAGTGTGTATGAAATAGATGAGACTTTTATAAACTCTCAGATTTCAGGGTCGTTGTGGCAGGGACCGGTGTCTCTGAGCTTGGAAAATGAGGCCGAGGCAAGCCAGAACAAAGTCTATGGAGAAGTTGTCATGTGGGTGGACTACAGGGGTCACAGTGGTGGTGCACAAAGACTGCCTGTGCCAGAAAGCTGAAAGCTGTCCCTTGGTGAAGAGCCAAGCTGCTTGAATGACAGGACCCAGAAGCAGTGAGGAAGGTGAGGTCCCCTCCTCTCCTGTGTTCCCTATCACTACAATCTGTCAGGAGCCACTGGCTTGGTGCCCACAAACTTGGTGAAGCAGCAGGGAGATTGGCAGGCTCCAATTTCCTAAAATGGTAGAAAAGGGTTTGAAGATGAGGAATAATCCTCAACCCATTTTAAAGATACATAACAGTTCAAAAGTGATTATGCTTTCCCTGAGGTACCCACGTGTTTTACACACACACACACACACACACACACACATCAAAAAAGGTCACAAACTACCCAAATAGCTAATAATTAAAAACTTGCCAAATGCCCAAGTGCTTTAGTGTCTTGTAGGTGTTAGCTCATTAAACCTTCAATCATTTTAATAACTCTATTAGGTGGGCATCGTGATTAGTGCATCTCTATATGTGATGAAACAGGGGTGTGGAATTGCTCAGCCACCAATATATAAGTAGGAATTCAAGCCCAGACAGTTGGGTGCAAATCTACAATCTCAATGCAATACCATATTTCTGGTGACCATCTCTCCTGACCATCCAAAGCTGTCTAGCATTCTAAGGGCATGCATAGATCAAACAACCAAATTCTCATTTTACAAAAGAGTTAACTGAGGCATAACAAAACAAAACAAAAACAAAAATCCCACTAAACAAATAGTGTATGAACTCTGACCAGCTCAAGTCTAGTGAGAAACATGGCTCTGGCAGGCCTTACCCTTCTCTCCCTTTCCTTCTGCTTTGCTAATAAACCATTTAAATACATTTCTAATGCTAGCCATCAAGGTCTAGTTCCTTACTTAATGACTTCCTCCTCCCAAGACTGACTACCAACATCCAGGTATCCAAGTATTGATGTCCAGCAACTAGAAGTCCACTTTGGCTCACCTAATTAACAGGACCAGTTAAAATTAAACACCTCATCCTAACACAATGTTTCCCATCTTACCTTTATAATGGCCTTTTGCCTATGAGGCACATGTGTTGCCTCTCTATCCAGAGCCAGTCCTTTGACACACTCCAAACCAAAACCTCATACCCCTGAACCTTGCCCCCCTTTTCCCCACTCCTTTAATCTTTTCCCCTTCTCTCTTTTTCTCTCTTCTGTCTTTGTCCCTTATCCCATCCTTTGTCCTTCTGGGGTGTGTGAGTGTGTGTGAGTGTGTGTGTGTGTGTGTGTGTGTGTGTGTGTGTGTGTGTGTTTTCCTGTGTGCTGAGATCTTAGTCTGAGAACTTGGTTTGGGGGTTCCTGAGCTGATGCTTTTGAGGCTTAAGCTTATTCAGAGACTGAGCAGTAACTGAGTCTAACTATGAGTCAATCATGTGCTCAACTGTGGTGCTGGAATGTCCAAGAAATTCATCCTCATCGTTGTGTTATCTCTCCTGAAAAATCCTTGCTTCCCTCACAATATGTAGGTCTAAAGATATTAAGATTTCTATCATTTTAGACAAACTTATAATGTAGGCTTTTCTTCCACCAAGACCTTGCTTCTCTTTTAGATTCCCAGTGGGAATTTAGAGAAGCTCTTCTGTATACATTGCCCATGCCAAAGAAACTCACTGCAGAGAAAGCCTAGAAGAAAAGGAGATCAGTGAGTCAGCATTTCTCTTTGGTTTCAGGTACGCTGGCAAGGCTCCTCTTTCATAGCGTGGAGTGATGGTTCTGTGGCCAGGCCTGCCATGGCCTTTCTCTAGCAGTGCCTACTGAGAAGTAGCCCACCTTGGCATCCAGTTCTGTGTGCCCTTCAGCTCAGCCAAAGGGAAGCAAACAGTCCTGAGAAGCACACTTTGGGGACACCGCCATTCTATGGATTAAATGAATTTGCTGAAGTCATTCCCATTCCGGAATTCTAACTGACCTCAGCAGAAGGCTCTGGGACTTTTGTTCCTGGCCCCTGGCATGATGGCTGGCTCACGGTAGCCTCTAAAAGAGGATTTGTGTGATGAGTGGCAGAATGGATAATCTTTCCAGAACACACACACACACACACACACACACACACACACACACCCCAAAATAATTGGGTGAAATCCTTATCTCTTGGATTCTCACAATGTGGATAAACTCTTTGAAACTGCAAAACTATTCCCAGATAAATGAGCATGTTTCTTCTTAAAGGAATCTCTCAACCAAAACCTCAATGATCATGATTTACAGAAGGTCCAAGATAGGAATACTACCATGATTTAAGAACAGTTAAGTTTCCATCTCTCCTTAAAGACTACTCTCTGCTCTCAGTATCGAATTGTGATAAGACAAACCAAAGCTTTGCCGGGATAGGCAGCTAGCTTTGCAGTAGTGCCTCTTTCTACTCTGGCTTCTTGGCCACATGTTGTTTTGAGTCTTCACAGGCAATTTATTTAATATGTGATTTACAACTTCTTCTGTGTACCGGCATATATTCACATATATTATATGTACATAGAGATTTAATAATTCACATTATCCTGAATTATGAAAGATTGCTATATACTTACACTCTTTCCCTACTATTTCTTTATTCACGTGACCCACATTTTGGTCTACGTTTATAGTTAAAACTGCTCTGTGTAACTGTCGAGGGGGGACTTGGTATACGATTATTTCCTTTTGCAATGAAATGCGTGTGTTTACTTTACAAGAACACGCATGTATCACTGAAGTAATGAGCTTCATATAGAAGCCCTTATATATGTTATAACGGAAATCTCTCAACTGTCTAAAGGAATGCAATAATGACTTTCTCACACATACATTCAGCTGATAAAATTAAAATAATGCTTTTCAATGAAAGACAAATATCCTTGAGTAATCAAAATGCAATCAACAGTGATGTGAATCTTAATACTAACAGAGTAATGGCAACAAAAAGCGAAACAGTGCACGAGAAAATTTTTTTTTCTACAAGCCAGAGACAACATTGTACTAAATGCCAGCCTTTTATATGTGCCGTTCATTACAGTGTAAGTGCCTGTTTCCCTGCAGAGAGAAGTTTTAGAAAGAGAACCATGTGAAACTTAGCCACATTCCAGGCAAAAACCATAACTATTCACAAGCTCTGTTCTAATGGCTGGTCTGTGCACACACATACATGCACAGATGAAATGTATGCTTTCCCTTTCCAAAGTTGAGCTCACGCTGAACATACTGTTTCATAACCTGCCAGCCCTTTAGAAAGCCCAGAAAATCATAAGTCAAGCCCCTGAGGCGCACTCTGGGAGAAAGAGGGCAATAGGCTTGAACAGCAGTCTTATAAGAAAGTGGAAAGGAAGTAAAGAACAAGGCAAAGTTGATCAAAGAGGACGGAGCTGTGGGGCTGAAAGGCCACCACAGAGGACAAGAGATAAAAACGGACTCTGGCCATTTAAACTCCATTTTCTAATTTTCTTAATTGCATCAGTACTAAGCTATTGTGTGTTTTTGGAAACTCAGCTTCCCAGTTCAGTGTTCCTCTTGCTCCTCTTCCTCCCTGCCCCCCAATCCCCTGTGGCTGGGGCAGTTCACAGGGCAGGGTAGAGATGCCAACCACTGGAGCCAAATTCAATTCTGAATCCAAACATAAGCTGTGTTTGAGAATCAAGACCCTTTGAGGCTCACCCAACTCCAATTTTACCAATTCCCTCCAGGGAAATAGTTCCTTTTGAAGCATTTTGGGATGCAGGTTTGGGTTTCTGGTGTAGAGCAATTTACGTATAGAATGAACAGCCTGCATCTAACCCTCTTATGCCTGTGTGTGCTGTCTACAGCGGCCTATAGCCAAGTCAGCAGTGGAAGGCATGGCTGGAAAACATTTCTGCTCATGTGCATCAAAATTAAAATTTAAAAGGCAAATAAAGAATATTGAATTAGCCCAGATGTTGTAAAGTTAATATGCATGTTGATTTCCTCAGAAACAATTCTTCAGCGTTGCAACAAAAAGAGGGGCAGAGGAGGGGAGAAAAAGCTTGAAACGAAACTCATTTTAAAATGGTAGTTTTTAAAGCCGTGAATTAGAGTCAAGCAGTATCTTTTGGGTAATTATCAAAGGCCCAAACTGGAAATCTTCACCCAAAGGAGACTAAACATGAACATGGGATATTTTCTCCTAACAGATAGTAACTTCCTGGGTCTATAGGAAAATGGGAAAGGAATTGCCCCCTCAAGCAATTCGAAGAAAATCTATTAGGTCTGAATGGCCTCAAGACCCCATTGGAAAAAGAAGTAAGTTTAAGAGAAAAGCTAACTTGGGAGTAAGAGAAAGTAAGAGAACTGTGCTCATGCTGAGATTAACAGCTGAAAAGCCCACTTACTGGGTGTCACTGTTTATTCATGGCTACATTATCATTTAAGTCTAGGTAAATTAGAAGAGGAATCTGCAGAATTGATGGGAACTGAAGCCCTTTCTAATCCTGGCTCTCTGGGGCCATATTCCCTTCACCCACAGATCAAAGCCACTTGAGATAAAAGTTGCCAGCATCCTCAGCCTGACTACGGGTCGGCTCCATCCCTATCACATATACTATAAATTTCTGTGCTAATATCGGGGTTGCCTGGATGCCCTGGGCTTCTCTTCTTGTTCAACCCTTGGACACATTTCCATGGCGCTGCATTGTGATATCACGTACCCAGTATGCATTGTGAAATATCTGAGAGGCTGGCCTGCCTTGTCATTTCCTTCTTCAATTACTGAGAATCAGTGTGGTAGTGGATCCACTGAGTCAAGGCTCCTGGGTCTCTACAGTACTTTGTTTTCCACTCAATTATTTTGCATTCTCTTGGGCAGCTTCATTTGAGTGTTTGATCACAGATAAATGCAATTTGGTTGATGCACCATCGGGCTTCTACCCCTTCCCCTCCCCAGATGCATAAAGACTTGAGAACAGTCTGATCTTTACATAACCCCACTTCTCTCCGTTTGCAGATGTTAGCATCTGCTTGTTAACATGGAGTCTTGATCAAATAAAACAGCAGCAAATCTCTTAGGTCCCTTCCTCACAGGTCCCCATGGCAAGTGGAAGAGCTGAAGTTCAGGAACTTCACCCTGACTTCCTTTGGCAGAATGAAGCTGACAGGTCCCCTCAGCAGCCCTATTCCCACCACCCAGAACTCAAAAAAGACATGGCCGTTGGTGGCATACTCTACAAAACTCACCCCGTGTGAACAGCTGCAGTGGGAGGCAGCTCTCAGTCTGAGGGTTCTTCCCACAAGGTAGAAGCCTAGAATTTTCATCCTATCAGAAAGCCAAAGAAACAGGAAAAAAGCCAACCTCACTATTAGTGAGGTCACCAGGCAATGGCTGCCTCCAAAACGAGAGACAGTTGAACAGACAATTTCAACCTGATGGAGCAGAAACACAAGAGCAGAGCTCCACCCACACCCTGGAGCCCGGTTAGGGACACCTTAATGCTAGTCTGTGGTGCCCGCACCACAGACAGCTACTCCGAATGAGGCAAAGACCTGAGGGTTTGGAAGAAAAATACAACTAATTATTCATGTTACCAGAAATGCTTTACTCCAAACTCCAACTCCAACTCCAGATTTGCACCTACAAAAGCAGTTACAAAGGCAGTACGCAAATTCCCTAGCTCCTGGGTGGAGGTGTCACCCCCTGGGGTGAAGTCTCAATCCTGAGGTAGCCAAAAGCCGAACAGGAACAGGTGTGAAGTAGGCTTGTGACTGAGCATTAATATTACAAAGGAAGGTGTGTTTTCCCAAAGTCTCGGCAAGCAAGCGAGCATAAAATACCTGTATGTAGTTTAATGTAGCTAATACCCTTGAGGATAGAACTGGCCCTAGGACTCTCTCAGACACAGCAGTCCTCCGGGTCTGTGGGCTTAATTCCTGGGAGCTCTCCCATGGCCACATCTGAAACACTGCAGCTTACCTCCCACCTCTCTCAGGGGACACAAAAGATTGATTTGAAAGGTAAGAGAGCATTCTACTCTCTTCTTAAGCCTGGAGAAACCATTATCTCACCAAAGCCTAAGATGCAAAAAGGTATCAACGAGTCTACCTTCCCTAGGAACAGAGAGATATCCAACTCCAGCAACTTCAGCCTTCCTGGCTCACCTAAGAGTGGAGGAGAAACTAGGTGGTTCAAGCAAGATCATTGGCCAGAGAGACACACTCTCCTAATACAAATTTAACCCAGAGGTCTGCAGAATGCTTGCCCATGGCACTAGGACCTGCTCATCACAGTGCCTCTTACCCAGACCATAGCGTCCTCCTCTCAAGTACAAAGAATATACCCTACAATGTAAAGAAACTCAAAAGAACACCAGATCAGACAAACTGTTCAAATATGGTTAATATGCTAAGGGAATGGCAGAAACACACAGAGAAGATAGAGATGGGAAATCTGTAAAGGAGCCATTATTATCCTAGAAATGCATAAAAATGCACTAACAGAAATGGTGAATGACTTGATGTCTCATCAGCTCATCAGAAAACTATACATAACTGAAGGAAAATACAACTTCCACAGTTGGAAAACAAACAGAGGAATGGCATAGTAAGGATGATGATGATGATGATGATGATGATGATGATGATGATGATGATGATGATGATGATGATGATGATACTAATAGTAATGAACAGAATAGCTAAAAAACATAAGACAACTACAAATGTGCAACATATATTTGTATATATATGCATATATGTGTGTATGTGAGTTTGAATGTGTGTCTGTGTATATCTGTATGTTTGTGTGGGTTTGTGTGTATGAGTGGAGAGAGAGAGACCGAGGAAACATGACAGTAAATTTTTAACTTTTAATTTCCTCAGAATTAATATCAGAGAGCAAGCCATAGAACCAGGAATCCTACAAAACACCATTTAGGATAAGCACCTGCAGCATTATATCTAGGTTTTTATTATGTTCAAACTTCAAAAAATGAATGGAAAAGAAAAGATATTTTAAACATTCAACCAGAAAAGATCACTTACCTGCTACTAATAATTTGAATTTGAACCATTTCAAAATTCAGTGTTTGAACTTGGATGTGCTGTATGAGAGAATTGAGACGTGGATTCTGACAAGTTCTTAGGTCTTCAGAGAGCCTTTGGAGTCGCACTGGGGACCAATAGAAATATTCACCACAGCATTCTGCCTGTTGCCCTTCTATCATATCATATGACAGAATTTAATGGTACTTCCTTCAAAAGCTTGCAATATCAAGGAATCACCTTAGAAGCAAAGAGTAGCCCTCGTTAGAAATGACTTACCAGCATCTTGATCATGCACCACCTACCAACAAGAATTTTAAAAAGCAAAACCCCATTTCTTATCAATTACACAGTCTGTTGTATTCTGTTATTATAGCACAAATTGGTATCTACAGATAGCAAAGACAAATGATACCAACGTTTCAGAAAATGCATGAGCAAAAAAGGTAAAATAAAATTTTTAAAGCACTGATGGGGGAATAAATAAATCTAGAATTCTGGACCCAGAAGATTTCTTCAAATGCAAATAAAACAACAAACAAATTTCCATAAAGTTATTTATAGCATATCCAAATTTCTGTGTGTGTATACAGAAATATATATATATTTCCAGAGGCTGTTTGTGTATATGTTGTATGTAGATAGATAGATAGATAGATAGATAGATAGATAGATAGATAGACAGACAGATAGATAAACACAAACACACACACACACACACACACACACACACACACACACACACTTTGGAATGAAATTGTTTAGAAACACGCAAAAGAGATTGAATAAATGAAGGTAGACTAAAAGTCTTTTCTCAATTGGTCTAACAGTTTAATAAAAGCTAAAAAAATTGATTTTAAATATGTTGTACCAATGAAATGAATGATATTTGTGATACCAATGACAACAGTGGAAAGTCACAAATATTTTGGTACTATAAAATGCTGGAACCACCTGAGAAACAGTAGAGTCATTAGAAAATAGACTAATAAAATTCTAACTAGTGATGAATGTGTCTTGTTAATTATTGAGCAACTATATTAGATATAAAAGGAAACCCTATAAAGTTGATAGTCTAAGAAAGGAGAAGAACAGAATAGAATACAAATGTTCAATTAAAATAAAACTAAAAGGAATAAAAGACATATACAAGCCAAAAGAATAAGGGCACAAATAGAAAACAATTTAAGTTATGGTTAATAGTCAACTCAACTGTGTACATAATCACTTAGAAACCATTAGGCTAAATACAATCACCAAATGACTGAGATTAATAGAGTAGGCGAAAAGCTACAACCTAACTATATATTGTCAATAAGAAACACACTTTGGATAAAAAATACACACAAATTAAATGTAAAGAAATAAAACTGCAATGTGCTGATACTAATCAGAAATAGTTACATCAGGAACATAGTGAGTGAACTTGTCAGAGGAAGAAAATAGTATGTGTTTCAGTTTTTTAAAAAGGAGAAAACAAGGAAAGAAAGAAAGAAAAAAAAAGCACACTGAACAAGAGGAATTATCATGAATATAGATGATTAATCATTCCAAGAGCTGAAGGGAAAAGTGCTTTAAGAAGATTTAATAATCATGAAGAGGTAAGCTGCTAAATATCTTTTGTAGTGTAAGACAGAAAAAAAATGTGGAAAAAAAAAGCTTAAATAGAAATAGATGGGGCCACTGTGGTAACTGGAGACTTGGATGAGCGTCTTTCAGAAATGGACATATCCAGCAGGAAGGGAATTACTAAAGATGTACTTGAACTTAACAGTTCCATTATTGCGTTGTGTGTAACTGACATCTGCAGACTACTTCAACCAAAGAAATCAGGTTTGGGGATATGGCTCAGCAGGTAAAGGCACTCACTATGCAAGCCTGACAAGTAGAGTTTGATCAGCAGAATCCTCAGAAGCTGTATGTGATGACTACATCTGTAATCCCTGCCCTCTTACAGCAAGATGGGAGGTGAAGACAGGAAAATTGCTCTGAAGCTCCTGAGCCCAGATCGTGAACAAACAGTATAAACACAAGAGAGATCCTACCTCCAATGGAGAAAGGCTAGATTCCCATCCACGAAGTTTTCTTCTAACTTCCACATGCGTGCTGTGATCTGTATATGTGCACATGACAGACTATATGCTCTTCTCAGGCCAACATGGAGTGTTCAAGAGAGACGCCATTTGGGAGGATTAAATTTAAATTTCTGTAATATGTAATATGTGCCGTGACACCACACTAGAATTAAACTGGAAATCAATAACAAAAACACAGCAGGAAAATTTCATAATACTTTTACGTTAAACAAAACAATTCTATACAGCATTTGGATCAAAGAAGAAACCTCAAGACATTTAAAAACATTTCAGCAAAAGAATAGCAGAATTTTGTGGGACAGAACAGAAGCAATGTAAACAGGGGAAGTTACACTGAGCACATACATTATATATCAAGAAAGATCTGCAACCAGCCTTCTAATGAAATTCTAAAGGACGAGGAAACTAAACCCAAAGAAAGTATATATATGAGATAAAAAAATTAGAGAAGAAAACAATGTAACTTAAAAGGGGAAATCGATAAAGAAGAAAACCCAACTCAAAAGCTATGTCTACACAAAGATGAATGAAATTATTTATCCTCTACTCCATATAACTAAGGATGGAATTGAGACAACACAAATTGCTAATGTTCTAAACAAAAGAGAAGAGAAGCCACAGGCCCCACTGATTGTTATAAAGATGATAAATATGCATTATGAACAGTTCCACGGCCACAAACTTCATAGTCTAGGTCCATGAACCACCAATGTGAAAGAAATGATATGTAAAAAATTTTACAAAGGGAAAATATAGATGTGTATCTATTAAACAGCCCTATGTGATAAATAAGAACCTTTCAAAGCAGAAAACACCAGGTCCAAGTATAATAGTCCACTGCAAATAAGAGAATCCTGTAGGCTGAGTAAGCCATAAAGAAAATGGGTCTGTTTGGGCTTCTGGGTCAGACCCAAGATGGAAGTTCTACCTGATGATGGTCTTCATACTAATGCAGTCTGAATGCTGTCCCAAAACATCACATGGCAAGAAACGGGGAGTATATAGGAGGCCTAGCTCAGCTGATTTTTACTGTAGATCCACTCTTGATATAATCCATTAACTCATTAATCCTCTAATGTGATAATGACAGGAGTGGATTAAACCCACTCATGAGGCCAGAACACTCCTCACCTTCTAAAGAATCACAGTTAGTTTCATCTTCTAATATCTCCTTATGGGGATTAGATTTTAACACAAGTTTCCAAAGAGAAAACTCAGTCTACCCTGAAGACTATGTTCTTCTCACAGACCTAATGAGACAGGACAAAAAGATAGAAAAGTTATGATGACATGAGAAAGGAAACGAGTCCCTAATCCAAGCGTGACTGAAGGCTTTATGAGGGAGGAATAACACAGCTGTCATTTACTGGAGGATGCTGACATAGAAAGGCTATCTCTTGTATGTATAGGTACTTTATGTAATAGTATTGCAGAGTTAGGAATAAGACCTGAGTATGTGTGACTCTGGAAAGGGCCTTGTCTCTTTCTATGGGCATGTCCTGAGAATTTCTGCCAAACTTGTTGACTTTGTTTATAGTAAACTCCACCAGCCCACATCCTTGTTAATAGACTTTAGCAAGACCTACCTTAGTTAGCTCCGATAATCTTGCTAGGAGCCTCTCAGGAACCACCCAGTCATCTCATTTAGGTTTCTTAGAAACGTTTTGAACATTGTAATCTCAAATTCCATCAAAAATGCTATAAATGACAGAATTAAAAGAAAAATATTAGTTACAATTCTCCTTTGAGAACTCTGTACCCTCATTTTGATATAAATGACTCTCCAAGGCTCTATCATGAGACAGTCACACCCGTGTTCTCTGACGTCTCTGTCTTTCCTTCTCTTCCGAGTGCCTCTTTTTTCACCTTAATCTTCCTCCTTATGTTCATATGAACACATCAGTTAGTCCTCAATCCTGTTTCTATGCTGTCTACTCTTGAAATTTATTTCTACACTGAAACTGAATGGCACAGTAACCAGATGCTGGAATCAGAGACATGAAGCAACTCCGGGTTGCCAACTCACAAAGCCCTCTCTGAACTCATTCTGCCCTTGTATTTTCTACAACTGTAATAAGAGTCAACTTTACAGACATCTACATTTCCCCCTAGACCCATTTCTCTCTGTACCACATGATAATTTAACAAAAAATTATGATTTCTCTTGTTCTCAAAATCTTTAGCTACCAGAAGTTCTCTGACTAGGGTTGAGGCCTTCTGAGCTTCCCCTTGCCCATGTTAGCATGTCTATTGATGTCTAGGCTCTTGAGGTGGTAAGACTTTATGCATGTAGCTTCTAGCATTCCTAGGAGACACAACCTCACAGCAAACTCCCCATTTTTCTGGCTTGTATAGCCTTTCTTTCCCTTCTTCCGTGATGATTGCTGAGCCTTATTTGTGTTATGAACATACCAGTTGGTTCTCAGCTCTGGAATTTTGACCAGCTATGGATTTCTGTAATAGTCTCCATGGTTCTCTCTAAGAGTCTTTGTCTATTGCAAAGAGAAATTTCTTTGACATGGTTCAAGAACAACATTGATCTGTGGCTATAAGAACACAAATTTAGAGCACAGTTAGTAAAGTATTTGTTTCAGGTTCTCCCCCAAAAGCCCTAATTTCACTAGCCCTGCTCTGGCTGGGTTTCCAGTACTAGAATGGTTTCCATCTTCTTGAGTCCAATTAGAGAGCTGTTGCTTACCACCAAGCTATGTGTGCCATGCTGCACCAATAGGGTTAATATGCAATGCTGGTTATTATTGTTATATTCACATATGTTGTGTTCCTATATATCCATGTGTATGTTAGGGAATGTGTGGTTCTACATAGGTACATACATGTAGAGAGCAGATGTAAACCTTGAGTGTCAGTTTTCTGATGCCATTTCACCGTATCTTTTGAAAGCATATTTCTCATCAGGACTTAAGACTCACCAACTAGACAAGACTAGATAGCCAATTAGCCTTATATCTCTCTGCCTGTCTCTGCCTTCTCAGTTCTGGGATTACAAAAACATGCTACTATATTTGGCTTTTTCACATGGGTTCTGGCAGCGGGGGTCAAACTCAGTTCCCCATACTTGTCCAACATGCACTTAACACATTGACCTATCACCTCAGCCTCAAACTTTTCAAGACTTTCTGCTGTTTCCATTTGCCCCTTAGGTATAGTGAAAACTGGCCTAAAGCAGCCATGCAGCAGCCTGAATTATTTGCTGCGTACATATGTCTGTTGTGAATATTCTTTATCCTTAAATTTCATGCTCTGTAAAGCCCTGAGACATAGACACAACAGAGCCAAATAGTTGCTGAGCAACAAGGATGTGTTTTCTTCCATCTCGAGTAACATGTTTCTCATTTCCATTTTATTGTAAATTTTTCCATCAACATTCTGGTCTCAAATAAGGCAATCTTAAAAAGTTTTTTTTTTTTAATTCTTTCTTAAATTTTTCTCATACAATATATTCTGATCATGGTTTCCCTTCCCACCAGCTCCCTCCAGATCCCCCACAGCCCTTTTTTTCCTCTCTGTTTTTAGAAAATAAACAAACCAGAATGAAAAATGAACCAAAATGAACCAAATTGAGAAATAAGAAACAAACTCACAGTCACACATGCAATCACGAAAACAAAACCTACAAAGACACAAATTTGAAAACCATAAAATACAAGCAAAAGAAAGATCAGTAAGAAGAAAATATGCCCAAACACAGCATTATGAGACAAAAAGTCTACAACATACCATTGAGTTTACTATGTGTTGGCCATCTAGGATTGGAGCTTACCTTTAATTGTAGTTAATACACCCAATAAGAGACTCCATTGAAGAAAACCAATTTTTTTCTTTGCAAAAGGATAGCAGCTGGTGACAGCCTCTTGGTTAGGAGCTGGATCTCTAAGAAATTTTAAACCCCTACTTTCAAGCCCTCCCTAGAATCACAGCAATTTACATTAGAACTGCCACAGCTTCTCCCCACCATCCTGCTATAAGGCCATTTCCATATTCCCAGGTATGCTGTATTAACTCTTCTCCTACATCCATGAGCTGTCTTTCTGTCACTTGTCTGTTGCTTACATCACAACACTACAAACTTTGTAGATTATTTGTTATTAAAGACAGGTCAATTTTAACTGATAATTCTATTTCAAGAAAATAGAGGCCCCTTTTTGCTCACAAGATTCCAAGGGATGTATGGCTTCATGAGTTTAACACAGGAACTGTGAGAAAGACCAAGCCAAATGGGCTTTCATAGCTACCTTACTCTTGAGATAACCCATTTGTGTACCTTGGCAATCACTTCCTGGCCATTTAGATATGATAACTACCATGACTAAATGTGGTTCATGGAACAATATTTCAAGACTTTGCAATCAGTTTGTATAATTTATCATTTTGCTAAAATGAAAGAGAAAGCCCACGTGGTAATAAAACAACCACTGATGATATAAAAAAGATGAAGAAGAAGAAGAAGAAGAAGAAGAAGAAGAAGAAGAAGAAGAAGAAGAAGAAGAAGAAGAAGAAGAAGAAGAAGAAGAAGAAGAAGAAGAAACTGAGAGATTAGTTGGACTTGAAGGAAACTTCCTTAACTTGATAGATACATCTACAAAACCCCATGGTCAGCATTATAATTAACCCCAAGATGTTAAAATCTTCTCACTAACATTAGGAACAAGTTATGAGTATCTGCAGTCATCTTTGCCTTTTGGCATTGTATTGAATTCCTTGCCTATTATATTAATAAAATAAAAGTGGATGCGATATATGTCAGTTAGATAAAATAAAATATAACTGAGTATGTTTAAAATGGACACAATTATTCATTCATAAAATCACAAATGAATGAATGAGTAATATAAATGAAAACTTTGGAAAATAAATCTGAGAAGGAATAGATGATAAAAGAAAATTGTAGTATATAAGATATATTCACACCATCAAATGAGAATGGATTTGAAATTTGAAACAATTATTCTTAATTTTATTGTATTATCCCTTAAAATGAAATATTTATATATCTAATGAGATATGTCCTAGACCTAATCTAGGAAAGCCACAAAACTTTGATAAAGGAAAGTAAGAAAAATAACAAAATATAAATGTATTCTATGTTCATGTCTAGACCATTCAATATTGGCATTATTTTATTCTTCAACTTGACAATAAATTAATTGCAGTTACAATAAAAAATTTATGTTTATGTCATGAACATCGTAAGACCAGTTTAAAGATTTATCAAGAAAGGGGGGAAATAAAACAGTCATTTCAGTTTTGAAGAAAAATAACAAAAGGCGAGACTGTAACTCCTTCAACTTAAGAGTTAATGTAAAGCTACAATAACCAAAATGAGGTGCAGTTCAAAATGAGACTGATCAATGGATCAGAAATGAGGTGCACATAACTATAGTACAGTGATCTTTGACAACAAAACAAAAGCTCTACTACCATGGAAGAAAGATGTTCTTTTCAATAGATAATAACAGGAAAAAACAGAGCCCTATAGGATCATAGGAAAAGAAGTTTAGATCGACTTTGTGTTTCTTAAAGAATTAAATAAAAATGGAACTTTAATCTACGTGAAATTGAACAAAAATTGTACAACCCCTAGAAGATGCATTATGATGCCTCCTACATGACATTCTAGAGACCACAACCCCATGATGGTTAGTACATGTCATTGGACTTAAACATGAATGCAAATTATATGATATGTGTGTTGAGGATAAGGTAGGTTCAGATGCCCCAAAGAACCAAATTCCATGCATGATGTTGCATGTGTTTTTGACAAAGACAGAATAGGAACTCTGTATTTTCAACTTAATTTTGTTGTAAAACTAAAACTACTGTAATAAATACAATGTATTAGCTTTGATGATTTATGTTTTAGTGGGGGGGGGGGTACACACATGCATGTGAGTACTCCACAAGCAATCCATGCCACTGTCTGCATATGGAAGTAAGAGGACAACTTTCAGACCTGGTTCTTTCCTTCCAGAGGGATCTAAAGAGCAGACGCAGGTTGTCGGGCCTGTGCAGCAAACACTTTTACCTGGTGACCCATCTCACTGCCTTCAGCCTATTGTTTTTCAGAAATTCCCTGCGCTTGAGTTATGGCTGTAATAATTCCAGTTAAGTTGCTCTGGGTCAGTTCATGTATTGAGGCCTTGTAAACTCCTGGCGTAGCTCTCTTTGCTTCTTTGACTTGCCGAGATGCTTGAGTGAAGCACATGGTGTTAGAATGCTTTGTAAAGTGCTCCACACTCATTCTTCAGGCTTCTGACAGAGGCGGATGAGCAATTTCTCATTATTTTCCACTGAGCAAGCGTTGGTGGCTGCACGTGTGGACACACCTCACCCTTTTACAATCTTAGAGAAATTAGCATGGGCCCTTAGAAAGTCCCAAACAAAAACTGGTGAAACTTTATCAGATGCCAAGAAGGCAGTTGGCACTATAAACTCTGCAAGAGCTCTGCTGGCACTCCTGCTTCCGCGTGCTGCCAAATGGTTATGGAAAGGGACCTGACATTGCATTGGGGAAACAAAGGAAGGCCACCCTTGCCTGCCTTTGCTCTTGGGCAAGGGGAAAGCTTTGGCAATCTACTCACTGAGAACCCACCACTTTACAGAAAACGGCCCATGGCACACATATTGAGAGAGTGCAGGGTGTGGCTCAGATCTTGCAAGATGAAGCATCTTGGTAACCAGCATCATTTTCGGTTGACACACACTGCTAATTATCACAACCCTCTGTTTCTTTAGGTATCTGGGTAGAAATGAATTCTTCAGTACTATCCGAGTGCACTGTGTTCTGTTGTGTGGGGTTGTGTTGTTTATGTGTGTATTTTACATTTGCCTAGCTACCTTGTAGGTGATTTACTAAACAATTTTAATGAGATTATTTCCATTTTGAAAATATGAGCACGTGTTCCAAAAGTAATGTGGGTTTTGCCAGAAAAAAACAAATAAAAATCTATTTTCCCATGGTCTGGATATGGCCTGTCCTCTAAACGTTATCTCTTGCCGGTAGCTTGCTCTCCTGTGTGGGTGGAAGGATTGAGTTCTGAGATCATTAGGAGGTAAAATCTCACAGAAAGTAATTGAATCGTGGGAGTTCTCATGAATGAATGAATGCTGTTCTCCAAGAGTGTTGTCACTGTCACAGCTCTGGCTTAGTTCCTCATAAAAAAGAGCAAGCCTGGACTCAGTCACTGAAAGTCATACATGCATGAAGACCTGAGTTCAGATCCCCAAATCCCACATAAAAGCTGGCGACAAAGCGATACCGCCATCATCCAAGCCCTGAGGAGGCAGAGGCAGGAAGATGGCTGGGGTCGAATGCCTAATCAATCTAGCCAACGGATGAACTCAGATTTGCTGAGAGGCTCTGTCATCACAAAGGCAAGTGGTTTTGCTTTCCACGTGTGCATGTGAGTGGTGCGTCACTTAAGAACATGAAGGGAATTCCCACTTCTGTTGTTTGTTTCAAGTTCTCTTGTGATTTAGAAAAGCAATGACCCAGCACAGGAGTTCTCAGCAGTACTTCTTGTTCAGTTTCCCAGTTCATGGCCTAGCAGTGGCTACTCACTCTAAGGTTCACCATACCCCCACCCAGCAGCCTTGCTCAGCAGTGCTGTGATTTAAAGAAGAAACTTAGACAAGAAGCAATCAGCCTCTTCCTTGAATCTCTCAGGAAAGACTGGGAGCCATTTATACCTGTGTTCAGGCCAGACCACATAAGAGGAAATCACTGAGAAATTCTTTATCATGTCCACCAGAAAGGCCTCCTCGGGTCACCACAGTCTTCAAAACACACATCATTTGCTTTTCTTCAGGAGCCCAGAACTCTGGATTTGAGAACACACAAATTGATACTCAGCCTTGAAGATAAAATTAACCTTAGAATTTGAAAAGATTCCATTTCAAATTAAAAGCCACGTATAGTTTTTAAAAATATTTATCTATGCATTAATAGCAGAAACCTCCATTGAGAACACTGAGTCGGGGCAGTATAAGCCTCACTAAGACAAGACGAATTCTTTTCCTATTTCAAGATTGTGGCCGGGAACAAGGAGCATGATGGTAGGTCTCCTTCATCCAGCAGCAGTCTACTGGACAGCATCTTGCCACCAAGAGAGGAAGAGCTCATGATCCTCACATATTTATAGGTCTCATAAAAATATTCCTGGCTCCAAACATGAAGTTCTCCTGACTCACCAACAGCTAACAAAACACTGAGATATCATTTTGATGTTAGACTGTCTACACCAGGGGAAAAACAGAGTCAAAGGGAAGGAAAGCACCAAAGGTAAACAAGGGGTACAAGGAGGGAGGGACAGAGGGAGGGAGGGAAGGAAGTTGGCAAAGGGTGTTTTAAAGCATGCTGGTTTCGGAAAGTTTTCTGACTAGATTCAATCTCTTCCAATTAAATAAGTATTTATGAAGTATATGCTATCTACCATCCACTGTCCTACATATGGAAAATATATGAATGCCCAAATTCTTTAAATAATATGGTACAGTGTTTGCACATATACCCCCACACACAGACGTGCATGTACACACACACACACACACACACACACACACACACACGTCTTTGAAAATTAATGCCTAGGCATATGGACACTGAGTAGTACCTGTCACTAAGCAAGAGCTAATTTAGCATTTTGGGAACTATTTTTCCCCTGATATGTTGGAGATATGAGTATTTAAATCTGAGTGTTTGAGTGAGAGAGTGTGACACCCAGAGTTAGAAAAAGCAAACCATCCAAAGAAGAAGGCAATTGGCGCTTTTCAGTCTAACAAAACCTGAAATAAGCTACATGTTACACAGACACATACGTCAATAGCTCTTGCATGTAACACAACTACTGCGTGGTGATACATACGTCAGACCCAGGGGAACAACCACAGGAGTATGCATCTAGCCATTCTCCCATCCCAGTCTAAAAACTTGTCTCAAAATGTAAGAAGATGGATATGTGTAGATCATGAAGCACACACGTTCACCATGCTGGCTGCCTGCCTACCCTGATTTCTTTCTTTATCCAAGAATAGCATCCACCTAACATCAGCTTGTCCCTCTGACTTTCTAAGAAAACAGCATCATCTAGCCGTCTTATTACTAACACAGAGATATTCTTGGGAACTAGGTATTGTAGATAGTTTCTCTTCCTGCCTCTATTTCTCCTTTGTACAAGCCACCAGCCTCTTCTCAGCCACAACCACAGAAGCCTCCAGGGTCCCACTTTGTTCCATTAAATGAATTCTGACCCAAGAGCCAGATCAACATTTCTAATCCGTAAGTCAGACCATGTTCCCTTGTTGACTAAATAACTCCCAACTCTTTCATTGGCAGGAGACCTGAGGTTGTCATCAGAACTTGGATCAAAGCCTCTATGGAATCGACCCTTGCTATTTTCCCCCCATCAGTGTCTTCCCCTTCACCCCAACTTTTCTCCAGGTTTTTCATTTTCTTGCACACATAAGCCAAGTTCTCCATGTCAACATCCCTTGTCCCTGTATCCTGTTTATCCTGGGCCTCTCCCAGAAGTCCCAGTCTGATCTCCAGACTCAGTTTATCATCAAAGACGCCTTCCCTGGGCACACGGCCTCAGGTAAGCACCACCTCACCCACTCATTAATTCTGCAATTTGTAACTTACACATGTTTGTCACACTTAGGAACTTCCCAACTTTGTCCCCACTACCACCCAGGGACTGGAATACAAGAGCACATATCACCTGCATATCAGAGATGAGTGAACACTGGGTGTGATCGCACTTGCCTGCCACAGCAGCTGCCTGTGAAGTTGAGGTAAGAAAGTCGCTTGAGTGCACAATTTTAAGACCGGCTTGGATAATGTATAGAAAATGTCTCAAATTAAAGGGGAAAAGCAGACAATGAGAATTTGAAAAAAAATCAACGAAGAAAATAATTTACTCCCTTACACACAGGTACACACAGATAGAAAGTTACAAACACACACTCACACGCACAAACACACACGCGAGCAGACTTTCTGCCAAGGTACTGTTTCAGGTACTTCAAGTACAGTTCTTAAAGGGTTTTCTGTGCAGTAAGGTAAAAGTGAAAGCCAATGTGGCCATGAAACGTGTAGTCTTGCAAGGATACACCATCTTTGATGGGTGAGAGACACCACGGAGCAGAGAAACTGAGGTGGAGCTTGGGGATAAGGCGAGAGAAAAGCTGGTGAAGGCATGGCAGGCAACAGGGCTAATACCTACAATGACAAAGAGGTGGCAAGTCACATGGGAAGTCCCTCGAGCTTGCAGAGAATTCATGCTGCTGAGCTAAAGGGCTAAACTCTTATCACTTAAGAAGTGGTAGAAAACACATCTATGTTCCTGACCCTAAGTCTCAAGTTACAAAGGACCCCCTGCAAATTAGATGCTCACTAGAGAAGCTCCCAGTCTATTCATTTTGTGTCATAAATAAAACCACAACATGGACAGGAAGCAGAGCTCGAACAATGCCTTATTGCACCCTATGGAGGAAGAGACGTTTCCTGTTAACAAGAAGATGTTTTGGTCACTTTATGGCTTTTCTTTTCTAGGAGCAAACACAGTGTACAGAGCTTGGTTGAGACCAGGGAAAGGAAGGAAGGACGGCATTGGTAGGATTCCAAGCTATCCTCTTAGCAGTGTGCCCTTGCTTCCGGATTTTTTAGAAAAATACCTTAAAATGTAGGCTTATGTCCAGACAAAATCATAGTTGGAAAAAAAAACACTTCTGTCTAATTGTTTCTTCATCTGCCTCAAGAACAAAAGCTGCTGTCCTGTCCTTTTATTCCCTATTAAAACATTCTAGTCTCCAAGAGTGTTCTTAGTTAGAAACTCAAGAGGTGGCCATTCTGTGGACTTGAGACAGATTTTAATCTTTATTTTAACTAGTCGATCACATTTTAGGGACATTTTAAGCTAAGAAAATTTGGGGGGGGGATATCTTACCCCCTCTTACCAAACAGACACCATTATTAACATCTTCATTGCTTACCTGTTGAACTATGAGAGGGTATTTTGATAACTTTTAAGTTAGGGAAATCGTGCTTAAAACTGCTATAAAAATTTATACACTTTTTCTCTAAGCGTAAGTTTTTAGTTTATTTGAGCTAATACAAAGGAATGAGACTGCTGAATGATGCTAAGTTAGAGACAGTTTTTAGGGCACCATGAAGATGTCTCCCAAGCAGTTGCAGCAGCCTGCAATTTCTCCAGCACTGAGTGAGCATTCCAGGTACCCACGCACTGAGCAGCATTTGATGTCAGGGTTTTGGATTCTGGCCATTCTGATACATAGCTGGAGTTCATTTTTTTTCTTAATTCTCAATTCCTGGATGTCATTCAATAGTAAACCTGTTTTCTCATGCTAACTTGGTTACCTGTTTGCTATCTTTGATGTGCTTTTTCAGACGATCTTGATTTCAAAAGATGCTTTTAACTTTGAAATTATTTTTGACTTGCAAGGGGAAACTGCAGAAAAAGAAAACGGAGATTTCTTGCATACTTTCTGCTCAGCTTCCCCTAAAGGTACTCTCTCCTATAGTAAGGCTACATTTGAGACTAAGCATTAGCACCTATTCTTCTAGCTGCTTTCACTTCACACTTTTTCAGCTTCTCCATGAATGAGTTGTTGTGGTTGTTGCTTTGTTCTTGGTGGGGTTTTTGTTTGTTTGTTTGTTTTGTTTTGTGTTTTGCTTTTGTTTTTGTTTTTCAGGACAAGGTTTCTGAAGGGACCAGAGTCTTCTCAGGACCCATTTTCAGCACAAAGGAGATTTATTTTCCCCAGGTGGATAAAGGGTAGAGAATAAGAGACAAAGACAGGTGATAGAGGACAAGGGAGAAAGGGAAAGAAACAAGGGAGAAGGGGAAGGGTAAAGGTCCTAGAGGAACTAGAAAATGCTTCTGGATAGAGAGGAGACAGATGTGGCCCACAGACAAATGGTGGTTTATAAAGATACAAGGGGAAAACCCAAGTTAGAATGAGGTGTTTATTTTGATGGGACATATTAGTTAGGTGACCCAAATGAGCTTTTGATTGCTTGACTTAAATGCTTTCATAGCTGGACTTCGGGAGTCAGCTTCAGGAGGAATAAGAGGCCAAATGAGAAAATAGACTTTGGGGACTAGCTGAAGGAATGTGATCTTATGGAATGGGGGAGAAGAGTAAGGGTTGGCAGGGCCATGTTGGCCATGCTAGGGCTGGCTAGAATCACTTCACTTTCGTTACAGACGATGTTGCTGTTGATGATTCTATTATTTCGATACCCAGTGCAAGAAAACACGATTTATGTTCCATGTTTTTTTTCCAGTCTCTTCTGGTCAGAATCACTTCCTTGCATTCCCTTAGCTTCATCAAGTACATATTTGGATTTTGAATCAATGCAGCTGAAATTGGGTGACATCAATCAAAATGATGGAATTAGGACCTCAAAGTTTCCTACTCCACACAAACAAGAAAACTGACAAGAATCAACTCTCTGATCAATAACCATCAAAGATGCAGCAGTCTAGGCACACTGATTGCACAGAGCATCTCTGCCTACAGATGAGCCCCATGCACTTTGAACATGCCTTCATTCCATTCTTTTTCCCTGGCTCCACGGTTTCATTGAGAGCCTGCAAGCCAATAGCCACTAGCAAGGGAAAAATTAAAACAAAAAACAGCCTGAGTTCCCCTGAGCCTAAACCCCAGATCCTACCCTTACTTGGCCCATCTTCTGCTGGCACTCTGGAAGGCCTACTACCCCACTTACAAAGTTTCTTTATTTCATCTCACACAGTGTTTAGCCACTACTAAAATCCTAGCAGCAATAGGAAAAATTACTTACAAGCGATGATTTAATTCTATAGCTGCCTAAAGAGGGAATGCAGTGGCAGACAATGGAAGACAATCAGATCATAAGAGGAAGATGAGATGTCCACATGCTCTTTGAAGCGTGTGTGGAAATCTAGAACCATCACGCTCTGCAGCTACAAGGTGTTTAAGGAAAACCAGAGAGAAAGCTAATGCCATGTCTACAGCATCTCATGGGGCCCTACATGACAGGGGAGGGAAGGAAGACTGAGGCTGCATTGTGAACTGGAGGAAGCTGAGAAAAGAATTGGGGAATAAGCTACAAGAAGTAAAGGGATCCTCTGAGCAATCACTGGTTGCTCCGCCAACTAAGCAGAGATGTCAGCGGTTGCAGGTAAGCCGGGAGTCTAGTAGTTTGGGGACCACATTCGACAGTGGAGGGAGTTGATTTTGGAATGTTATTCAGTAAACAGCAACTACTATAGCACATGCAAGTGTGCCTAACTCTGGAAATGGGGAGAATTTACTCTCCGGAGTAATCACTGAAAGGTATTTTGGGTACTCCTGTTTATACAGCTAACAAGGTGATATATATGAAGAAACAAGAGAGTGTCTTATGAACATAAGGAAGAAAAAAAAGATCAATAGGCATTTAGCTTAAATAAATTAACAAGTTAAAAAAATAAACCAAAAAAAAAAAAACAGGCATCTGTAAAGAATTAAAGGAAACAAGAAGAACAATTTTTCACCAAATATCAACATCATATATCAATAAATAGATTAACATTTTAACAAACCAAGTATGGATTCTGGAGTATGAAAGTAAAATAATGAGAAAGAAACAGATCTTGGAGGACTTGGCAACAGATTTGAGCAAAGAAAATGGATGGAAAACCTGTGACAGGGCAGGCACAGTTACCTAGCCTGAGTCCCAGAAACACAAAGGGATGAAGAACATGAGAAGACCCACCATGCACGGAGAAGCATATGTGTGTGGAAGCCTTTAATGCAAAGGAAAGAGACATGATGGGCAAACCAAAAGCTGCAAAACTTAATAGAAAACACACACCTACATTTTCAAGAAAGTCAACAAGTACAGATAAAGTTAAGGATGTTCTGAATTGGCCATATTATAGTCAAACTACAGAAGTGCAGCAGTAAAAAGAGAATTTGGAAAACAGAAATTATTGGTGATGAGAGGAAAGCTTGAGGGGCCAGCAAGATGTCTTAGTTTCATTCCCAGAAACATGTACAGGTGGAGGGAGAGAACCAACTTCACAAAATTATCCTCTAGAGTCCACGCTACATGTGCTCCCCCCATAACATATCACACACAGAGATGGGGGAGGGGAGAAGAAGGGGAAGGGAAAGGGAGGGAGGGGAGGGAGATGGAGGGAAAGAAAGAGAACATATCACTCACACACAATACACCTCAAACACACACACACACACAGAGAGAGTATGTTACTCACACAGCATATCACACACACACACACACACACACACACACACACACACAAAGCATGTCACAAAAGTTAGTTAATAGTTGTTTTCTCATCAAAAAACCACAGGTATAATGTAAATGTTAAAAGAAAACGAACCTATTAGCCAAAAATTTTTATATCTATCAAAATGATCCCTCAAAGATAAAAGAAAAATTTAAGATCCTCAGATAAACCAAAACTAAGATTCCTTTTTTTTTTTTTTTTTTTTTTTTTTGATAGTATACATGCTACACTAAAAATTCTAAAGACAGTCCCTCAGGCCAAAACTTAAAAACATTAAACAGTCAACTTACGTGAAGAAATAAGACTCACAGAGACAGGAAAGTACCCAAATGAATATACTAAATATACTAAACAGCTTAAACTTAGTCTTCGTCATCTACAACCTTTTATCTCGTCTTACTTAAGAAACAATTATGTAAAGCAACAATTATAAATGCTTGTTAATGGGCATGTTTGTCACTGTTACCACACCTCTGACAAAATACCCTGTGAGAAGCAACTTAACGGAGGAAAGGTTTATTCTGGCTCATACTGTGCAAATTCTCCTTCAGTGGGACACTATAGAAATACACATGCTTTCTTCTAATACTATTAAAGAAGGAGTGCGTGGCACAAGAGTGTGCAGGGTCTTGTCACCAAAGCAGTGGGTGATCATCTGGTACCTTTATAAATTTGTAAGGAAAATACAGCTGTGTCATGAAGGTTGCTGTGTTGTGCGGAATAAACATTTAGTAATCATTAATATCTTTTCCTTACACTGTAACTAATATGAACTCGTTAATTAAAATGTAAAGCTAAGTCAGTTGACAGGCGGAGGTAAGTTAACAACCCAAGTGACTGAGGAGTGTTTTGTGGGTGGGGAAACACAGGTTGATACGGTTTTTAATCTTATTTTTTTGAGAGGGTCCTTACCTTTATGTGTCTCTAGAATGTGCAGCGTAGAGGGAAGAGAAGCAATGCAAACGCTGGGTAAATATATTTGGTTTGTATTCCTGGGAACTGATTAGGTCCCAGAATGATGTAAGGACTAAATCAGGCTTTTAGAATTCATATCTATATAAAAGCATTCAGAAAATAATTTGCATGCCCAGAGCACATCAATTAGAGTATCAGACAAAAAATACTGGCACAGTAAGGACAAGGAACACCGAGTGGCCCCAACGGAAGACGAACACTTCTCTACCAAAGAAAGATGGCAGAGTACAAAGCCGGGAGGGTCTTCACTTAACGTGTGATTTTCCAGCGCAGTAAGCGAGGCTTCAGATTCAGCCTGCTCTCGGTCCTGGTGAGTAGTTCCTTCCAGTACCACTGGAAAAGAGCAAAGTCAACTACAATATTACAGTTAGAATTTGATGGCAACTTCTGGTCCTAAGAAGTAATGTTTTTCTCCAAGAAGCCTTTAGTTTCTGAGCTGGCACTGGTCAAACGCTGAGTTATGTCTAGCGCCACCTAGCGAAATGACAGAATAAGTAGGTTTTCACAAACCAAAACTAAGAAAAGGTTAAAAGGATAAATCAATATACATAAAGGAAGGAAAAAATATAATGGAGTGGGGGAATTTCTCACCCACTGTTCCTATAATGAGATACATGGCTAAGCTAATGGAAGGGGGCTTTATATTTAATCAGTGCTTGATAAAATTACTATTCCAAGGTCTTGGTTGGCTTTTAGACATCTGAGTTAAAAGAACTAAAAATGCTAGTTTTGAAGGTGGAAGTTGGAGTCCACTAATTGAGAAGAGGGAAATTTGTAATTTCATGTTCTTTTTTTGCTAGTCCTATTTAGGGAACTGAACTGAATGTGTTCAATTCTGTCAGCTTCTTACTGGGTCCTTTTGTATTGATTGCTTGCAATTGGCAACAGCAGATTAGGTTGGTACTTGATATCAACAACACACTCAGTGTCAACTTGTGGGTCTCACATTCATATGCATGCACTCACACATGCGCACATACACACAAAAGTACAAATATAGATTACACACACGTACACAAACACGCTCGCCAGTACATAAACAAAGATATCAAATGGTTCAAACTCACCTTAAAGGCAGTTCAAGGTCCTTTGTCTCCGAACAATCAATTGAAAATACCTTAAGAGCCTTGGGAATGCCAGGGGCCGAGGTTGAGGTAGAGCTGCTACTGACCAGGCTGGCTGCAGAAAGGGGGCTTGAGGACAGTAGAGTCGCTTGACCTCACAGTGGGGAGGGGATTGGGCAGTAAAGGCTCTGGGCTGTCTCCAGCTCAAAGTTAAAATGATGCCGGCAGGATATTCTTTAGCTGCTGGAATCATTTTCTCATAGCTTCTCACGTTCCTTCCTCTTGTTCCCTTATGAGGCCTACAACCTTATTTCAAAGCTCTCTCACTCTCCCTGTGACAACCCTGAGACACCAGAAGGTGTTGTAACGGACACTGAATTGAGATTATTCCCAAGGGTCCAAACTGATGTTTCAAAGAATAAAATGGCTGACCCTGCTTTACTTCTTCCTTTCTCATCCCAAAGGAATGAGCCTCCTCTCTAGCTATACCCAACCTAGAAGGTTGGATGAAGGGAGCCGAATAATCTATTTCTCTACATAAATGTCCTAGGAGCTCTCTCCAGCTGGATTCTTAACCTGAAGATGGTTGATGGTACCTATGTACTCAAGTCAGAAGTGTCAGATGCAGATAAACTCTATGCCTGTACAAGATCTAGCCATATCATTCTGGAAACTGGCAAGCTGAGTAAACGCAGAGATGAGTCATCTATCACATTTTTAAAATACTGTCGTCCTACAGAAATTATGGCTAGAAAAGTACAATTGTTATCAAGAGATAAGAATAGAGGCAGATTATTTATTAATTCTAAAGAAGTATTTCTAGTTGGGTGT
The DNA here is from genome assembly GCF_963924665.1 of Micromys minutus. Classification (NCBI taxonomy): domain Eukaryota; kingdom Metazoa; phylum Chordata; class Mammalia; order Rodentia; family Muridae; genus Micromys; species Micromys minutus. Next base: position 20,397,035 of record NC_137963.1, on the reverse strand, counting down.
GGGGCTATGGGCTGTGAAAGGTATCCTGGTTCCCGGAGGAGATAGCTCAAAGTCCCAGGGGACCCTAATGGATGGTAGGAAGCTTCCTAATCTTCTAGGAGATCAGGCCTCTCTCGCATAGCTACAGTTCCCTTCCCCCCAACACAGCTTCTTGTAGAGAAGTTTGAGACAAATCAGCCACATAGGGCAATGTCCCAAGTCCCTCTTCTACAGGGGAGGACGAGACCACAGGTCACATTGGCTGAAGACAGACCAGTCACATAGAAGCAGGATCACACCCCCAAGCACATAGATGAGGTATACCCAAGCTCTCAGACCGATGAGGAAGGACCTGTTGTCAGACCCTGACCCATCACAAAGCTATATATAAGAATCCTAACCAGAAGGATTAAAGGTATGCATGAAATTACTCCACTATCTGAGAGCTTCTATCATAAGAGCTGTCACACTGTGGCTTGGGGAAGAGATCTGCTCTCCCAAAATGACCAGAAGCTCCTCTCCTTCCCCATCCACTAGTCAGTCTCATACTGGCTCAGCCCAGCCCAAAATCCTTTGTCAGCAGCAGAAATGGAGGCTGGGCAGCACCACCACCAGAGGCTGTGGAAGTGGTTCCTGCCCTGCTCTCGGCCTCTCCACTTCCCCTGAACCCACGCACCTAGCCAGACCATAGATTCCGTGTGAGGAGGCCTCCAGCTCATAGGCCCACAGTTGGACTGGGGAGAGAGATAACTCAGCTAATGAAGTGTTGGAGTTATAAGTAGAACCTCAGCTCAATTTCTTGGATCCGTATTAAAAATCAAAGTCAGGAATGATGGTTCCCATTTGTAATTTCAGTTCTCAATGGGTAAAGATGGGAGGATCCCTGAAGCTTAGTGGTGTCCTTGTTAAGTTCCAGGACAGTGATTGACGTGATAGCTCAGGCTGCTCTCCGGCCTCCACAATCATGTGCACATATGCAAGTATATGCATGTGTGAAAGTGCACAGAGAAGTGGGAAGTACTGTCCATGGAAGATGACAGATTCCAAGTGTCCTGAGTTCACATAGGTAAAGACGGGATCACTGGGATCCACTGCAAGGCAGAAGGCCCTCACTGATGAGCTAGTGAAAACTCTAAACACACAGAGCCAAGGTGAAGTTTGCATCCTTGGTCAACAGTCAACACTGGAATGTATCATCTGAAATTAAAATTTTGTGACATCTGGAGAGCCAAACGACCAGGACAATGACAAAACTGACATTCTTGTCTAGCAACCATCAGCTGAGCCAAGAGTGACTCTTCCCAAGCTGGACACATACACTCTGGCTTATCATATGCTCTGTTCTGTCACCCCATGCCATTTGATCCCTTTACTGGCACTGCTTAAATTTGGACTCCTATGTGCAAGTGACACTGGCCTGAGGAAAGTCCCTAAACATGAAAGACTGAAAATCATCCAGGCCCCAGAGTTCCCTCCGCCCTGGCTCTGCCCTATGAGATGGAGATGTCTCTTCCAGGCAAGAACACACTCAACTCACTGAAAAACTGAGCTGCCTTGGAGGTGAGACAGGAGTCTGTGGTCGGGGACATTTATTTCTGAACTTAACGACGTGGGCAACCACAAGTCTTCCCACAATATCAATTTTTCATAAAGAAAGAAGAAAATCTATTTAGTCAAATGTTCCAAGAGTGCCTGGTCTAGCACAGTATATTTATAGCTTGGATATACTGACATGAATGTCCCGTTCAGTGGAGAGAAGTAATAAGAGATACTTATTCTTGAACAGTTGCTGTGTGTTCTCTTTTTATTCTTGTCATCACTCAGAAGGGTTTTATATTGACAAATGAAGAATTTGAGGCTCAGAGAGGGAAATCAACACAGAGCAGCCACACAGCATGTTGTTTAACAGAACTAGTACTCTGGGGCTGGGAAGGTGACTCCATTAGGAAAAGGCTTGTGGCTCAAGCCTGGGGACTTGAAAAGATACCCAGTGTCTACTTCTGACCTACACACACACATGCACACACATGCTCACACACACACACACACATGCACACAGACATGCACAAGCACACACACATGCACACACATGCTCACACACACATTACACACACACACTTACACAATGCCCTATCTATGCTTCCTAAAGAATGCTGTATAAGGATTTCACATTAAATCCTTTAGTGCAATTTTTTTAAGATTATTTCCCCTAAGTCACATCATGAGCTTACGAGGGCTTGTTGACCTACCTTACAGATGAAAATTCACAGCATGAAAAATGTAAGTCCTAGCTTATTAATCAGCAACTAGTCTTCTGTTTCCCACCCTTCTAATTCAGTCTTTCTTCTCCTCCACCAGACAAAAAGCCTACTTGGATCTGAGACCGTGTCTTTCACTTTAGTGGCTGAATGTTAAGGAACTCTGGTGTCTTCATATGACAGAGGTGATGTGCATTTTGTTTAAAGAGGGGGTTCTTTGTTTGAAAATAGGACTACTACAAGAATCAGAAAAATGTTTTAGATACTCATTAAAATACCCATGCTCCCTTTAAGGTTCCCAGTAAAAGTGTTCTATAACTGAACTCTCATTGTAATTACAGAGACAAACTTAGTTTTTTGTGGCAAAGGCAGTTGACAAGGAAAAATAGATCTGGGTAAAATACTTTTTCTGTTTTTCAAAATAGCACAACCTAGTTTAGGATCAATGGTGGCTGCCAAAGTAGAGCCGCAAACTGGAATTTTAAAAATTATTTTAATGGTAGGGGAGAGATCTGTGGTTTAAACAGATTGAATTTTGGTGTCCGAGAATGTATCTTATTTATCTGCATATGGTTTTACAGGTCAAAAATGTCCACAAGTAGGGTTTTCTAAGGCAAACACGAACAGTACCAAAATGGAATACCTCGTTAGAATACTGTGAGGAAACACAGTCATTCTGAAGTCAGAAGATGAGAACATCTTAGGGTTTTTCTTACAGTGTTTCCACTGAATTCATAAATTTCCCCCAAGATAAAAAGAGTTGATTCCACTGTTACCAGCACACACCACGTTCCTATTTCATAATAAGAACCCACATCAAATACCTGCCAATCCACATTAAATTTACACTCTTAGAAGAACAGATTTTGATATGAAGTTGAAGCTTTGAAATCACTTCCAGAGGGAGCACATGATGAGAGCGAAATATAAAGGCTTTAGAGGATGTGGTGACCAGTCACAATTCTAAGGGAACATCTACAGGCACCAGAGGTGCAGACAGAGTAGAAGATGACAATGCCAGAACCAAGGCAGAAAGCAGCAGCCTCCCTAGGTACCCTGTGCTAGAAAGGATAGTGGGAACAGGATGAAATTCTAATTAAAAAAATTATTACAAGGTTGTTCACAGAAAGAAAAACAAGATAGTACAGTTGCTTCATTGAGCAATGGTAGGTTCTAGAGTATTGGGCAAGTACCACTTTTCTTTTCCACTGATTGACTGTTTGATTGATTGCTAGGGTGGTTCGAGGGATTGAATCTAGGGCATCATTTTTGCTGGCTAAGCACTGTAGAGCTGAGCTATATCCCCAGCTGTTGTTTTTATAGTTCAACACACTGTCTCTCTAAGCTGTAAGAGTGGCCTTGAACTTAGTCTGCAGTGCAGGCTGGCTTTGAAATGACTATCTTTCTGCCTCAGCATTAGCTTTAGAATCACAGATCTGAACCACTGAATACCACTACCACCTCATAACATGTGTCTATCCTCTTCTTTTTTTCCTGGAAGCTGACATGACGCGGCAACTTCAAAAGGCTCTCGGGAAGCTACCAACTACGGACAAAGAGTACATAGGAAAACAGGAGAGTCACCATATTACAAGTTCATGGGAGCCAAAGGGCACCTCTCGACATAAGGTGGCCTCACAAGACCATTCACTCTGTGGTCAACAGCCAGGGACCCAACAGTCACAAAACAGCCCCACCAAAAGGTGTCAGCACAGAAGGTAATTGGCCCGACGTTAAACGTTAAACATGAGCTGTAGGCTGGTTTCAATTTCACCTCTAAAATAAACTCTCTCTTTATTTGGAAAGCACTGCTATTCTCTGCAGCCTTCAGCCAGGAACCTATGACACAGAGAGCCTAAGTTGCCTCACAGTAAATTATACAATCACTCAGGGGCAGAGTGAGGATAGGAACCAATCTCAGTGGACACAATAAGAGGTTCCCAAAGATATCTTTTACCTAACCCTCAGAACCTCTGGATACACTCCCATACTTGCCCAAAGGAACCTTGCAAATGTGATTGAAGTAAGGATATAAAAAGGGGAAGAGTGTCCTGGGGTGGGTGAATGAGCCAATCACAAGTTCTCTTATAAGGAAGTCAAAGTCAGCAATAGAAATTGCAGAGTCAGAAATAAGTTGAAAGTACACAAGGGAGATGTCAGGAGTCAAGAATAAAGGCAAAAAGACATGAAATAAAGTCTCCTAGGAAGCTTCCAGAAGAATCATTGCTTTTTTTACCATCTTTTAGATGTATCACCTCCAGAACTGTAAGAGAGCAAATCTATTGTGCCCTGAGCTACTGAGGTTGTGTTATTTTGTGACAGTCGGGACTTGAACTCACAGGTTCAGTTGGTCTGACTCTGAAACTTGTATTTGTATTCATCCAGTTATATTATCTTTCAAATACTAAATTTCAATGTTCCTTTAAAACAAAACAAGATTCCAAATTTTAAGTCATTCCTTGTTTAGCCTTCTGTACTCCTTGTATATGAAATATAAATGACTGGATGTTAATTCTTAAATGTCAGTCATTTCTGCCAGATGCTAAATAACCCCAATGATCCCTCTTATTGTCTCTGACACCTTGGTGACTTCACTGATTCTCTTCAGATCCTCCTATGATCCAGCTCCTAGTAGGGCCCCATAGCCCCCAATCCCAACTCTAAACCCGAAGTCCATCCTAGTAATCAGTGGTCATAACAAAGCAGGTGTATCAGGTTTTGACATAATTCCAGGGCATGCCCAGGCTGACTCATACCTCAGAATACCCTAAAACTTTGCTTTGTCCCTGTTTCAATAAAGAACACATTCAAAAAGCAAAAACCAGAAGCCAAAGTAAGTCTCTCTAAAACAGATTTTCTATGAAGTATAACAGTTAAACTCTCAGAACCCACAGCTTTATGATTCAAAATACCTTATGGCTGTGTGATGCCCTCCACTGAAGAGAATCCATCTCCTAGAATGATGCAAAATACCTCAAAGGTTTGACCCTTGTGTGTGTCCTTTATAAACACGAAACTATGGGGATGTCACACCCCTTCTCCTTTTAACTAAACATGAGTAAATGTTCTCTGACATCTCTGGCTTCATTAAAATTTTGCTGTCAAAGCTTTCTATTCTTTAACACCTCTATATAATATAACTGAAGGAATCAATATTTTTCTTAGACATATGTTGGCCTCAGCTTCTGGTCTACTTGTAATCTTACCTGGGGAAAAGAATTCTTCAAGGAAGCCTGTTACAGGAGGATATCATTATTCCTTTTTTCTTAAGGCTGTATTGAGGAAGGCAATGGAATGCTAAGCAAACAAGGAATTCATGGGCCACTGGGCTTTAGAATCGTATTGACATTAGACCATTCTGCCGCCACCACTGATGTGGCCATTGAAGGTTGACTACCCTTCAAAGTGTGTCACTAGAGAATAGAGATAAGCACATTCCCCTTCCACACTGGCATATAAGGTCATATGGGTGGCCCATTAGCATATCTTCATGATGCTAGTGAATGACAGAACCGAGTGAATTCCTTTTCCCATCTTGTCCACAGAATAAACAAGAAGGCAGGACTCTTGTCCAGTACTTTACAAGTTGATCAATGGTGTCTTAAAATAAAGAGAGTCCAAACTTGACTCTCCTTGATGATTAAATGGGCTCAGGTCCATTATACATGAATCACATGTCTAACCAAATGCAAATGGTTTCATCCCAGTGTGAGAATGGACTGGACAATGTCATTCAGAAAATAATAGAGAAAGGCTTGTGGCGTACATCAGGATAGAAGGGCGCTGGTATCGTTCTGGAAGCACTTTCCTCCACAAACCCAGAGAGAGTGAGGACTTATTTAAGAAGTCAGTACACATCCACATGAAAATTCATTTTCAGAGGCAGTCACATTCTGTTTAAAGATCTGTGTTCACTGAGAATGTCCAGTTTACAGTCATAGTTTAAGGAGGGTAGATGGTGAGCACACACCTGGGAATGCTCATCCCAGCATTATAGACTACACATTAGAAGGGTTAAAATTGTAAAAAGGAAAACTTCTGGTTAGTCTTAGCTTCCTTTCCCTCAGATAGGTTTGAAAGGTGTGTTAATACAGGCCCCTGACTCTGTAAGCACCTACCTCACTTGGATGCTAACAAATTGAGCAGTTAGAACTTTACCTATGTCACAGGAAATGTTTTCCTTTTTCAGGGGAGGGAATAGAAGGAAAAGCATGTTCCAGAATTTCTCAAATAAAATTACACTCAAGTCAGTGTTAAGAGTAATAAAAGCTCCCCAAAGTTCTACCCACTCTCAGTCCTCAAAGATCAGACCAGCAGCCCTCGGTTGTCCAGCATCTCCAACCCTTCCTCTCCCTTGGTGGCAACATTTGTGCACACCCACTATCAGAAAAAAAATAGGGCCAGTGTTCCAGTGATGCCAGGTTTTGGCCACTTTTGAGACAGTCTTTTAGAAAAGTGGTCCCAGCTATAGGGTTCTGTTCCTTCCTTCCTTTTTCCAGGCACATTGTGGAGATGAGCAGATGAAAGAGGAGCTGCCTCGCAAGAAGATGGTGAACTGGAACCCAGCCGTGACCCCCTAAAATAGACACAAAGATACAGAGAGTGTATTTTTCTACCAATAGCCCAAGGGACAACCTTTTCAACTGAAAAGACTTTTGATACAAGGCCAGATTGCCCAAGATGACAGCCTAAAAATACATGAAAATCCAGGAAAAACAAGCTCTCTATCCTGTAGAGATTGTCAATGCAAAATAGTTACTAGGCTTTTCCAGTGACCAGTAATAAAAGAAAAATAGGCTCCCCATTATGAGGCCAGTGCTGGAGGGACCATCGGCTGATTCCAAGCCAGCTCGGAGATTTTCTGAGTGTGTTACAAATTGCAGGAACAAAATGTGGACTTTTAGCTCTAGCCATGTTTTCTGAGGCCAGACAATTTATTATTAGGTGCACTTCCTCACTCTGTAGCAGACAGCAGTCTCCATGTATAGACATTCATACATTATTTTGAATCTCAGATACACAGCAAATACAAACCTCAAATGAAAGAATGGAGAGAAACACACAAAAAAAAAAGGAAAATATGATTCTTTCATTATCAAAGATTGGTGCATCCACAAATGTTTGTAATTTATTACCTGTAACTGTCTTCTTAAAAAAAAAGTTGTAAGTAGAAAGGATGAATCCTCAGATACAACCTATTTGAGTATATTCTGTGTTTATTAAGTTTCCTGATAAAGACAGACTTTTCATGTGAACACTAATTTAATGCAAAGACAGCGCCATTATTGTGGGAATTACCATAAGACAACTAAGTTAAGGCACAGGGAAGGTGGTGATAAAGGACTTGCTGTGCAAACATGCTAACATTCAGATCTCCGGGAACCATGTTACAATGTGTGTGTGTGTGTGTGTGTGTGTGTGTGTACATATATATGCATGCAATAGGGAGTATATAAAATGTAATAATGTATCATTTCAGTGCCGGCTGTAAAAGCTAGAGACAAGAAGGTCACTAGAACTTGATGGCTAAACAATCTGACCAACTGACCATCCCCAGGGTTAGTAAGAGATCCTGTCTCAAAATAGAAGAAGATACCCATAAAGGAAGGCACTTGACATTGAGTGCTGGCCTCTACGTACACACGGACACTCTCGATGTTTTATAGTGTTTGTTCAAAAACAACACCTATACTTCCATACATAACAACCTTTCTCATTTCATCTTTGAGCCTTTGTCACAGTCATCATCACAATGTTGACACGTGAGGGGCATTTGATAAGCATTCCATGAATGAATTTTTTCTGTTATGAGCACTATGTGAAGGTATATTTCATTATACTTTCTATGGATTGAAATCATTAGGTATGCAATGAATTCCTCCTAGAGCTTTAATACTAGAGGCAAAAATCCTCCCAAGAAATTCTGTTTACATACTAGTAAGAGCGTGCCATGCTTCCCTGCCTGCTTAAACCAGCACACTCTATAACAAGTTGGAAGATCAACTGTCATCATACCTCTTGGTCAAGAATTTCTCATGCAGTGGTCTCTCTCTCTCTTCCTCCTATTTTTCCTGTCTTTGTTTTGTCTCTTCTACTTGTTTTCCATAAACTTTAACTTGAGGTGCCACACATGCTTGTTGGAAGAGATAGAGAGTAAACAACAAATTAAAACCTGAGAAATAAGAGCTGGTGAGATGTCTCAGTGAGCAGAGACACTTGCCACTAAACCTGGTAACCTACATCCAATCCCCATAACCCACATGATGGAAGAAGAGCACCCGTTTTCCTTGCTCTTCCAGGCACACTGTGGCTTGTGCATACCCACACCCCATGCTCAGAAAAAAAAATCTGCAAAATAAATAAATGAAGAAAGAACCAAGAGAAGCAGTTAGCATATTTCCGACAACTCCTCGTATAAACCACAGAAATATCCACTGGACACTATCATATTCTACTCACAATCTCATGTATTTCAGCAGAAATGAGCTAATCCGACACAGTGATAAGCCTGTTGGATTAGGAAACCAGAAACAGCTCAACCCTTACCCCTCCCTCACTAGATTGTGGAATTTGTAAACACCTGTTTGACCCCTCTCAAATGAGACGCCCTCTCTCTTTCAACAGACAGCCCTCACTATCTGATGGGAACAATAGAGGATGCATCAAACGTTAAATAAGATGAAACCACGCAATCAAGCTAGAGCAGAGAATAGCAACACACAGAAAAACAGAGATGGGTTCAGTGCAGGGTGTCTCTGCCCTGTGGCACAGGCCAGAGGGGAAACAGAAGGGAAACATCTACGCCAGACCAGAAGCTTTCCGGCTATTTGTAAAGAAGCATCAGCCACGTTAATTTCTCAGAGTTGATTGGGAATTATCCACATGAGAAATGGGGCAGGGGAGAGAGAAGAGGGTGATCCATGGCTCCAGAGGAGTGTGTGAGAAATGAAGAGAAACGGGGCAACATGACAGGCTGGGGAGCTACAAATTGTTGGACAATAATATAATGTCCATCCAACCCACCTCCCAGGGTGGTTTGAGCAATCAGCTGAGCGGATGTATATATAGAAAGTGCTTTTTAAACTCCAAAGCACCAGACTGTATTCAGATGTAAGAGGTTATTATTAGATGCTTCATTTTTTCCCTTCCTCCAAATTGGAAACATTTGCTGAAGTAAACATTGCTGATGCATTAGCTGTCAGGATGGTGTATTATATTTGGGAAACATTTGCCAATGTCTGTTCAGTTTTCAAATTGCCAGTCACATGTGGTTTCTGTTTGAGCAAATGCATCAAGTAATAATGAGTTTATTGTTAATTGTGCAATATCAGGCTTCAAGGTTTAAATCATCTCTAGTTCACACTGCCATTATCCCATGTGGATGGTAGACCCTTGCAGTTGTTTATTAATGAAAACTAATACATGGATACCATTGACCGTTTATATTTGTCAGAGTTTATCAAAGGAAAGTCAAGATCTCTGGGGGAAGGTGCTATATGCCGTGTGTACCAATGAATGTATAGATGTGCTTGTAACTGTGTGCACACATGTGGAGGCCAGAGAAAGTCATGGCATGCCCTCCTCTGTCACTGACACCCTAAGTGCCTTGAGACAGTGTCTCTCCATGAACTGGAAGTCTCTTTTTAGCGAGGCTGATTGGCCAGTGAGTTTCTGGGATCTGCCTGCCTCTGTTCCGCAGTATTCAGATGAATAGACACACATAGCCACACCTGGCTCTTTTCCAAGGTCACTGAAGAATCAGCTTCAGACCCTCACACTTTCATGGATGTCTCCTTTCCCACTGAGCCGTCTCCCCAGCACCTCAGGATTCTTTGCAGAGGCGAGTGTGCTGATATAAATAGATTCCCTTTGAGCAAAGGACAAAAAGAAGTTTGATTGTCTCCACCCAAAATGGCTTCCCCCAAAAAGCCCCATGGAACTCAGATCCAAATATTAATTTTCCTCTGTGATGCTTTAAAAAGGAAACACTTCTCTCTGGAGAACACTTTCTCTGTGGTTATAGAGATCAACAGAAAACATTTAGGGTAGAAAATGGGGCTGACTAACTCATGTTTGCCATTCTTGACATTCACAGACTCGGTCACTGGAGAGTTTGAATCATGATGAGTGTGAAGCATCCTCCTTTTCTCTCCTTCCTGTATGAGAAAAACTTGAAGCAGAAAAGGATAATAGAAACTTGTTTTTCAGTGTTACTAACAAACTATATGGACATGGCTTTTTCAATCAAATCCCCAGAAAAGCAACTCCTAGTTTTATTCCTTCCTGTAGGAAAGGATAGCTTCTAGTCTGAGGAGGTTTGTGTTATTGATGAAATTCCCTCGTGAGTCATTATTAATGAAGCCACTCATTAGCAATATTGACCATCGGTGGGGGGAGGGGAGGCATGGTATTGATGAACTTAGAGTGTATTTCATTCTTCCTGTGTAGTTGGAGCAAAACCAAATCATAGCTTATCAATTATGGATGGGACCTGAAAGGTAACTCTGTATGACTCTGCCTTCTACGGATGAGAATTTTCAAGAGGAAGAGTCAGCTTATTTGCTAAAGATCAGGCAGTGACTAAGTAGTACAGTCACTCTCAGAACCTCCAGGGCCTTCTCCTACACTCGCTGTGAATACAAGGCCATAAGTTGAGGGCTGGGAAAGGGAAAAAATCTGTAACTGGCATTAGCCTAAGGTGAGGATGGGGTGACATCCTTCCAGAGACCCTACTGCTAGCACTCAGTCCCACCACTTGAGGGAGCTGTGGAGACCCTTCTTCCACAGCCTATTGCTCTGCTGTGTATTCTGAGCAGCCAGCCTTTTCGTGGTAACTAAGTGGTAGGGGTCTGTGGCAAGGCAAGTAGACAAAGAAACCAACTTCACCATGTCTTAACAGGGGCAGAAGCATAACCTCCAGACAAAATGGGGGAAAAGTGATTTGTTTCTAAAAGTGTAGGATTCTTGTTAGTCTGGTCAGTTCCCATTTGCCTGTGAAACCAGATTTGTAGACACATGCATTGGCCAATGAGTCAGCCTTAAATAAAAGTCATTCATAATTTACGTATAAACAAGAATAGCTTTTGTTTCAGAGAACTCAAGAGGGGTTCACAGCCCTGTCTTGCTGTCCCACTCCAGAGGAGCGGTTCCTGTCTCAAGGCGGCTCCTATAGGCCTATAAATACTTTGATGTTCAGACATCTGGAACTTATATTTGGTGTTGACTAATGAGTATTATTATTTTATTATGTATTTATATGTGATCTAAAAGAAATTTGAGGTTAGATGCCACATAACTCTGTATATACACCGAACAATGACAAATTCTTTTCACCCATTACACTGATGATTTATTACAGGGCATAAGAAGTTCTGAGTTGTTCACTTGACACATAATTGTTCTTGGGAAGATAGTAATGGTACAGAGAGATGTAAAATTGCCCTTACCGTATATTGTTAAAATACTTCATAAGTGGACAAAATGGACTCCAGAGGTACTATTTCACTCGTCTTTAAAAGGAAAAGAAAAAGAAATCAAAGGATGGCCAATCCGGCAACAAACTGGAGTTCTTTTGAATAAGTAAAGACGAGCCCCAGTCTTAGGAATACATGTGGGCATGCTTGAAAGGGCAATAAACAAAACATAATGGATCTGACTTCAAAGAACACCTATTGGAGAGCCAGGCCTATTTCAAAGCCCAATGTTCCATACCTAGTTTGTCTTGGTACCAGTAAGCCACAGGTAAACATGCTAAGATCAAAGGGAAATATGGGTGTGTAGAGGGAGGGGTGTGCACTGACTGACATTACTTTCTCCTCAAAGCATTTCCCCCAAGGGACCCTGGAGACAGCACCTTGTAAGCGTCTCTGTTGTACATTCAGGAATTTATCTTAGGAGTGTCAGAAATACTTAGGAGTGTCTGTTAAGTATTGCTTCTCAAGGGCTGCGGTACAGGAGGCACACTGAAGGTGGTATGTACTAGGGAAAGCTGTGTAGACAAAAAGCTGCAAAGATAAATGGCTCCATTATGGACTACCCCAATGGCTTACTTGCCTTTTCCCTCCCGAGAGCAACATCACTGTAAACTGGTTTGGCTCATCAGCAGGCTGCCTGGCCTTTCATGGAAGAATGAGTCCTCTGTGCACATAGACAGAGCACTTGCCAACAAAGGCCTTCATTGCAGCATTTGAAAGGCTGGACTTGCTGCTGAATGAAAGTACTTCTAGAGGCTGAGGCTGTGAACAGGATGTGCTGTCGACAGCTTGAAGAGCTCTGTGTGGCTCCCCTAGAGAAGCCTTCAGATTGACTTATCTGCTTTGCTGACAGTCCCCAATTTCAATGACACACTATATAGGCAGTATTCAGTTAAGTTCTGCCTGGCATTCTGTTAAATCCTACTGAACTGCATTGGGGGGCTTCTGTAGAGGAGCTAGCTGACTCCTTAACAGAAGAAGAAGAAAATCAGAAAGACCCAGCAGATCCGGCAACAGAGGGAAGAGATTTAAAAGCACAGTGAAACCAAGATTTGAGAAAGAGGCAGTCATGAAAAGAATAAAGTAATCATGCTGACACACATGCCTGTAGAATGACCTGGCTTTACTGCTTATGACATATGGTTTAAAATATTGCTTGGAACACAAACTTTTGAAGATATGCTACACGCAACCTGAATGACTTCAAAACTCTGTAATGAAGAGGGTAAGTTTTAGACACGGTTTGGTTTGCATAAAATGCTTCTGTCTTATGCATTACTCATGTTCACCAGCATCACCCCTGGTCTTTCAGTGTCTATAGCTCATAACTAAATGTAGACATGAGTGTTAATTAGTGTGGGGCTGTGGATTGTGAAAGGTATCCTGATTCCCAATCGAGATAGGTCGAAGTCCTGGTGACCTAAAGGGATGGTAGAAAGCTTCCTAATCTCCCAGAAGATCAGGTCCCATAGCTACAATCCCTGACAGGACCCTGTAGAGAGGTTTGAATAACTTAGCAACTCCCCAAGTCCCTCCTCCACACATGAGGACGTGACCACAGGTCATGTAGGCTCAAGAGAGATCAGTCACATAGAAGCAGGACTACACACACCCAAATATGTAGATGAGGTCTTCCCAAGCTCTCAGGCCAAACCAATAGGAAGTACCTGCTGTCAGACCCTGTCCACTCCAAACTGTATATAGGAATCTTATCCAGAAGGGTTAAAGGTGTACAGGAATTGCTCCATCATCTGAAAGCCTCTGTCATAAAAGCAGTAACACTGTAACACTGCCACTTGGGGAAGAGATCTGCTCTCCAGAAACCCTTGCCAGAAGCTCCCCTGCACCCCAGCTAGTCAGTCTTCTGTTGGCTCAGCCCAGCCAATGTCCTCATCCACAGTCCTCTTTTACTTACATTTTGAAAGAAGTATCATTGAGTTTAGAAGGCTGTCGTCTTTTAAGGTCTGAGATTTATAATCCCTCCATCAGCTTCCCTGGAATGTAGGTATGTGCTACAAAGCTCATTCCCTTTTTTCCTTCCTTCCTTCATTTGTTCTTTCTTTGTTGAGGGGAAAATACAGATTATGTGTGGTTAATACAGGTTTGTCTATGTCTAGCCTAGCCTGGCCTTTTTGACAAGTTTAGGGTTCCATTCTGTCCTACTATGCTACTTCAGGAAAATTTTTATTATTTTTTAGAATCTACTTGTTTTATTTTATAGGGATAAGTGTTTTTCCTGTATGTGTACATGTGTACCATATGGGTGCCTGGTGCTTTCAGAGCCCAAGAGAATGCCTGAAGTCCTGGAATTAAAGTGATAGATGCTTATACGCTAGATACCAAACCTGGGTCTTCTGTAAGAGGGTCAAATGTTCTGAACAACTGAGCCAGCTCTCCAGCCCTGCCTTAATATGAGATTTCTGGGGAACTTTAATTCCCAATTTGACAGTCAAACTAATAAACTAGAATGATTGAATGTACTTTATAAAGAACTTTGAACATGAAAGTGATCTTAGAAGGAACACTTGAAAAAAGATTAGTGTCCAGATCAAGTATACTTTTGGAGATTTGACATGAGTTCAAATGGGAGAGATCCTGTACAAAATCTGATATATCAAGATGAGGCCACTCAACTTTATAAGATACAGTACATGATAAACACACAATTGAAAGACAGATTCTATTCAATCACTTAGTGATATGTTGATACCTTAGTTAAGGTTTTATTGCTTTGAAGAGATACCCTGACCATGACAACTCTTATAAAGAAAGACATTTAAATGGGCCTGACTTACAGTTTCAGAGATTTAGTCCATTACCATCATGGCAGGAAGCAGGGCAGTGTGGAGGCAGGCATGGTGCTGGAGAAAGAGCTGAGAGTTCTACATCTTGATATGTGGCTTGAGCATAGGAGATATCAAAGCTTACCCCTACAGTGACATCATTCTTCATCAACAAGGCCACACCTACTTTAACAAGGCTACCACTTTTTTTAAAATTAATCATTTTATTTATTTAGATTTCAAATATTGTCTGTCTTCCTGGCCAGTCTCTCCTCCATGAACTCCAAAACCTTCCCCCTCTCTTTTGCCTCTAAGAGGGTGTTTATCCACCCAGTCACCTACTCTTGCCTCATCCCTTTAACATTACCCTTCTTTGGAACATCGAGCCTCCATAGGACAAAGGGCTTCCTCTCCATCTGCTACATGGAATGGCCCATTTATTGGTTTAATTAATCATTCCATTTGTTTACATCTCATATAATATCCCACTTCCCGTTTACCCCCTATACCGTCCCCCATTCCACGATATCTTACTTCCCAGTTACCCCTCCACCACAGTCATTTTTACATCTGGTATTGTTGCAATGACTATGTGCTGTGGCATTTTTGTGTCTTGGAAAGTTTGTTTTTATAATCGAAGAATTTATTAAATTATTTGTTCATAGCCAGTTCCTTGTAACCACACATTGTCATTAAGTGAGTAGTAACAGACTATTTTTAAATATCTCAGGCCTTCTATGCATATGGTTAGTGAACAAAACAGATCAACAGTCTCTCATAATCAAGTTTATCAATATTCTAAAACAAATCAAAGAAAAGTGTCATTCATTCAACTTAAGTGGATATATTTCACTTTCAAAGCCAGGGAATAAAGTGACATAAAGGAATAGCACAAATGTACACGCTTCCAAATGTCACTAATTTAGTTCACACTTGACTGAAACTATACCCCCCAGAATGTTCTTAGAAACCTTACTCATATTTTCAGAAACGCAATGCCTCTCTATCTCACAACAGCATAAGATTGATGGAGATCAGAGGAATGTGGGAACAGGACAACAGGTGCTCAATAAAAAGAGACAACAAACTTCAATGGAAGCACACATGAGAATGCTAAGGACTGAAGTGTCTGAGGACAAAGTCCCATTCATAGTTCTCAATACCTTACTACAGTGTAGTATTGTATAATATCAATAATAAAAACCCTGGAACATGAGTGGAAAGCTATCGCATTTACTATAGACTCTTCATAAACGTGTGGAATTCGTTTGTTTTTAAAAGTCATTTTAATTAAATCATTCCATTAAACTTTTTTTCTACTTTATAGTTGAGCATTTTTGTAAACCATCAAACAGGCTGTTTCTTCATTTAGTCAAATAAAGTAAGTTTGATATAAAGCAGAAGTAGCCAAAGATTACAGTCAAGTGGAACAAACTTGAGTGATACGGATTCCTTGAGCTGCATTGCCCATCCCCTTATAAAGAGCTCAGAAGATTTTCTAATTCAACACTGATTCTCCCCTGTCATTTAAGTAAGGTTCATTTGTCCTGGGAACCTTTTGGGGATGGTTATGTCTCACTGTCAACTTGACTGCATTTAGAATCACCTAGGAGACACACCTCTGGACGAGTCCACAGAAGGCATTTCCAAAGAAGCTTAACAAAGAAAGGAAGACCCATCATAAATGTGGGTGGTACCATCTCAAGGCCTGTCTGATGACAATGAATAAAAGAAGGGGCAGGGAAGAGGGGACAAGACAGTGTGAGCAGTAACAATCATCTCTTCCTGACTTCCTGACTGTAGACACAATGTGACCAGCTATGTTGCCTCCCCAACCATGACAAACTATTTTCCTTCTTAAATGCTAAATCCTTTCTTGAGTTGGGTTTTGTCAGGTATTTAGTCAGAGCAACAGGAAAAGTAACTGATACCCTTTTAATCAAGGAGCATTTCTAAAAGCAAAACTCTACTAAATGCACAAATGACAAAGCTGTCTTGGTGCTCTGTAAGCTTCACAATACCACACAAGAGCTTAATAACCATCCATAATTCAGGTTACAATTATCTTCTGTGCAGCTTGAAATCACAAATGCAAGACAAGAGGCTGATTCAACTCCGTAAGCAGAAGGCATGTTTTGAAAAGAGAAGAATGAGAACTCTTTCAATGGAATCTTCTTTCTGGTTTTGCTTGTATGAAACAATCAGACAATGGATGAGTCAATTAAAACTACAGAGCTTTTGACCACCATCAGGGAGGCAGAACGTAATTACACACTTAATATTTTCTGAAATGCATGATTATCAATTTATCTTAAAGGACATGCTCAAAGGTCTGATTTTCAGATACTATTTTCTCTACCACCATAATCTAAATCCCTAAAGACTCCACTCTCATATTTATTGAGCTGTGATCTCAGTTCATGAAAAACAAACCTCTAGAGGCTTATGTTTACATAATCAAGTGCAGGTAAGCATAAAACCCAGCCAAGTTTATAAGCTTCTGTATCCATGGATGTACTTTCTCATTGAGGTCTTAGCTTAAGTAGTCCCTGGGGTTTTTCAGAGACATTTCTGTATTCTTCTACTCAGTCAACAGAGATATTAGAGAGCTAATTATGAACCAGAAACTACACACGAGAAATTCACCGCCAACATGGCAAACTCAGAGTTCTAGAATAATTCAAACATCCTTGAGGCTACTGATTATGCAATACCCAGTATATCAAAGCACTAACTAATGTCATATATATGTTCAGGGGTTAGTAGAATTGTATGGAAATTGTTCATTGTGAAACACATATATGCTATAAGAACTACACAGAACCTCAAAAAGTTATGCTCCATAAATTCTACTTAGAAGCATTTATGTTTTAAATGTGGATTTCTATTCATAAACATACCTCCTGACCTCTTTTGAAGTCTACTATTTACAGCATTACTTAAAGAATCACATTCTGTGGGCTGAGATATATTGAAGAATTATTAGCTTCAGTGTTTACTTTTCGAAAAAAATTATAAAACAAAGCTGAGTGTAAGTTTTGTGTTCATGTTAACTTCTACTAAGCCACTGCCTTTTCATAAAGCAAACGGCATCAAGAGTAGAGAGATGTCACTTATTCTAAGAGCATTAAACCAACAACCACAGGTGAAGGGAGGAGATACACGCAGGTAAAGCTTTGAACCACAAAGCCACCCAGACTTCAAACAGAGCAAATTTGCTTTAATATTCCATTTCTTTATAATGTCAACAAAATTCACTTAAATAAAGGAGAGCATAAGTACAAAAATGAATCTGAAATCACTGAACTAGTCTAGGTTCCTTGTCTTATAAGTGACAGTTCTTATACTCAGAGAGAGAAACTTACCAAAGAGGACAAAAGGGGCAACTAAACAGTACCCTAATTTGTTTTCCATTGCTGTGATCAACTCCACGACCAAAAGCAACTTAGGAAGAAAAGGATTCATTTCATATTTTACAGTCCATCATGAAGGGAAGTCAGGGCAGAAACAGGAACATGGAGGCAGGAACCATTAAAGAAGCAGAGACCATTAAAGAGCTCTGCCACACTTTCTCAGTTTGCCTACAGACAACCTGATAAAGGCGTATCTTTAAATTTACATTTCTTCTTCATTGATGGCTCTAGCTTGTGTCAGGTTGACAAAGAATTAACCACCACAAACAGTATCTAGATTCAATTAAGTGTTTTTATTATTTGCCCCGCAGCTCTTTCACCCTCTGGCAAGGTATTTTTAAGTGCTATCAGTCCTAAATTGTGACCATATTTTTAGACTATCACGTGAAAATTTCTGTCCTTTCCAAAATGTTTGTTCTCTTTCACAGTGTATTTTCTAAAGATTCAGAGGTGTTAAGACTCCTTAATTTGTGATAATGCCTCACACTTCTCTTCAAAGAAAGTGTCAGTGTTACCAGTGTATCAATTGATTCAATATCAGCTTGCCAAAAGGCTTTAGATTTTGACTGGAGAAATGGATTCACATATAAAAGCATTTGTTGCCAAGCCCAATTCTAGAGAGCTACACAGTAGAAAGAGAAAACTAGCTGCCTCCCACAATGTGGCCTCTAACCTGAGCATTTACCTGGATATGGTGTCAAATAAAAATGAGAGGGTTGCCAGAGACCCCTATAAGAGAGGGGTAGGGCAAGGGAGAGGTACCAAAATTGAAAGGACTTCTGTGTTCCCATCTAACCCTGAATATGTTCAAGTGTAATGATACGCTGACGGTTAGAATCAACACCATGTCCAGTCTCATCGGCCTCTAAGTGTGTTTAACACAAGTTCAAGACTACCCGTTTCAGGCTTGCCTGCAACTGTCCCTGAATTTCATAAACATGTGGCTATCAGGTGTCTGTGACCACTTACACTAGCTTTTCAGTGCATAAAAAAATTATTATATAACCACAGTGTTATGTTTATAACCAATAATTGATAATAAAGTTTTGTTATGAACATAATAATGTAAAAAGAAATAAAATAGTTCATGTCATATGGAAGCTACATAAAATTTCGGTAGATAAGTCTATCTAAAAAAAGAAAGATGTGGATTATAGCAAATGCCCTCAGCACAAAACATTCTAGTTTCTCTGTTCTAGGGCACTGAGAGTTGTCACTGCCTATAGTTCACTATGGTTTGGGCAGACAATAACTCTGTCTAAGAATAAGTTAGCACCCTTTGGATCTTTGGATCCTCAGTCTTCCCAGTATCTCAGCCAGAACCTCTTTATATGAACCTTGACACTTAGTATCCTGGCTCAACCACCTATCAATAACCTTCAACCAGGCCTTTATTCTATCTTTCCTTTATGGGATTCCAAATCTGATAAATTGGGAACGTTATTAGTATAAATTTTATAATTTATTTTAACGGATCAGTAAAACAATAAAGGCTAGAGACAAACACAAAAAGTGAAGGAGAAAGAGAGAGAAGAAGAGAGACAGAGACACAGAAACAGATAAATAAAATCAGGAGTGCAACAGAGGAATTATACTGACATCTTATGATCAAAAAGAGCATAAGAAATTGCTATGGATAATTACATAAAAATCTAAACACACACAATCCACTAAGAATGCATTGACACGGTTAGAACGCCTGGGCAGCCCTGCAACAAAGAAATAAAAGGACATTTTTAGGGGGGGACACTCACAAAAAGTAAAGCCTAGAACCGCATGGCTTCACAGTGAATGCTAATGTTACCAAACACTTATGAAATTAACAATTGTTCTTTTAAGACTCCCCCAAGTTATAAAAATATATAAAATACTTCTGCATTGATTTTTAGAGGTCTATTTGACACCCCAACATAAAAGACACTGCAAATAAAGAAAATGTTAGTCCAATATTGTTGGTGAACACAAGTATAGAAATGTTTGGCAAAATGATATTGAACTTTAATAAAAAATAATCATACACTGTGATCAAGTGGGATTTGCTCTCAAAAAAGAAAATTTGCAACACTTGCAAATTGGGGGAGATGATACACTGTGCCTTCAGAATGAAGGATGAAAACAACCTTCTCCCTCAACAAGTGCCGAAAGATATGAAAATGAGTATCTTTTTATTATAAAATTACCAATCTATAAAGGAAAAAGAGGTTCTGCCATTCACTACAACATGAATGAACTTGAAAGACGTGCTGGTTGGGGTAAGTCAGCCCAGAACAATTACTCCATGATCCTCTCGCTAGCAGGAACCTACACAAGGCGGGCGTGTAGGAACAGAAAGCAGGATGTTGGTTTCCTGAAGTTGTAAAGAGAGAAAACAAGAAAATGTTTGTCCAAATGCATGGGGCACAGTTTCAGCTATGGATGGCACCTAAGCCTAGTGTGTGTATACCTCATGAGACTGTGCAGCGCACATGAAAATTTCCTCGGAGGTTTACTTTGTATTAAGTGATCTTACCTCACAAAAAGAAGGCTGTGAGGGGCGCTGGCTATCTGTATGATATTATTCATGAAGCAGTTTCATAAATGTATGCTTATCTTCAAATCCATTCATTAAGTATGTACTGATTCTAGCCTTACCAAACTTGCTCTCCTTTATGCCCAAGTTGATGACTATGGATTCCCATTGATGGTGATTAGAGTAATCCAAAGGCCAAGAGTTGAGAAATGCTTTCTTGGTCCATTCATATGGATAGCAAAAGCGTTATAATAGTGCCATCCCCTGTGAGCTTACTGTTAGATTACTTAAGACAGATGCTGTATTACATAAGACAGAAACTGCATCCTTCAGTTTCATCCATGAGTGGAATGCTGTTTCTTCTATGTCACTGATAGGGAGGCCCGAGCTTCTTGGGGGTTAAATAAATCTCCTCAATCTCACAGCTTCTAAGTGGCCAGGCCATCTTCACTGTGGAACCAAGACAATGAATTGAATACACATGTTCACAGCTTTCTTTAGCAACAAGGCCATTAGCTGAAAGACATTAACCAATTTCATGACACCTCTTTGTTTCTATTATGCTGACAACTATACCATCACCTGTCTCTGAGGAGTGCTGAATGCTAAAGCTCCCATTAACTACGTATCTACCTTAAAATATATGTTCTGTATTTTCCACGCTTCTTGGGGGCAGGTCGATATGGTGTTGTTCTTGATTCCGGTAGCAACTTAGAGGGAACCTTACACAATGTCCGGAGCCTTTGATGTCCTAAAATGAAGAAGGGGTCCTCAAATTGCTTGCTGCAGGAACCCACTTAAATGCCACCAACCTTGACTTCTAGATGGAGCAGTCTATCTACCACCCACTAAAGGACAAGGGACGGTATCTACTTCATAAATCAGAAGAGGACCTGGAAGAAGCTGCTGCTCAAAGCTCACGCTGATGTCAGCATCACCTCTTCCAGGAACACTGGCCAGCGAGCTGTGCCGAAGTTTGCTGCTGCCACTGGAACCACTCCCATTGCTGGCCGCTTCACACCTGGAACCATCACTAACCAGATCCAAGATGCCTTCAGGGAGCCACAGCATCTAGTAGTGACTGACCCAGGACTACCACCAGCCCCGACAGAAGCCTCTTAAGTCAACCTGTCCACCATTGCTCTATGTAACACAGATTCTCCCCTGCGCGATGGGGACAACACCATCCCATGCGATAACAAGGGAACTCACTCACTGGGTCTAATGTGGTGGATGCTGGCCCGGGAAGTACTCAGTAAGCAAGGTACTGTCTTCTGTGAGCACCTACGGGAGGTTGTGCTTGGTTTTTACTTCTACAGAGACCCAGAGGAGAGTGAGGAGGAGAAGCAGGCTGCTGCGGAGAAGACTGTGAGCAAGGAGGAACTTCAGGGCAAATAAACTGCACCAGCTCCTGAGTTCACTGCTGCTCAGCCTGAGTTGGCCGACGGGTCTGAGGGTGCGTTGGTACCCTCTGTGGCCACCCACCCAGTGGTTCCCCACCGAAGACTGGAGTGCGCAGCTAGCCACAGAGGACTGGTAAGCAGCTCCCACAGTGTAGGCCACCGCTAGGATTGTAGGCACAACTGAGCGATCCTGAGCTCCTCTACAGGAGGAAAGGGGGAAAAGAGTGGAAGATAAAGCAAATTCCTAAAAGCTAAAAAAGTTGCATTCTCTAAGTAGAAACCAAGATTATTTTTTCTTTTCTTCCTCCTCTACTTGAAAAACAAATGAAGTCAGAACTAGCTCAAGTTGCGCTTCAGGGTTCCTAAATTCAAGCCTGGTGTGTCACTATGAAAATCAGATGTCATCCAGTCCGACCCAGATACCGTCATCTTCTCTCTTCAGTGAAGTGAAGCCGTTTGATCTCCGTGAGATGTGTCCTCAGATCTGAATAGATCACGCTGTTTTGCGTTAATCATTTCGTAGCTAAAGCAAATCAAAACAACCAGTTAGAGTCCCGGTGAAACAAAAGATATTCTGTTCATCTCTCTTCCTTTGTCCTGGCGAATAGCAACAATAACAATACCTTGTATTTACACAGCTTTTTTATTCTAGATAATTCTAAGTTCTCATGCATTACAGGAACCTACCATAGTAGGCTTGCGTAGGAAAAACAAATGTTATTTGTTCCATATTAAAATACAAAAAAATTAGAGCATAATTGTTCTGATGTGTGCATTTTTTTTAAAATAGGTAAGTACCACCTCACACAAAAAAGAAAACAGAATTTATATTCAACTGTGTGTGACTCTTGTCACTACCATAAAGTATCTAGGATGTACAGACACCACTTTCAATCTTGATAAACTTAAGGATTCTCTCCTCCAAAGAACAACAGTGAAGCTTTATCTCCTATAACTATTATTGAGATAAGACAAGAGTTAGGAGCTGAAGAGATGAGTTGCATAGAAATGTTACCGGCCAAGCAGTTCTCTACACAGTGGTAAATAGAAGTTGTTGACCCGTGATGTTATTCAGTTTGAAATAAGCTACCTTCTGTAGCTTCACGACTTCCTCCAGAGCCCATGCTCAGCATTTTCTTCCTTCATTACAGACTATCACCTGAAACCTACCAGGATTAGTGTGGGTGTTTATCAGATTGAATGACACTGAATTAAATTTTTGTTTTATTTCATTACATTGCTGGGAGTCAAAGGCAGGGTCTTAGATAGATGGGGAGAGAGGTTTACATTAAGGTATACCCTCAGTTCCCCAGATTTTCTCTCTGTTATGCAGACTTGGAAAAAAATAAGCTGATATACAAATAGAGTATTTGTATACTATACACCATCAAAGTCTAAGAGATGAGCTTCAAAACCAATATAAACAGAAGGAACTGTTATAAATTGGCTCTGCAATAATAACTCGAGACGCTAAAAATACTTTAAAATTCTTTAGCATTCATTAAAACTTTTGTTTTAAAAATCAGCTACATGAAGATGTTTTTAATGTTTCTAATAAGATAGCCTTTAATCATTGAAGAGAAAAATAGGATGTCTCAAAAGAAATGGACATTGGTACCTGTATATTTTTTCAAGGCTCAGAACCATTTCAGGTGGAATGGCAAAGTAAGTCTATCTCCTTGTTTCTGAAATGGCTTCACACCTGTCTTCTCCAATGCAATGCACATATTTTACATGAGAAACAGAAATTCAGTCTAGCGTGATTTGATCAGAAACAAGGATGGGAAGTGGACGGAAGAGAAAAGAACAGGGAAAAACTTTCATCTACACGAATTGTGTGGGGATGCCGGATGGGGTAAATAAACAAAGGTTTGGATTAACTGCTGTGTAACAAAAGAAGAGCACCTTTATTTACCCTTGGTGCCAAACAAAACCGGCTGGCACAGTCAACCCTTTCAAGCTGGTCTTACTGGTACAAATGCAGGAATCAGAGTTAGTGGTTGTGGTTGGTGGCTGCAGGTAGGGTTTTGGTTCATTCTTTTTCATTTCTTCTGCTTATTTATTTATTGGTTGGTTGTGATTCTTTTTGTTTTGTTTTTACTACCTTTTTTTACATAGTGATGAAATAGCAGCTGTGTGATTACCTGGCCAGAACTATCTGCACTCAAAAACTACAGCCTGAAACTCAAGAAAAGGGACTAAGGAAGGGAGGGATTTGTATGAAAAAGGACATTTGAAATGGACAACAAAAAGCTAACAGGAATTAGAAAATGAAGCAAGGGCTGTACATGGAACAACCATATGCTTTTAAAAAACAAAGAAAAGAATAACTTTAAAATATGTGTTCCTTTTGCATTTTTATTTGTTTTTTTTGTATCTTTGGATCAATTCATACACACACAAACACACACACATACACATAAACACAGACAGACAGACACATGAAATATATATGTATATATTTACATAAATATATATACACACAATATATATACATACATGTATATTATATATATTGGAGTGATATATATGGTATATCATGTATATGATATGTATCATATATATCAGAGAGTACAGAAGTATTGGAATTGGGATATGAACCACCCACTCAGCCAAGTCCGAAGCCCTTTTGTATGCAGCCACTGCTGTGGAATCACAGAGTACAGAGACATGCAGGTCATCAGGGGCTAAAGTCCAAAAGTCCCTAGATGATGGGTTTCACTGGGGTTGGACCTGGTCCCAGGAGAGAACTTGGTGATTTTTAAGAAATGGACGATTGCCACATGCGTCAGCCTGGTCGCCTACTCTGTAATCACTTGTCCAACAGCACTCTGATGCCACTTCATTCTCTAGCCTGTTTATTCATGTAGCTTTTTATACTGAGAGGTCAAACCAAAGCATACTACACCATCTTGCACAAAATGCATGTGGAGTTGCATGGCCTGGAAGAAAGATGACCCTGGAGGACCTAAGCTCTCCCAAAGCCCAGTCCCAACTCTAGCACTAACACTTTAGAAAGAAAAAAATCAAGAGTAGAACGTGAGACTAGTTCAATGGCAGAATACTTATATAGCATGCTCAAGTCTCTGGGTTCAATCCCAGATCTTCCCACATGGAGACCCAATGTGCCAACCATTTTCTGTACCTCACAATCATCTTGTCTTTTCAATCCTCCATTGTTTCTACTTCTTTACCTGCAAAACTCCTCAACTGCCTCATGTCAGTTTTCTAGATCCTTCCATAAGGACCTCAAATGGCTTGTTATTGAGGTTCTTCTGGACTTAACATGGTTAATGGCATTGACTCAGAGCAGCATGGTAAATCTAACACACCCAGAGAAATAAGTTTATCTTATTCTGCTTTGTATCCACAGCAACTGCCCCAGAAACTAAATACATGTATAGTTGATTCAATAAGATGTGGTATGATAAGAACTCCTTGTCCTTAACCTCTGCATCACACCATAAATCATGTGTGTATTTCTCCAAAGGACTGCCTTTGTCATCTGCCAACTGCCCCACTCTAGCCTTAAGTATTAACAAACTCAATATGGCTGTGGTTTACCCTCCATGGCAATGGAAACTGTGCTGAGTTGGAATTGATTTAGTAGTGAAAATAGGTTGCTGGTGAATCATCCCTTTACTCATTATGGGGTGAAAGTTTAAGACAAACCAAGAAGGAACTCTGCCCTTAACCACATCTGAAATGGAGAATGTCCACTGGGCAGCCACCCCCACTATTCCTTCCTATGGTGCTCAGGCTGGGT